>NW_006436754.1:0-433 GCF_000325575.1 Pteropus alecto
AACTTAGGGGGAGAATGGATGAACACAATGAGAACATCAACATAGAGATAGTAAGCATAGAAAAAGGACATAAAACCATAAAAAGAACCAGACAGAAATGAAGAATACACTAGGAGGATTCAACAGATTGGATGAAGCAGAAGATTGAATCAGTGAACTGGAAGACAAGGTAGTAGAGTACACCCAATCAGAACAACAAAAAGAAAAAAATAATATTAAAAAATCAGGACAGTTTAAAAGACCTCTGGGACAACATGAAGCATAACAATATCTGGATCATAGGAGTACCTGAAGGAGAAGAGAGAGAATAAGAGATTGAGATTCTATTTGAAGAAATAATGACGAAAACTTCCCTAACCTGGCAAAAGAATTAGACATACAAGTTCAGGAAGCACCATGAGTCCCAAACAAGAGGAATTTAAACAGACCTACA
>NW_006436756.1:0-654 GCF_000325575.1 Pteropus alecto
CATTTGTTTATTTTTTTCTTTTGTTTCTCTTGCCCGGGGAGATATACCCAAAAAGAAATTACTAATTAGTAATATCAGAGAGTTTATTGCCTATGTTTTCTTCTAGAAGTTTTGTGGTTTTGGAGCTTACATTTAAGTCTTTAATCCATTTTGAGTCTATTCTTCTATACGGTGTAAGAAGGTGGTCCAGTTTCTTTCTTTCTTTCTTTCTTTCTTTCTTTCTTTCTTTCTTTCTTTCTTTCTTTCTTTCTTTCTTTCTTTCTTTTTTTGCATGTATCTGTCCAATTTTCCCAACATCATTTATTGAAGACTGTCTTTACCCAATTGTGTATTCTTATCTCCTTTGTCATATATAAGTGAGTGTATAGGTGTGGATTTACTTCCGGGCTCTCTATTCTGTTCTGTTGATCAATGTATCTGTTGTTATGCCAGTACCATGCTGTTTTGATTACTGTAGGATTGTAGTTTAGTTTGATATCAGGTAGTGTGATACCTACAACTTTGTTCTTCTTTCTCAAGATTGCCATGACTATTCAGGGTCTTTTATGGTTCCACATAAATTTTAGGATTATTTGTTCTAGCTCTCTGAAAAATGACAATGGCATTTTGATGGGAATTACATTGAGTCTATAGATTGCTTTGGGTAGTATGGCC
>NW_006436757.1:0-6745 GCF_000325575.1 Pteropus alecto
TCAAAATACAAGCTATTCTCAATTTATCGTAGCGGAGCCAATCTTAAGGTCATTGTGTCCCCCACCATCCTCAGCTCAGGGCTTTGAAGAAGCAGAGAACACAGAGAGCTCAGTCCCAGAGCCCTCCTGTCCCCTCACTTCCCTCAGCTACAGTCCTGATGTCCTGGGCTGTCTACCCGCCCTGCAGAGCTGGTGGACCTTAGCGCCTAAGGATCACACCTACCACTAGGCCACTATTTTTTTTGCAGCCGTATTCGCGTCATTCTGGGGGCCCACAACATCAGGAGGGAGGAAAGGACCCAGCAGCGCCTGTCTGTGCTCAGAGCCATCCACCATCCTCAATATGATCCGCAAAACAATCTGAATGACATCATGTTACTGCAGGTATCACCTGCATGACCCTCTGGTTCTCCCACTGAGCTGGCTCCCTCCCAGCTTGGGGACTTCATTTTGTCCCTGGGACCATGGAGGAGGAAGCCGGGGCGGAGTCCCAAGGGGTAGTGGGGGTGTGGTGTGAGTGCTGCACAGACAGTCCCTGAGTGCCAGTTCTCTTTATGCCAGCTGGAAAATAATGCCAGACAGAATCGATTCGTGAGGCCAGTGGCCCTGCCTCAGACACGGGTCAGGCTGAATCCTGGGGCCTCGTGCACTGTGGCCGGCTGGGGCCTGGTTAGCCTGAACAGGAGAACACACAGGCTCCAGGAAGTGCGACTGAGAGTGCAGAGTGATGAGGAGTGCATGGAGCACTTTGGTGTCTACAATGGCCAAAGACAGATTTGTGTGGGGGACCAGAGGGAGAGGAAGATCACCTTTCTGGTAAGGCCACCGGCATCTGCCAACACTGCCCAGAACAGAGGGGCCTGGGCAGAAGTGGGCAGTGGGAAAAGCCTGCATCCTATGGCCTCAGTCTTGGGGCCTGACCAGAGTATGGTGGGGGCTTTTTCCCATCAATCCACTGTCTGGTGAAATGAGAGGAGCAGCAGACACACAATGCATACATATGCAGTGTTTTCATGTAAAAGGTAAAGGTAACTTTACCTGAGTTGAGCTGGAGACAGTAACTATAGCCAGGGTTGAAACACAAGCAATTAAAGTTCTAGAAGCTTCACTTCTGCACCCCACCACCTTCCCATCTCACACGCACCCAGCAACTGAAGGAGCCCACCTACACTGCCTCTCTGGGGGCTGGGCTTTGGGGAAGCAGGAGTGAGGAAGCCTGGCTTAGTGTCCCTTCTTCTGGTTGCCTACAGGGGGACACTGGAGGCCCCTTGGTGTGTAACAATGTGGCCCAGGGTGTCGTCTCCTACGGAAGAAGTAGCGGGACTCCTCCAGCAGTCTTCACCAGAGTCGCACGCTTCCTGCCTTGGATAAATAATACAATGGCCCGATTTAAACAGCAGTAGGCAAACTGAAACTAGTAGCACTGACTGTTCTGAAATGGAGGCCAGTCCAGCGGAGTTGCCAGAGCCTTAATAAAAGTCCTTGTCTAGAGTGGAAATACCAGTTTCTCATTTGTTCATGAAACATCGTTCAGCACCCAACAAGTGTATCCAGGACTGAGTCTGAGCTCCTCTAGGAAAATGAGGTCTTTTCCCCAGGACAACTGAAACCTCCCCACACGCCATCCTGTGGGACAGGATGAGCTATTTCTCTCCTCCAACCCATCCATTCCCCTCCCCCACACACAACGCCCACAGCCTCAGGGACTGATGGGAGGACAGATGTCTCCCCAGGGCAAGCTTCTTTACTCCCTGCCCTACCAGAGGCTCCCCTACCAGATATTAAAATACATTCTAAAACTATGTGCCACTGGTGTGTATAGAACAGGCAGAGCAAGGGGACAGAATTGAAATGCCATACAAGGTTCAATTTCATATGTGGCAAAGGCGGTGTCTCAAGTCACTGGGAAACAAACGTTTAATGCATGGTGTTAAAACAACTGGATAGTTGGGCAGGGGGAGATAAAATGGATCTGCTCTTCACACCATAATCCACAATAACTCTCAAAGAGATCAGAGAGCTAAATGGAAATAATTAAACCACACAAGTCCTAGAAGAAAGAAAAGATCTGCTTGCTTAAAACTAGTTAATGAACATCAATGTTCACAGCAGCACTATTCACAACGGCCAAGAGATAGAAGCAACACAAGTGTTCATTTATAACCAGAGTCCTTCTCCCAAACCCTCATACCACCTAAACCACACTATACTATAGACCAATGTCCACATTTTCAATGTGACAAGTGTCTGCTTCCTGTTTGATACTCTAAAGTTATACAAAACTCCACCCAAAATGTTGACTAAATTAATATCACTCTTACCCTAAAGATTAGCCCATGACTGTCTACACCTATGTTACCAAGGTCACATATTTTAAAATCTTGTTTTAAAAAACCTTCTTAACGTGAAGTTTCTTCTATGTCCATCAAATGTTAATTATTCCTTGCATTGTGACATTTACCATCTGCACTTTTGCAATTTCCATGCTCTAAATGGATTAATCACTGAACACATATCAAATCCAACTGGCTAAATACAGAAATGCATTGGTAAGTTTGATCATTATTTTATGGGTATTTCTTTCAGAAAGTCATTTGCCTAACAATCAGTCTAAGCCATTTTCAACAAAATTTTAATCAAAAATGCATCTTTGACAATACTTAGTCGTTCTCTCTATATTTACTGCCACTTGCCCACAGGAATTATCTACTACTTGCATGTTCTGGAAGATAACAGTCTCGTTAGTAAATGTTTGCATTCACAAATGGAAAGAATACTTGATGGTGGGGCAGGGGAGGAGAGAGGGCGCAAGAGCCCACATCCAGCCCTTCCTCTCTGTGACATGTACTTAGTGTCCCAGAGCACCGCCCAGTCTCAGGACTCAGTCCCCAGGAAACATCTAAGGCAGAGCCATCTCATGTCCATGTCTTTCCCTGCCAGTCAGCACCGCCAAGGCGGCTCTCTGCCTCCAGCTGTCCAACTGGAAAGGTTTCTACAGATCTCAAGGTGCTCACCACCCGAAGAAAATTCCCTTCGTGACCAAACCAGAGCCAGCCCCCTACCTCCCACAGCTTTGCACTCCTCCCTACTAAGTAAACTTCAGCAGCAAAGCTTTGGCAAGAAAGTGTTTTAAAGGCACACTGAAACTAGGGCAAAAGGACACAATTCCTCCTGCTGTTTTCTCCAGGTGCATACTCTGTGCATTACAGGCCCTATTGACTTGGCTGGAAAGTCATAAAACCATAACAAGCTCATGTGCAGTAACCTCATGGGTAACCTGTCTCTCAAGCCAGTAGCTAAGGCAAATTCCAGTCTACAGAGGCTAGTGTCTCTGCCCCAGCACAAAGCATCAAGGTCAGGAGAAACTAGACACTGGCCATTCATCATAACTATAGAAGAATTGCAGAGGTGATTGGTGGTAACCTTGACTTTGTCTGGGAAAAAAGTGGGTGCCCCAGGAAAAAGCCATCAGAACCTTAGGTAGGACAACAGGAGGCAGCACCAGCCAGACCCAGTAGCTCACAGAAAACGTCTCTATTATAGAAATGTAGGGGAAAAAATTAGAAGTGTATGAAATCTACTAAATAAATTATAAATGATTTCAAGAATTTACACAGCATGCCCCCCCCAAAAGAATTAAGAACTTCATTAGCCCGAGACTCTATTACAATTGTTTTTTCAAGTTTCCACTGAATTTTCAAGAATATAGTTTTCCAAAGCTACATTATGATCCATTGCATTGATGTACAGCAAATTATTTAATCACTTCCACAATTTAGAAATCTTACAGAGTTTGTTTTGGGAGCTGCTGTTACAACTGCAACAATTAGAATGGGTTTCAGAGGTAACCAACCTCCGAATGGCCCGAATGACCCCCACCTCCTGGTTTTCATTTACACTGAAGAGGGAAGGCTTTGCTGGCATGATAGTTGTCACTCGGAACCCAAATTTCCAGGCAAGGAGAGACCAGAATAACTAAGGAATGTCAGGATGAGCTGCATCTTCACCTTTTCTACCACAGAGACATTGCCCATAGTGCCCACAACATCACTGAGAGGGAAACCACCCAGCATCAAATCCCTGTGCAAAGAGCCATTCCACATCCTGATGAAGACAAAAGACAAGGACCAAATACAACTTAAGTGCCTCATGCCTGCCTTTCTAGCTCAGCACCTGATCAGGCCCCAGCTCCACCTTCTCCTGCAGCCAAACTCATCTTCTGGGTCCCAGGTCACTCAGAGGCTGGTCTGGTACAGGTTCTGTCTGGCTGTAGTCCTCAACAGAGAGCAAAAGATCATTTGCCATCCCTTGCCTCTTCCAGTCATCTGAACACAAGTCTGACCAACTTCTGCTTTGAGGTTTTTCATCTTGCACCAGAGTTAGGATTAGGTGGTATAGAGGATGATGTGCAGAGAGTCGGCTGGGGATAGTTGGATGATGGCAACTATCCAAACACACCCCAGGAAGTGGAAATACCGGTACAGCAGGAGCACAGAGCATTGTGACTACAACAGCTCTGACCAGTTGTGTGTGGGAAGTTAGATGTGGGAAATCTAAAAGAAAATGTTTGGTAGCTAGTCAGACATTAGCAACAGGGGGGACAAAGGAATAGGGACCCAGCCCAGAGATCGCCCAAAGAACAACTTATTGGTAGTTAGGGAATTCTTCCTGCATTCCCAGAGACAAAAGACAGGAAGGTCGTAGCCTTAGCTGGCCTAATCTGGCTACAGACGCCTGTGTAGAAGGTACTACCCTAATCTGCCTACAATTTAAGCTTCATTATAATATTATGTTTATGCCTGGAAATTCATGAATCTAATTATAACAGACTGAATTCTGGGTAAGCACATGCGTACTAAGTACATGTGGCCAAGTGTCAATCAAAATAACTTCACTCACCAATCACCTAAGAATGCCTTTGTAACCACCCATCACAGCCCCATATATAATGCAGATCTCTCCCACCTCTTCCCCTCCACCCCAACCCGGGGTCATAGTTCTACATCTTCCCTGGCTGTAACCTGTACCTCCCCCAGGGGTATGTAACCTTGTTTCCACTTGGTTAGCCAGTTTTAGGCTTGACCTGTCTTCTACCTCATAATGTGCTTTTAATAAACAAATATTTCTCATATTCACTGAGTTGAAATTCATTTATTCAGCAGTGAAAAGGACCTAGATGTATGTGTGTTATCTGAACTCCGATCAATGGTAACAAGAAGAAGGCTATTGCAAGGGTAAGGTGACAGATATGACCCAGTGGCAAAAGACACCTAGAGGCACCTGGGAAGATTATGCCCACAGTCTACAGGACCTGTTTACCAGGGTCCACAGGATCCCCCATCCAGTCTAGGTGATGCAGGACAAGACAAATTTCCCTGAGTTGGTTGGAGGAGACCAAGCCCTGCACCGAGAAGAAGAGGATCCTTTGGCAGAGAGTGTGAAAGAACTCAACATAAACACCGAAGTTAGAGTCAAAAGGAAAGTTTATTAGAAAAAGGGTAAACCCCACAGAGTGTGGTCTCCTCTCAGAGATAGAGAGTGAGGTAGACAGTGAGAAGGACCCTGAATGTTCAGGGAATTCATTTCATATATCATTCTATAGTTCCCATGAGTTATAGTTTAAAAGAATTCATTAACCCATTTCCACTTCCTTTCATATGGATATACAGTGAGGGGCGGGGGAGTATGTAGTGTGAAAAGGTAAGCATATGTAGAGTGAAAGGCCTGCTGGCAGCTCCCAGCCTTTAATCCATAGGTTTCCCATGTGTTCAGCCATAGGGAATGACTCTTGGTTCCTGTTTCCCCTTCACAGGTGTGGGGAATGGGTTGTTAGCAATCCTAGCAGAAATCTTCCTTTGTTCTACAGGTGTCCTCCTGGCCTGGCTGCAGGGCTGATCAGCATATTGCAGTCTCTGAATGTAGCTTGATTAACATTTTTAATTCTCTTGCCTCCTCCCTATATTATATGGACCTTGTTCTCAGGAAGACACCAGAGAGCTGGAGATAGCAATCAGGACTGGGGCCAGATGCTAATGGCCCCTCTCTCTCTTTCTCTGTCTCACACATTAAGAATTTCCTTTTCAGACAACAAAGAGCCAGAGCAGAGAGGAATGAAGAAAAAACAGTCTGCATAGAGGGGAAAGTGGAGGATGAGAGCTGGGACTTGCCTCTCCCTGTTCCATATGGAGATTTCAGAGACCCTTCTGTGTGAAGCCCAGGATAGTATCCAGTGAGATACCTCCTCAGTCTGCACCAGGATCCCAATCATTGCTCCATGAGTATAAGAATTATTAATCTCTCTATAACCCTGCATCCATCTGATGCTTAATCTATGAATTACCCATACTTGAAGTTTCCTTAATACACCAAATCTCGAATAAGAATGGACTAACTTAGAGAGTTTGGAGAAAAATGGCAGAGTGAGAGACATCCCCAGATCTCTCCCTTTGAAACAACAATAAGCTGAACATCTAAAACTCAACAAAAAACATCCAAACTGCACACCAGCATGTCTGAGTATGGGATCTGCGCATAAGAGTGACCACAGGTCAGAACCCCGGGTGTCGGGCAGTGGACTGAGAGAAATGAAGAAGCTGCCTCTCGCAGCTGCCAAACTCCCTGTAAAAGGAGGGGGAGAGGAGAAGGTGTGGTGAGTTCCCTGAACAGCCCTGCCTGAGAGTGCTGTGAGCTCCACGACACCAGCGGCAGGGCCCAGTCATCAGGACAGAAAGCAGAGAAGCGGGGG
>NW_006436757.1:11535-23783 GCF_000325575.1 Pteropus alecto
AGAAGACTGTTTAAAGAAGCTGTGGTACATATATACGATGGAATATTACTCAGACGTAAGAAGAAATGAAATCCTGCTATTTGCGACAACATGAATGGACCTCGAGATAATCATGCTAAGCAAAATAAGCCAGACAGAAAAAGCTGAAAATCACATGATACTACTTATATGTGGGATACAAACCTAGAAGCAATAAATGAACAGGACAAACAAACAGAGACTTATGGACATGGACTAATACTAGTGGTTACTAGAGGGTCGGGGGTGTGAGAGCGGGGAGGTAGATGGGATAAAGGGGGTCAAATATGTTGTGACAGAAAGAAATCTAACTATGGGAGGTGAAAACACAGTGTAAATATATATACCTTACTGTTAAAGTGTACAGCTGAAACTTATTGGATTTCGTTAACCAACGTCACCATTAAAAAAAAATAAAATAAAAAATACACTTGTTAAAAATACACTTGTTACCTCCTGTCCATAAGCAGTCTCTGATTGCTCCTTTTTCCACCCTCCTTTTGGATCCTCAAGCAGCCCACTCCCTGCACCCCCCACTCAAACATGTGCTCAGGAGTCATGCACTTTCCTCTCCCTATCACCCAGGGCCATGACCCTCTGATATGGGTGAGTTGGGGGTCCAAAGAAAATCTCCCTCTGAGGGGAAAGCAACTGAAAGGCCAGGTGAGAAGCATGAGGAAGCCCACCTGAACAGGGGCAGTGAGCTGGGGTAAGGAACACCTGAGGGCCCAAGAGACCACTCATCCCACCAACAACCTTTTTCCTTAGGGAATCACCCATATATTCCTGGCTCAGTTTCCAAGAGCTGCCTGTTGCATACCCTGTGGGTAACAACTGGGTTGCTCCTTGTGATGCCAAAACTACTGGCAGGTGGACACTCAGCTGGGATCTGAGCTGGGTCCTGGAGGACAAGGTGGCAGCATTTGCCACAACTTCAGGGCCTGTCCACTTCTCACCACTCAGCAGCTACAGGACATTTTAGCCCATCCCTGTGGTCACAGCTGGCAGTTTGGCTCAGCTCCTGCCATCCATCAATACATAAACGGTTAGTGAGGATCAGTCAACTGCTGGGCATGAGGCAGGCCCGGGAGATACAATGATAAGAATGACAAATGTCTAATGACCTAGTATCAGAGTGAATTCAGTCTGCAGTCCGTGTATCTCTGTGCTTTGTTCTCAGAATCCTCAGTGACCCAGACCTGGGTGAAACCCAATAAGAATGGAAGAGTATCCAGTTCAATCATAAATACCACAACTTACATTGTTTACCACACTACACTCTGCTGGCACCATTTCCCACGGTCTTGGAAAATAAAATGAATGCAGCGAAAGGAAGCTTGTATATCATTGTATCCCATGATTTTAAATCCTGGAGCATCCTAAAGGAAGACAAGAGAGAATGGATCAAGGTGCCCACTCTACCATGTTAAATCAGAGTTGTCCATCTGTTTTAAATATTGGGCATGGGTGCAATTATTTCCTGTGAGAAAAATATCCCAATACTAAAAAGGGAAAATATAAACACACAGTGATATAGGCTGTCTTGTTCCTTTGAGATATAAAACCCAAAAAGGGACGTAACCGGCATAGCCCTTCAGGGAGCACTCCATAGGAACGGGCTGCCTGGTGTCTCCACTACCAGCCCGGGGCTCCTCCAAACAGTTTTTACTGTTCACATTCTCCTCCCTCCAAAACCTCTGGCCATATGGCCATACAGGCTTCTCTGACACCTACTAGAGAGGGTGTCCCATGTAGGACCATGAGGTCCATCTCATCTCCTGCCTATAAGCTCGAATCAGCCCCTCCAGAACTTCCAGATATCTGCATTACTCAAGTAAGTCATAGACTCTAAGTTACCTGAGTATCTTCTGGAGTTCCTCTATTAGTGTGATTCACCAAGTTATTCAACCACCCAGTTCTGGAACCTCAAGGAGAAAATCTCACCCAGGACCACCTGACAGTCTTTAATTTAGGACAGCTATCATGCATACCATCCTTTTAGCCTAACTATACTCTCTTCCAAGCTATATACCTCCAGTTCCTTATCCATTCTCCTAAGAAAGTGAGAGCCCATTCAACTCTCAGGATCCTCTCTTGTGGAAATTCTCCTCAGAGGCCAAAGAGGTGACCTCCAATGGCTAGATTCTCTTGGTTTCTCTCCAAGGCACTGAGCTAACCTCTCAGGTAATGAAGGAAACTAGCCAACTTGGAGAATAGCCCATCCTCAACCCCAGTGACCTGCTCTACTGAGGCTCAGGCCCAGGAAGTGGTTTTTAGGAGGGAAAGTAGCCAGTATTCCCACTACACCCACCATTCCTCTCAGGACAGCGAGTGTTGGTCAGGACATTGAGTGGGAAGTAAGGTAGAAAACAACACCGAGCTCAGGCAGTCTGCCATAACTGGGATTATTTCTTCTTTCCTAGGAAATAAAAGCAAACACTCAACCAGGGATGGAGAGTGATGAGGTGCAGAAATTGTACCTACGTGACAGGCTTCAATGTCACTAATTACCCCTGTCCCTGATCCCTCCGGTCCCATGACCGAGGCCATGGGACCGGAGGGATCAGGGACAGGGGTAATTAGTGACAAAGTCTGGTTTCACTTCTTTATAGTTCTACTTCCATGTCCCAAATATGTAGGTACTAGAAACTGTGACCCCCTTTAAAATATCATAATGCTGAGAGCAACACTGGCTTTACCAGGGTGACCTGGGACCTCACAGTGAACTCAAGCACATTTGTCCGCCAGTTCTCCTTTAAGAAGTCCTGGCCTCTCCTTATCTTCCTAGTACTCTCTTTACCATCTTACCTTCACTTCCTCCCCAATCTCCACACTGCACCTGCAACCCCAGGATTCTGCAGTTGACTAAAACTACCAAGAAGTTGGATGACTGGGCTTGTAGCTAGCATGTTTCAGGTGAGACCAGTGCTTGGCATTTCGATATGTATACGAAAAAGTGCTCAGGCTCTCAAACAGTAAGAGAATAAACAGGAAAGGATTGGGTCAGGTGATGATATTTTTAGGAAGTAGATGGGTGCTAATCATAAATGCAAGGCAATTTGGGGTGATATTCAGGCTCTTTGACCACCCAGAATTCAACCAAAGTAGGGAACACCACTTCTGGCTCATGCCAAAGTCCCCAAAAGTTCTATTCATCTCTTCTGAGAGCCCAGGATTTCCTCCCAGTGAATATGCAGTGCTTCAAACACCTTCATCACTTCCAGAGAACCGCAGCCAGACTATCTCTATGATCCATCTTTGCCTCAGTCCTACCCAGGAATTTGCTAAACCCCAGCTCTATTGTTGAAAACAGTTCACTGAAAAGATGGAAATGAAAGCTTCTCCCAAAGGGCAATGATGAGCCCACTCACCTGTCACCAGGGTGACTTACTAGGATGGCACATGACTACACTGGAGGGGAAATGATTTAATTGGGGGATATAACTGCCCATTCTCTATAGTGAAGAGTAGTTGTATATTCCAGGAGCTATCACCTAGATCGAGAATGGAAGAGATAGTTAATACTATATAAAACATTACAGCCAAACATGCAGAATCTACATTCTATTCAAGTGCAAGTGGAACATTGATCAGTATTGAATATTTGCAAAGCCAAAGAACAAGTTGCAACACATTTTAAAGCACTGGATTAATGCAAGGTATTGCTCTGACCACAATGGATAAATTAGAAATAAAAAAAGATAACTAAAAACTAACCAATGTTTTAGAAACAAATTTTAAATAATACTTAGGTTAAAGACAAAAGTCAATAAAAATTTAGAAAAATTTTGACATTAATAATGAAAGCATATCATCTCAAAGCCAAACAGATAAAGCTGTACCTAGAGGGAAATTTACATTTACAAATTTCATTTTAGAAAAGAGGAAAAGTTGAAAAGTCAACATGATCTCATGATCTCTACCTAAAATGTAAAAAATAGTACACTATTTTAACCAAAAAAAGTAGAAAGATCAAAATAATGAAGGCAAAAGCAAAGTCTGTTGAAATAGAAAACAAATACAACAACAAAGCAAAAAGTTAGCTAACTGAAAAGACTAATAAAGCATATAAACCTATAGGAAGACTAATAGGGTTGCCAGGTTTGGTAAATAAAAATACAGGATTCTCAGTTAAATTTTAAGTTCAGATTAAATTTTTTAGTATAAGTATGTACCATGCAATATCTGGACCTATTTATGCTTTAAAATTATTCATTTTTTATCTGAAATTCCAATTAAACTAGGCATCTTATACTTTGACAACCCTTAAAAATATTAAGAAAAAAATTACCAAAATCAACGATGGAAAAGGGAACATCATTGCACATATTTCAAACATAGAAAAAATTGTCTATTATATTATAAAAATCTTTTGATAATTAACTTTAAATTCTAGATTAGAAAAATTAATTTTTTAATTTATTTATAAATTAGTTTCAAATATACAGTACTTGGTTAAACATTTATATAGATCATAAAACAATCCCCCCAATTGCTCCCTCCCTCTCTTGGCTCTCCACCTAGCCATCATATTAATGCTAATTGCATTCTCTATGCCGTGCTCCCCAACCCCACGACCAACTATCAACTACTAATTTATACTTCTTTAACCTTTCGCCCAATTCTTCCAGCTCCCAAACCCCCTCCCCTCTGTCCGTCACCAAATTGTCCACTATATTTGTCTGTTTTGATTAGTTTGTTCTGAAAAATTAATTCTTAAAAAAAAATAACTCATCAAAACTGACACAAGAAAATTTGAAAATGAGTAGCCCAATATCTGTAAAGAGATTGAATCTGCAATTTAGAACCTTCTTTGAAGAAAACTACAGAAGCTAATATAGAACACTATCTTCATGACCTTCAGGTATACAAGAATTTTCTTAAGGCACAAAAACCACTAACCATAAAAAAGTCTTAAACTTAAGAATGTTTGTTCATCAAAAGACAAGAGGGTGAGAAGACAAACCACAAAGTGAGAGAAAACATTTGCAATGCATGTATTTGACAAAAGACTCATATGCAGAATTTATAAAGAACTTCTACAAACCATTAAGATAAACACAGGCAATGTAATTTTGTAAATGAACAAATCTTAAACATACCCTTTGCAAACCAGGATATTAAAATGGCTAACAACCATGTAAATCATTTTTCAACAGAATTAGTTCAGGGAAATGCAAATTAACAACTGCAATAATATACAACTACACAGACATGGGAGTGGCTAAACTGAAGTTCTCACAATAGCAAGCTGTGACAAGGTATACCAATAATACCAAAATTTTCATACGCTACTGGTGGAAGTGGTACGATCACGTTGGGAAGAAATGTTTATCTCAACATCTGCTCATATTGAGCACAACAACGCCATTTTTAGATATACGTATATTCAACAGAAATGCAAACATACGTGTACCAAAGGTATGAATACAAAAGTTCTTAGCAGATCTAGTCATAACAGCAAAATCAATGGAAATAACACAAATGCCAATATCCAGTAGAATGGATACAGAAATTGTAGAATAATCACAATGGAACACTAATCATAAATAAGAATGAAGGAACACCATTCCACACGGCTACATGGAAGAGATTTTAAAAACATAACTTGATTAGAAGAAGCCAGACACAAAAGAGTACATGCATACTGATTGATTTTATTTATATAAAGTTTTAAAACAAATAGATAACATTAATCGAAGGTGACAGAACTTAGGATAGAGGGTACCTTTAGGGAAAAGAAAGGTAGTGACTGGGAGGGGCACAAAGGAGCTTCTCGGGTGCTGGTGACAGGCAATGTTCGTGCCAGTACCATACAGTTTCCATTACTATAGCTTTGTACTATAGTTTTAAAGCAGAAATTGTGGTGCCTCTAACTTTGTTCTCTCTCAGAATGTCTTTGGCTATTTGGGTTCTTTCGTGGTTCCCTACAAGAATCCCTAGGATTCTTTGTTCTATTTCTATGAAAAATGCCATTGGAATTTTGATTGAGATTGCACTGAATCTATAGATGGCTTTGAGTACATGGCCATTTTAATAATATTAAAACTTCCAATCCATGAGTATGAAAGAACTTTCCATTTGTTTGTGTCTTTTTCAGTTTCTTTCATTTAAGTCTTGTAGTTTTCATTGTAACTATATTTCAATTACCTGTTAAATTTATTCCTGAGTATTTTATTGTTTTTGATGCTCTTGTGACTGAATAGTTTTCTTTCTTTTTCAGATATTTTGTTGTTAGTGTGCAGAAATTTCTGCATGTTGATTTTTACATCCTACAATTTTACTGAATTTGTTGATTGGCTCTAACAGTTTTTTGGTTGAATCTTAACGGTTTTCTATATATAAGTGCCTATCATCTGCAAATACATCTCTGATTTGGATGCCTTTAACTTCTTTGTCTTGCCTAATTGCTCTAGCTAGGACTTCCAATACAAGATCTGTATATTTTGGTATGTTTCTGTCATTCTTCAACAAAAAGTTTACTTTAAAAATGTCTGGACTCTCGATTCTGTTCCACTGGTCCGTGTGTCTGTTTTGCTGCCAATACCATGCCATTTTGATTACTGTCACTTTGTAGTATAATTTGAAGTCAAGCAAAGTGATGCCCCCAGCCTCGTTCTTTTTTCTCAGGATGGCTTTGGCAATTCAGGGTCTTTTGTGTTTCCATACAAATCTGATGATTTTTTGTTCTATTTCTTTAAAATATGCTGATAGGATTTTGATAGAGATTGCATTAAATCTGTATAATGCTTTAGGTAATATGGTCATTTTCACCATGTTGATTCTTCCAATCCAAGAACACAGAATATCTTTCCATTTCTTTGTATCTTCTTCGATTTCTTTTAATAGTGCACACCGATGTTCATAGCAGCATTATTCACAGTGGCCAGGACATGGAAGCAACCCAAGTGTCCTACAACAGATGACTGGCTAAAGAAGCTGTGGTACATATACACAATGGAATATTACTCAGCCATAAGAAGAGATGAAATACTGCCATTTATAACAACATGGATAGACCTCGAGATAATCATGCTAAACGAAAAAAGTTGAAAATCACATGATATCACTTATATGTAGGATATAAACCTAAAAGCAACAAATGAACAGAGACTCATGGACATGGACTATAGACTAGTGGTTACTAGAGGGAAGGGGATGGGGAAGGAGGGGGGACGTAGACACAGTAAAGGGGGTCAAATATAGGAGAGTAGGGGGAGGGTGGAGTGGATAAAGGGAATCAAATATATGGTAGCTGAAAGAAACTGGACTTTGGGTGGTAAACACAATAGAATATACAGATATCAAATTATAATGTACACCTGAAAATTATATAATTGTATTAACCAACGTTACCCCAATAAACTTAATTTTTATTTAAAAAAAAATGTCTGAAAACATCACGTTTGTGCAAATATGGAGCAAAGAGAAGTCTTGTAAGATCCTGGTGAGAGCCTAAATTGGTACAATTTGGCTGGAAATAGTTGAGCATATCTTATTAAAGTTGAAGGTATGCATATGCTTTCACTAATAATTGTACCATTAGTTACAGATCTTAAAGAAGTTCATGCAAATGTGCACGAGGTTACATGCTCAAGAATGCTTTTCCTTTCTTAGAGTCCACATATAAGTGAAATCGTATCATATTTGTCTTCCTCTGTCTGACTTATTTCACATAGCATAATACCCTCTAGGTCCATCTATATTGTTGCAAATAGCAAGGTTTCATTCTTTTTATGGCTGAGTAATATTCCATTGTATGTATGTACCACATCTTCTTTATCCATTCATCTATCAGTGGACACCTAGACTGCTTCCATATCTTGGCTTTTGTAAATAATGTTGCAATAAACATAGGGATCCATATGTCTTTTCAAATTAATATTTTGGGTTTCTTCAGATAAATATCCAGAAGTAGGATTGCTGGGTCCTTCTTTGTCTCTTGTTATTATAACTTTTGTTTAAAAGTCTATTTTGTCTGATTTAAGTATTACTACCCCAGCTTTTTCCGTTCCCATTGGCATGACGTATCTTTTTCCATCCTTCTATTTTCAGTCTGCGTGTGTTTTGATCTGAAGTGAGTCTCTTGTAAGCAACATATATATGCAGAATCTAAAGAAGAAAAAAAAACAGAAACAAACTAATATAGAAACATTTTGATGGTTGCCAAATGAAAGGGAAGTTGGGGGATGGATGAAAAGGGCAAGGGATTAAGATCTGCAAATTACCAGTTACAACAACCATCCTGAGGATGTAAAGTACAGCATACAGAATATAGCCAATAATATTGTAATAACTGTGTGTGGTGTCAGATGAGTATTAGACTTCTTGGAGTGATAGCTTCATAAGTTATATAAATGCCTAATCGTTATGCTGTACACCTAAAACTAACATAATATTGTATATCAACTTTAACTGGAAAATTAAAAATTATTTTTTAAAAAAATTAAAAATATGAAATAAGGGGAAAATGAATGCTTTTACTGACATTATCTGTAATAATCAAAAACTAAAAAAGAAAAACAAATGTCCACCTTCTGTAAAATGGATAAATTATGGTATATTCATATAATAGAGATAACTACCTCAGTTATACAAATGAATAAATCCCACAAACATAATTTTAAGTAAAATATGCAATTTACGAAAGAATTCACATATCCCATTTATGTAAAATTCAAAAATAGACTAAATTATATTGTCCAGAGGTACATCTACAGGCAGTAAAAATACATTTACTCTTATTCAAATTTGGAAACAAAACAGATGCAGACAAATACAGGAATGGGTATTACAGAAGTCAGGTTAGTGGTTACCTCTACTAGGGGGAGAGGGATGTAATCAGGAAGCACATGGAGCTTCTTGGAGCTTCTGTGTGTAGCTGTGTTCTATTTCTTAACCTGGGTCACAGGTAAATTAGAATCTGTTCCATATAAGCTCTTCCTATATAAGTGATCTATTTCACAAGTTAAATAAAAAAAACAAACCAAAAAAAAAAGAAAGAGGGAAGGAACTTAAATGTTCATTGAGAAACGAATGGATAAAGAAAATGTGATACATACATACAATAAAATATAATTTAGCCCTAAAAAAAAGGATATCCTGTCATATACTATAACATGAATGAAACTTGAGGACATTATGGTAAGTGAAATAAGCCAGTCGCAAAAATACAAATACTGCATAATTCAACTTATATGAAGTAGCTAAAGCAGGAGAAAATGCGGAGTAGTTAGTTGTTCAATAAATTTCAATTTTGCAAGATGAAAAATTTCTAGAGATTGTTGCACAACCATGTGCATATAGTTAACGCTACTGTACTGTACACTTAAAAATGGTTAAGATGGTAAGTTTTTAATTGCATTTTTTACTACAATTAAAAAAACTCACTGACCCATAGGACAAACTTCACACTTTATAACACACAAGCCCTTCCTAAACTGGCTCCCATCTAGCCTCATCTTCCACCATTCCTGCCCTTTTCCCCTTAACTTTATGCTTCAGCAATACTGAAAGACTTGTAGCTCCCCAAATAGCCATCTTTTCTCTTACCCTTTATGTATATGTTGCTACTTTTCTCCCCAGAAAGCCTTACCTTAATTCGTCCAGTGACGGAGTATAAACTGTCCTTGGGCTCTCAGATCGCATGAAGTTGTCGCTGACTTCCCGGGACAGACTTGAGAGAATCTTCTACCATCCCACAGCACTTACAACTCTCCACTGTGGCACTTTGCTATTTGTGCTGTAATTATCAGCTGGCAGACTGTGATCTCCTTTGTATCACTACCGTCTCACACCTAGTAACTGCCATCAAACTATTTTTTGACTGATTGAGTAAGTGAGTGAGTGGCACTTTATCCAGAAACCCAGAACCTGAGAGGAATGGAGAATTTCAAGATCCAAACTGACACTAGCATTGTCATTGAAAGAACTCATATGATAGTAGAAGAAAAGGAGTAGAAGGTTGAGACTGGGCGAGATAGTGCCAATCATGCTTCATGTGATTATGAAGGGACTCAGACTAGATAAAAAAGGCCATGAAATCACGGAAGAGTTGAGCAACTAAATGAATATACAAAAATAATGGCACATGAGGTCCCAGAACACAAAATGAGGAGGCGATTAATCATTCCAACCCTCAGCTTCCTGAGCATAACACAAACAAAAGGACAGCATTTTCATAAAGCTAGGAAATCACAGGGCTCAGAACCACGGGCTCTCTGGAAACAGAGTGGGGGGCCCCAGAATCCCTCAGATATTGTAATGGGATTGAAGCAGGTGGGAGACTGTTCCAGGTGCTAGAAGGTGTTCTTTATTTCTTTTGGCTTTATAGAGTCCTAGCACAACTTAAAGGAAGACAATTCTGGTTCACAAACTCTTGAAAAAAGTAAGTGGTCTTGTGGGCCAATAATGCTCATATTAACTAACTTTGAGTACTTACTATGCCTGATACTTTACCAAAAAAAAAAAAAATCTTATTTACTCCTCATGATTTTTATGCCCATTTTACAAATGAATTGGGAGAGGGCTAAGAGATGAAGAAACTGGCCCAAAATCACAGAGCTAATAAGGGATAGTACCAGGATTCCAATGCTCTCTGATGCCAGGGAGCTTAACTACATACTTAATCTACCTAGCTCACAAATGCGTGGTCTAAATAGGCTTCTGTAAGGAAAAAATGACCCTTTCCCATGCCTTGACAATGTGATCTTTTCATTTAACTCAGAGATATTTGCCCTAGGAGATCCACTCCCTCTACTAAGAAATGCAGGAACAAGGTGCAACTAATAAGAAGAATCATTACTTTGGAAAACTTTGATTTCAGATCCTGGAGGGCTAAATGAAGAGTCCTGTGTGGCACCCCCTCAATTAATGGAAACCACAGATGGGAGAATATAAAAGATACCGTGAGTCTGGCCCTCTGACTCTTCCTGCACTAGCTCAGAGCAGCTGCCCGACTCCATTCCTGGCAGCAACCACAAATCAAACAAGCTTCATGTAAGCGCGTGAAGAAAAGAAAAAAAAACAATTGGTGCAATACAGTCCTCCCGCAACAACCCACCAGATAAGAGATCACTGTTGATAGATTTGATGCTACGATGAACAGAACTATCTGTTGCTGGCCTGGATAGAGAGACTGGCTGCATCACAAAGTTTATAAGAGAAGCATCCCAGATTTAAAAAACTTTCCCCAAATCCATGGGAAAGGGACGGCTTGAGCACTGCTTAGCATGAGTACTGGATAAATGGAGAGGCTGGTGAAAAGAGATGAGACAGAACAGGGAACAACACAAAGCCAACTGTTGTCAGATCTACAATGAGCCTACGACAGAAGCGAGAAAGCAAAACAAGAAGCTATTCCTGTCTCCTTTCACCCCTGAGACACTGGAATCCACCTCCCCTCAATCTTTTACTTCTCTGGCTACTTTATTTACTGTTACCTTCGAGCAAAAGCACAATTAACACAACAACAACAAAAAAAGGCCAAGATATCCACAGGCATAAGGGAGAGATCCCAAAAGTTCTATAACTAAAGATGGAAGTATAATGAAGATCAGAAGCAAAGCAAAAATTTCAAGAAAGCTAAATATTAGAAAACAATAAATGGACTCCAGCTAAAGCATAGATCGAACAAATTTTCCAGTCCCTATTCTATACAATCTTGTTGAGAAGCCCTCTCTATACATGAAACAAGATGGCTGGTATTCAGCTAAGTGCCAAAATAAAATGGGAGTGGGGAGGAACCACATGCAAAAAGATAGGATGTATTATCTCTACACTAGTGAAAAGAGAAATGAAAATATTTAAAAACTCAATCATTTACAAAGGCAGAGAGGAAAGGAGGGAAAAACACAGACTAAAGTTAGCATAAATAATTTCAAATATAACAGCAGTTAAGCAAATTGTAAATGAACTTAATGCATAAGTTAAAAGACTAATATCATCAGACTTGAAGAACAAATCCAGCTAAATATTTACATGCTCATAAGAATATTAAAAGGTTGGAAATAGAGGGATGGAAAAAAGATACAACCCATAGACACAAAACAATAGACCTGATGAGATTACATTAAAACCAGACAACCAGATTTTTTAAGTATTATTTAGGATATTCTCCACATATAAAGATGAAAGTTAGAAAGCTTTACGAAAACACAATTCTAAATATATAAAATCAATAATTCAAAATATATACTTATCAAAAATTTTTAAAGAAGATAAGTCTCATA
>NW_006436757.1:23843-27802 GCF_000325575.1 Pteropus alecto
AAGAAAGAAAATAATAAGATAATATCAAAATAACAGAATTAGAAAACAGAAAAACAGTAGATAAGATCAATGAAGCAAAGCTGGTTATTTGAGAAGATCGATACAATTGATAAATCTCTATCTAGGCTGATCAGAAAAAAAAAAGACAACCCAAATTACCAACATAAGCCATGAAAGAAGCAACATCACTACAGATTCTACAGATATTAAAAAGAATAATAAGGGAATATTGTGAATAACTTTATGCTTGTCAATTTGACAAATTAAGTGAAAGGGACAAATTCCTTGAAGACACAAACTACCAAACTCAGTCAATGATAATGTTCTTTAGAGTACAATCTTCCTTCAAACAAAGTTCCAGACACAGAAAGCTTCACTGGTGAATTCTATGGAACAGTGAAGGAAAAAAATAACACCAATTCTACCCAACCCTTAAAAAACAGACGAGGAGGGCTCATTTTCCAACACATTCTTTGAGGCCAGTATTACCCTGATACCAAAACCAGACAAACACATTACAACAAAAGGAAACAACAGACTAATATCTCTCATGAACAGATATTAATGATCTACTGCTGTGTAACAAATTACCCTCAAACGTAATGACTTAAAACCCACAATTTCTGTGAGTCAGGAATCCAAGTGTGACTTAGCTAAGTGTTCCTGGTTCAATTTCACCCATAAAGCCTAGTCCAGTTGTTGACTGGGGCTGCAGTCTCATTTGAAAACTTGACCAGGGCTACAGGATCCACTTCGAAGCTCACTTGTGTGGTTGTAGATAGGCTTCAGTTCCACAGAGCCTGGGGCCTCAGTTCTTCCTAGGCTGTGAAACCAAGGGCCTAGTTCATCACCACACTATGTGAGTCACTCCAGAGAGTTACATACAGTATGCCAGCTTGCTTCTCCCAATGTAAAAGAGCAAGGGAGGAGACAGAAAGAAAGACCCCACCACAGAAGCTACATTCTTTTAGCAACCTAACCCTGAAAGTAGTGTTCTATCACTTCTACAATAGTCTAGTAACTAGAAGTGAGTCAGTTAGTCTTTTCCACATGCAAGGGGAGGAGATTACAAACACGATAAGTACCACGAGGCAAGGTTCATGGAGGACCATCTTACAGGCTGCCCACTGCAATAATAGATGCAAAAATTCTTTTTTAATTTTTAGAAAATCAAATATGGCAATAGAGAGCAGGAAAATGCATCAAGATCAAGTGGAGTTTGTGGTAGGACTGTAAAGTTAAACACTCAAAAATTAGTGTAATTTAACCACATTAACAGACGAAAAATGGAGAACTATACGGTCATCTCAATCAATGCAGTCTTTAATGAAATCCAACATCCATTAGTGATTAAAAAACAAAAAAACTCTAAGCAAACAAGGAACGGAACTTCTTCAACCTGATGAAGAGCATCTACAAATCCCTACACCTAACATCATACATAATGTAAAACACTGAATGCTTTCCCCCTAAGTTGGAGAATGACACAAGAATGTCCTTCGCATCACTGTTATTCAGCATTATACTGCAGAGCCTACCAAGTACAATAAGGCAAGAAGAAGAAATGTAAGTTATATAAATTTAAAAGGAAAAAGTAAAACTATCTTTATTTGCAGTGACATGATCATCCATGTAGAAAATCCTAAGGAATCTACCAAAAAAAAAAAAAAACTCATGTTATGAGTTTTACACATTAGAAGATCAAAATATAAAATTCTATTGTATTTTTATATACAAATAAAATCAAACAGTGAATTTTAAAACATTTACAATATGATTACAAAAGGTAATTGATATAACATTCTCGAAATGACAAAATTATAAAAAGATTAATGGTTGCAAGGCATTAGGGATGGAGTGGGGAGCTCAGTGGGAGAGAAGTGAGTGTGCTCATAAAAGAGAAGTACAGAGATCCCTGTGATGGTGAAACTGTTGCATACCTTGACTGCCATGCTGGGCACATGAACCCACACATGTGATATAAATTGCATAGAACTAAATACCACACACACACTTCTATGGCCATGCTACCCTGAACAAGCCCAATTCCGTCTGTTCTCAGAAGCTAAGCAGGGTCGGGCCTGGTTAGTACTTGGCTGGGAGACCACCTAGGAAGACCAGGTGCTGTAGGTGTAAAAAATAAAATTAAAAAATAAGAATTGTAAGCTGACAAGGTCCTTGCAATCTGTGAAGTCAACCGAGGATTGCCTCGCCTAAAAAATAAAATTAAAAAAAATACACACACACACACACACACACACACACACAAACACACGGGTGAAGTGTGAATAATATCGGTGAATTGTATCAATATGAGTTCCTTGATTGTAATATTATGCTATAATCTTGCAACACGTTACTATTAGAGGAAACTGGGTGAAGGGTACAAAGGATCTCTCTGTGCTTTTTCTTACAACTGCATGTGAACCTACAATTACAACCAAATAAAAAGGTTAATTTAAAAAAATAGTTCTGGTTGCGACTTATTACCATGGCTACAGAACAATCAGACTTTTCCCAGAAGTGTAGAAAATTTTTATTTTCAGCTTGAATTTCTGTGCATCACCATCCTCCAGGGACACCTTGGAGTGGGGCTGTATTACTACAAGCACCCACTTTCATGTGGTTCCAGCATATCATGGAGAACTATCTATAAGTCAGGTGTGAATATACTCCTTCTCAGTCAACCGGCCATTCAGAAAGGTCCATTGAGGATTATACCTCTTTTTCAGTGGTAGAAAGAACCAGATGCAGCAACGTGTCTATTACTTAAGAAGGGATATCATAGCCCAAGATCACTGAACCCTTAGGTAGGTCACTAATAACAAAGACGCATGAATTTGGGTGGGGAGGGTTTAGTCCCACCTCTGGCATGCGTGCATCTAATCAAAGTGTCTAAGTAGTTGCTACTTCTGCCTCCCAGATCCAATCAACATAATATTATCAATGGACCAGCGTGATGTCCTGTGAAGTGGAGAGGTGATCAATTTCCCTGCAATAGTTGTTTCAATGGCCCCGAGTGAAGGTGGTGTATTGGTGGCCCTGCCAAGCATTCCCCAGAATAACAGCTGCATGTTACTAAAGGTGCCATTATCTTTCTTGCACTTCAATTCCCCCTTCCTTAACCCTTTTCCTGATCTGTACCTTTCTCATTCTCTCTCTACCGACCCACCACCCCTCAACTTCATGTCATCACCACCCCACTGGGGAGAAGTCCTTGACCCTGCCCAAGGAACCTCTACCACAACACACTCCCCATTATCCCTGGGACTGGCAGTCCATCTACTCTCCCGCCCTCACAGCTACAAACAAAGCCACATTGACTCATGCCGTGGGGACAATATCCTTGCCAACCAAGTCTACCTTTATTCAACCTAGGAGAGTGTGCTTGGCCACTGGCTGAGGGGAAAAGAGGAGGGAAAAGCCAGTGTCAGATACTCTGAGGGAGGTGAAGCTGAGACACAAATGCCGAGACCTTTGAACACTTCCTGTTTTACCATCATAACTTGCAAATGTGTGCAGACAACCCCAGGAAGAGAAGATCAGTATACAAGGTACCACATACCTACACTTCCTGCTCACAATCAGTCCCTGGGAGACAGCATCCTCCTGGGAGGGAGTGGGGTCAGGAATTCCCCTAGTATAGTGACTGGTGTCTGTATTCGCAGGTTTCTAGGACTATAGGAAATAGAATCTTCCTTCTGGGTTCCATCCTCCCATACCCAAGTCCCGCCTCTAACCCTCCCATCTAGTCTGGAGTACAAGGCTCCAGGAGAGAAAAAGGACTAAGATGAAGGGGGACAGGATCTAGAGTTGTGGTTCTATATCAGAGAGAGAAAAAGACATTAAACCCCTAAACTTATGATTCCATGAGAAGCCAGGATTCCTGGCCCAGTTTCTAGGGTACCTTGTAGTTAGCCAGAGTGCTAACAGAACCAGAATGAGATGACAGTAGGGAA
>NW_006436757.1:27888-33783 GCF_000325575.1 Pteropus alecto
CCCTGGGGCCCCCCTTCTGTGTGCTGAGGTGGCCCAAGGTGTTGTGTCTTATGTTCATACAGATGCAAAGTCTCCTGCTGTCTTCACTTGAATCTCCTCATATGTACCCTGGATTAATAAAATCTTAGACAGCAAGTAGCCACAGAAGCCTGGCTGACCTCAGGGAGAATCCCAAAGCCAGCACTCTCCCTAGGTAGCCCCTGGGTTCCACGTGAGCCTGGCCACAACTGAGCCCTGGGAGGCTCCCAGAGACAAAGTGCCTGCTGATTGTACTCACAGCAAACTTCAGTAAAGATGCAGCCTCCAGGACATGTGTTTAAGACTCTTCTCTCTCCCTCAGAGCTCCCCCAGAGCTAGTCTGCTCCCCAGGGGAGAAGTCCAGATCCTCTTCTCTAGTTTCAAAGAAAAATTGCACTGGGCCCTTTTCTTGCCAGATTAATAAGCTTGCCTGCCAATTTCTCTGTACATTGTATAGTGTTATGAATTAGTAAAGAAAATATTTTGATCTGCGCAAAAGGATTTAACATCCAGAGTAATACTGGCACTGATTTACCTTCTGTCTCCCTGCCCCCACTTTCTCCTCCTCCTCTTCCCCAACCTCCTTTCTCTTCTTCCCTTAAACCCTGTGTCTAAGCCACTGCAATTCAGGACATAGATGCACCACAGCAAATTCCCCATGGCCTTCTGGAGATGGCCCCAGGCTGTTAATACCCTGTGTCCTTACATCTACCTCTGCCCCACAATCACACCCCTCAATAGTGTGTCTATAGCCAGAGGAGCATCTGCTAAGTGGGAAAGAAGAAAATTTCCCAAGCACAAGTGCTCAGGATAGGGGAATGGGGGAGGGATGACCCCTGGGAGTCCTCAGGATGGGTCCATCTATTGTAGCAGTCACAACAGGGCTATATATAGGGCAGGGCCATTCTAGCTCAGGAGAGGGATCCCCAAGAGCATCAGAGCCACCCAAATTCAATATTTATCTTCCTTCAGAAATGACACAGTGTCTTCAAGTCTTCTAGAAAACTTCTCTAAAATATCCGTACCCACCAGCATCTGAGCTGGATGAGTACACTGACAGCAATACATGCCCAAATACAAAAGAAATGAGGCATGACCTCCAGCTACCTCTCAGGAGCCTGTAGTTAAAAGGCCCCCTTACAGATCCTACCATGGTCCCTAAGAGGCCTAAGAAGACAAGCCTGGCCCCGTGCAAGAAAGAGGTGCTACCTTTAATCCCAGATCAGGGACCTAGCACTTCCACCCTCCTCACTGCCTGCCAGTCCACAGATCTGAGTTTCCAACTTTGCTACTGACCAATACAAATGTAAAATAAAAAAGGTGTATATACAAGACTGATTGTAAACTCTGACACTATGCAAAAAAACAAGCATGTATGCAAAAAAAGAAATCTGGAAGATCTCCAAAATGTGAGAATATATGCTGGAATGATCATAAAAGGAATTTTTTTGTCCTCTTGTTTTATATTTGTATAATTAAATAAGAATTTTTAAATGTGAGATACGAGAGGCAGAGACTCTATGTGCAATGTTTGCTTAGGAGACCACAGCACACACTGAGTTTCAGCGAAAGCCCCATCCACTCTTGACCCCTGGACCCTAAGAACAGCACATCCACTGGGTCGTCTTTCTTCCCCGGAAGCTGGGAAACTGGAGATATGGGGCAAGTAGTCAGCCTGTCCTGCCAGCCTGGCCTCCAAGAAGTGGCGGGGCCAGTGAAGACTGCGAGGACTAGGCTGAGCCCGCAGGCTGAATTGGACTACAAGGGGTTGACAGGCACTGATTCCAGCTTGGCCATCACTGAAGAACAAATAATCATCACATGGCCCCCTGACGTGGGAAAAGCAGTTGGTGGCTCAGCCTCCCTGAAAAGATAAGCGTATCATCATCACTCCAGTGTTAGTTCACCCATGTAAAGGCTTGGGCCCATGGTGTGTGTCTGCCTGACCGACACAAAGAGTGATAAGAAAGTCTCAGCATCTCACAGGGCCAGCAGGAGAAACTGTCCAGATAATGTTATGGCGCAAACGATTCTAAGACCCACGGAGCCAATTGAGATTAATTATGAGCCTTTATTAGCCAACCAGCGACTGACTCTCTACCACGCAGGGTTAGAGGAGATCAGCCCCGAGCTTCCAGAGGAGGCAGTTTATAAAGCCTCCTACTACATCCTTGAATAAGCAAGCAAGCAGATTACAAGAAGCAGAAGTTAGCTGTTAACGTCTTGTACAAAGATAAATGTATCCGGGGGACTCTCAGATCAAACAGGGCCTAGTAGACAGTTTTATTACCTGCACCTTGGAATGTTGCGCTTCTCCTGGGGGCTGGAACCTGGAGATATTACCTCCCTGTGACTGAGTTACTGCTCTTCCTGGGGGCTGGTGCCTGGAGATACCACTTCCCTGTAACTGGAGAATTTCCACTTTTACAATAAGAGGGCTTTGCCCAAACTCATAGGAAGAGGGCCTCTGGACGGCTGAGGGGAGTGCACAGGGAAATAAATGCTAAAGAGTCAGTTCCTCCTGGGGTCACGGTTGTTGGGTCCCAGGCGCAAAAGTCCACCAAGATTATATCTGCTCCTCCCACCCCACCACAAAATTAAGCCCTCCTCTGGGAATCTGGGGATTGTCTCTCCTTGGCAACTTTTACCCTCACATAGTCACACACTTGTCCTCACAATCCACTGCTGCCTGCTCCTGAGCCCACTCCATGGGCTGCTCCATCTCCTAGGCCTTTCCCTGCAGGCAACTTGCTTCGCTAGAGTGAGGTAAGAAAAATGCCTGGGTGCAAGACTTAAGGAGACAGTCACTTAAGGAGATACTTGCACAGCCCTGCGAATAAGCTTCTCCTCAACCACGGGCCCTGGGTGTTTCTCTTGCCTCATCCTGGTCCTGCACACTTGTGAGTAGTCATGACTCACAGCTGGCCTCTACTTGGCCTATAGATAGTTTGAATAAATTTTTATGCAAAGTCACCACCATAAAGGACACTTCTATTCCTCGACACCAAGGTAAGTGAGAGCCAAGTAGACTTACAGAGGAAAGAAAATTGAGGTCTGACGTTACTATCTGTGCTGTGGACATATAATTAATCCAGGGAATGCGAAATAAACGTAAGATGAGCTGTATCTCTGCCCTTTCAGGTTCACAGTCACAATGAGTCAGCACCATATCCACAAAGCAGGTCATTTAAGCCAACTACACAAAATTTAAGAGAAAGAACTTACTTTTATTGAGGGCCCACTTGGTCCTGCTTTGCTACATTGCCTCATTTAACTGTAATGACACCATATGCAAAAAAAAAAAAAAAAGAACCCTCCAACCCCTGTGAAGAAGAACTTCAGGTCTGAGGATGGAGGGAGAAATAAAAAGAAAAGAAAAAGATCCTCAAATCTCACGCCTTATATAAAAATTCACTCAAAATGGATCATAAAACTAAAAAACATTTAGAAAAAAATAGAAGAAAATCTCCATGACCTACAGTTAGGCCAACAGTTCGTAGACATGACACCAAACACATAGTCCATGGAGAAAATAATGATAAGTTGGACTTATCAAAATTTAAAAACCTTAAAAAAAACTCTGTGAAAGATACTTGTTGAGAGAATGAAAAGACAGGCTACAGACTGAAAGAAAATATTCACAAATCATAAAGCTGACAAATGACTATATATCTAAGGTACTAGCAAAACTCGACACTAAGAAAACAAAAACTGAATTAAAATATGGGCCAAAGACATGAAGAGGCACTTCACCAAAGAGCATTTATGGGTGGCAAATAAACACATAAAAAGATGTTCAACTTTATGAGTAATTAGGAAAATGCAAATTAAAAATACAATGAAATACCACTACACGCACAAGAGAATGACAAAAAAATTTAAACACGAAAAATGTTTTGCATAGATGTGGACCAACTAGAGCTCTCAAATATTGCTGGGGGAATGCAAAATGGTACAGCCACATTAGAAAATAGTTTAGGAGTTTCTTATAAAATTAAACATATACTTCTATATGACCCAGAATCCTACTCCTGGATGTTTACCTTATGGAAATGAAAACTTAAGTTCACACAAAAACCTCTACATAAATGTTTACAGCAGTTCAATTCACAGTGATCAAAACCTAAAAATAACATAAATGTCTTACAATAGACATTTGGGTAGATAAACTGTGCTGCATGCATGCAATGGAATTATCCTCAGCAAAAAAAAGAGAGGAGGAGGAGGAGAATGAGGAGGAGGAGGAGAGGAAGAAGAGGAAGAGGAAGAAGAGGAAGAGGAAGAAGAGGAAGAGGAAGAAGAGGAAGAGGAAGAAGAGGAAGAGGAAGAAGAGGAAGAGGAAGAAGAGGAAGAGGAAGAAGAGGAAGAGGAAGAAGAGGAAGAGGAAGAAGAGGAAGAGGAAGAAGAAGAAGAAGAAGAAGAAGGAGGAGGAGGAGGAGGAGGAGGAGAAGGAGAAGCAGCAGCAGCAGCAGCAGTAGCAGCAGCTGCAGCAGCTGCAGCAAACTGTTGTTGACGCAACAACTTGGATGAACCTCAAGGGCATGATGCTGAGTAAAAGAAGTCAGCCTCAGTAAGTTACACATTGTACGATTCCATTTACACGGTGGCATTCTCAAAAAGCAACACTGTAGTGACAGACAACAGAGCCTGCCTGTATTCTCTGAGCTGTTCATTTGAACATTCAGGACACGCAACAATCAAGAGTGGAAAGAACTTAAACTTTACATTTATATAAGCCCGTGTTAGAATCTAGGCTCTCAGATTTGCTATCTGATTTCGTGCCTCTATGAGCCCAGTTTCCTCGTCAGTAAAATAACAGGAGACTATTGTGAAAGAAAAAACTTCTTTTTAATTATCATGACTTCTTTTAGTGTACAATTTTGTGAACGTCAGAGCAGATATACTTTCATGAAACCACCACCACTATTGGGATACACAACCATCTCATCACCTCCCCAAACTCCCTCGTGCTATCCTTTTATAGTCACGTCTCCCCACCCTCCAACTCCTGTGAAGAAGAACTTCAGGTCTGAGGATGGAGGGAGAAAGAAAAGAATGAAAGGGAAGAGAAAAGGATAAGGAGGGAGAGAAGGAGAGGGAGGGAGAAGAACGGGGCCAGGGACAGGGAGAGAGGAATTTCCTAACTGTGGTACACATTAATATACAATGGAGATACGAGGTTATTTATATCTCTCTCCTTGACGGCATGATACATTCTCTCTATTCTTAAGATGCATTACCACCCTTCACATCTCCCCCAGATGCCAACCCAGTCTCTATGAACAACCTGGCTCCTTTCCTCCTCCCCCCAAAAACTAAAGGACTTGGTCCTGATTTTCTCCCTCTACCCCTCCCCCAAGTATGGTCAGACAGCACCATTGTCTAATCTAAATGATATGTGAGGGTTGGCCCTACCCTGTGACTGTCGATACTGTACACCACCTGTCCTGTCAGTCTCACATAACTTGCCCCTTCACGCTATCTCAACGGCCTTACCAAAATCATCTCTGCAGCTGGGTAACATCTGCCATTTAACAAAGGAATTTCCTTGCAACCAAATATGTAGGATATGGAGAAAAGACTAGACAAATGAGACACCCTTATAAGGCCTCCACATAATACAGCAATCCTGGCAGGAGGAGGAAATCAGGCCATTCTAGAACTATTTACGAGATAAGTTACTCCCAGTCCAGGAACTGCGTCCATTTAACAAAGGAATTTCCTTGCAACCAAATATGTAGGATATGGAGAAAAGACTAGACAAATGAGACACCCTTATGAGGCCTCCACATAATACAGCAATCCCGGCAGGAGGAGGAAATCAGGCCATTCTAGAGCTATTTACTAGATAAGTTTCTCCCAGTCCAGGAACTGCGT
>NW_006436757.1:33802-67899 GCF_000325575.1 Pteropus alecto
GCAGGAATGAAGACTGTGAGGAGCAGAGCTGAGCCCACAAGCACTAACTCCACCACTGACAACAACCACACACTAAACAGGCATCATGTGAAGCCCTGAAATGGAAATAACAGTTGTTGTCTCATCTGTCTCTCCGGCAGCCCATCCAGAAAAGATGAGATCATCATGGCTACAATGTTAACTCCGAGGTGCAGAAGAGGACGGCCCAAGGACGAGGCCAGCCTCACTGACGCTGAGAGAGACAAGGGGAGTGGTAGCATCACAGGGTTTTTGGAAGAAACTGTCCATGTGAAAGGACTTTGCCTAAACTCATGAGAAGGGGCATCCTAGAACTTCCCCTTCTCTAATACTGGCTTATTGCAAGAATGCTAAATGGAAACTAGAAATATCAGAAAGAAATCCAAAAGAGCAAGATTTGCGGGAGTGGGGTTTCTTGCTTAAAAGCCCAGGACACAAATCAGGACACATAGCTATGAGGAATCTTACCCCCAATTCAAAACTTGGGGCATCAACCAGGACCTCTCCATTCACCATTTCTCTGGATACCCTGTCCACTGAAAGAACTGTGCACAGTACAGTAGTTCAAAAAGGAACTATTGTGTTAGGAGATCAGAAAAGAGTATAGTAAAATAAATTGGCTTATATCTTTGCAAATTACAGATGTCGGATGTAAACTAGGAGCTGTTAAATTTAGACTTTAAATTTGGAAAAACTTGGTCATTTGGAAACATCAACTATCAGAAATAGGCAGAGCTTGTTGCAAGAGGAAGCGCAGACTGCCCTCTAGGCTGCGTCAGAAAAATATGGCCTATACCATAAAGCAGAGGTCCCCAACCCCCAGGCCATGGACCGGTACTGGTCCATGGCCTATTAAGAACCAGGCTGCACAGCAGGAGGTGAGCAGCGGGCGAGCAAGCGAAGTTTTATCTGTATTTGCAGCCACTCCCCAACGCTAGCATCACCGCCTCAGCTCCACCTCAGATCATCAGGCATTAGATTCTTATAGGAGCACTGGTCCCTGGTGCAAAAAAGGTTGGGGACCACTGCCATAAAGGATGTACTGTTCTTGCTCCACTGCACTGCTGTCTCAATCTGATACAAAATGGCACAAGCCCGTGCCATCAGTTGTCCCTTATCCCTTCAACATTTATAAAAGTTTAGACATGTTGTATCTCTACATGGAAACTTGAAGGTTAAGACAACTTTTATGCACATGCTCAATCAAAAAAAAACATAGCTATTACTCACAAAACAAAGAAACAACCTGGCAGCCTAAAGTTAAATAAATGGAAACAAGATGCTGTCCGAAGCAGAGAATAACTGAAGCTTGTAAATTGATCTATAATATTTTAGGGGAATTTAGAGAAAGTATAATATTCCTTGCACAAACAAATGCATAGCCTCGACGAGGACACATCCATCATTCACCCATCAAATGGTTATATGGCAGCACAAGGTATAACATGATTAAAGGAATAAAATCAACATTTATTAAGGACCAGCCATGTGGCATTTAACATTTAGCACCATATTTAATTCTCCAGAAACCCTGTTTCACATCACTCTTCATATTTTATAGATGCAGTAACTAAAGCTGAGAACTTAAGAAACTGTCCTAAGTCAGACAGATAGTAAAGTGGCAGTAGCGGGATTTAAGCTTACCCCATCTAACTGCAAAGCCCAGTTGCATGCCTCAAATGTCAAAGTGAATAATGGCACAGGTAATAAATGTTTCAGGAACTCAGAGAAGGGATGATCCCTCTGCATTATAGCGGCTAAGGAATGAATCACTGCCATCATTAAAATGTCAGTGCCTTCACATCAAGCTCAATTCTTTCTTTCCCGCTAAATGTGAATCCTAAACGAGACTCCATCCAACCTCTGCTTCAAATATCTCCAGCAACGGGGAAATCACCTCCCCTGACCACACATTCATGTCGTAACAACCTGATTATTGGCAAATTCTTCTTCATACAGAGTCGACATCTGTTTGCCACCATGCCACAGCATCCGATCCAGGAGCGACCTCGCCAGAAACAATGTCTGAACTACAGCATTGGACCGTTCAGCAAAGATTTCACTGCCTGTCGCCTTGGCTCGGGCACTGTAGGCACCACCTGAACAAAAACTAATTCCTCCCACAAAAGCCAGATCCCTCTGCTCCTCACTCTCACCAGAAATATTAATTCCACATGATGTCTACTCCCTCAAGTCATCTCTTCTAAATCAAATTTTATACTCGTTCATGTGATTGGCCAAGTCTCGGTCACATGGCCCTTAATGCAAGAGAATCCGGGAGAGGAAGACTGTGAACTCTACCTTAGGAAGGCAAGAGTCATAAGAAATGGGCATTCCCTTAACACGGGCACTCAAAAGACACCAAGGATCTGCCACGTACATGGCAAATGTCCACTACAATCCATCATTTGGCTGCCCACTATCTTTTGTAAAAGGAAGATGAGGCTTAACTCTCCCCGGAACTGAAATAACCCAATCTCATCTGTTACTGCTTTCGACTCCGAGAATGGGATGTCTCGGTGATGCCCATTCCACCTCTAAGTTAGTCACATTCCCAAACAGGTATTTTATAAACTGTAGACTAAACTGTAAACTTCACCACCAACAACATACCACATATAAAATAGCAGAAGGCAGAAAAGAGAGAAACAGGAAATCTGTTAAAATATGCAAATACACACATCACAGAGCAAGGAAGGAAATATAAGCAGATAGCTCAGTCCTCATTTCTGAAATTGGTCACCTGACTGGAGCTGGAGCTGTCTCTATTCCATCCTCTTGCCTTCGGCCAGTGCAAGTGAAATAAATCTTGAGACTTGGTGGATGTGAACCTTAATGATGTTGTGGGACTATCATCCTTGCCCTGGACTACCTACCTCTTCGCTTCTCATTATATGAGTGAAAACGGATGTCCTTCATTTGTTTACACCTCTGCTTTTTGGTCCAACTGGTGCAGGGCTACAGGACAGGCCTTCTCCAGCTGTAGATTCTCCTCTATTCTGCTGATGGTAGAATGCAGAGTATGGTTGCCAGCTTTAGCAAATAAAAAGACAGAACTCCCAGTTAAATTTGAATTTCAGATAGACGATTTATTTTAATATGTCTCATTCAGTATTGGAATATGCTTATATTAAAAAACGACTTGTTGTTCATCCGAAACACAAATTTAACTGGGCATTCTGTATTTTAAACTGGCAACTCTAGAGAGTGAAAGAATTAGCGCAAGGCTCCTCAGACATTAGGAATATGTGTAAACGTTCTATTCAGAGAGGATAAGAGCTGAAGGCAGCAGAGGATCCAGCCAATATATATTAATGAATGAGTCACCCCATTTACAAGCCTAAGCTGAAACTAAGGGCATGGTAGAATGGTTTGAGGAAGGTATCTGTTCCCTGTGCTTCCCCATCTCCAAACTAAATGCCTTATAAATCCCCCAGAGAAAGGACACTCCACCGTGTCACCCCTACTCTTCCCTGGTCTCCCTGCTTCTCCAAGTCTGGGGGAAACAACAGATATTTGCTTGAAACCCAATTGTGATAGTTATGAGTTGTGTGATCTTGGTCACATTAATGTGTCTGAGTCTCAACTGTCCATTTGTAAAGTGACAGTAATGGTATTTCCCAAGGTTATTATGGGGGGGAAGGGAACCTCAGATACTGACAACCGTGTGTACGTACTCTACCTCAGCAAAACGAGCTTGATTCCTAACGTGAGAGCAGGAAACCTCAGCACCCCAAGAGAAACCATCCTTCCACATCTACATCCCCATTGGCAGGTCTCAGCCTCCTTTTGGTGGTAGAGCAGAAAGGGCTCTTGATTTGTGCCTGCTCTTAAGTGGGTTGCTGCTCACATTTTAACATGGAATGGAATGGAATGGGATGGAATGGAATGAAATGGAATGGAAACTAACAGAGAACACTGTATCTCATAAGGATAGACATTGTTTCTTCAAACTTTTGAGTCACTTGTATGCATGTATGTTTGTGCTCACATACTCACACATATATGTGTATGTGCATTTCCTCCTGTGGTCTATAGCCATAAAGGAGCATATGCTCAGTGAATGCTCAGCGTAACAAATCTCCCCCACTCATGTTCCTGATAGGCCTTTAACAAACTGCCCTAACTGGAATAGATGTGATCCCCTCCACCCCCAGCTCCAGACAAGGCACCATGGTGGAGAGTTCATCCTGCAAGCCAGGACTTCAGAGTTCAGGCCTCAACTTCACCTCTAGCAAAACAAAGAGCACCTCTGGGAGAACTATTCATCAAAAGACAGGTCTTCCTCTCCCGCTGCTGTTCTTTCTCCTGTGCTCCAGAGCTGAAGCCGGTGAGTCTCAGGGTCCTTATTCTGGAAGCTGCAGGATCAGCTCCTAAAACAAAGTGAGTCAATATAGCTGACTCTTAAACAGGAGCACAGTATCTCTCTCTCTTCTCTCAAGAGTCCAGCATGAAGTTTCCACTGGGGATGTGCCCACCCATTCTCTGCAGCCTATGGGAGTTCCCAGAAATAAGGAACCCCATACTGATTGGGAAGAAGCCCAGAGGAGTTGGGAGAAAAAGGGGTATCTCCTCCAATATGTGTGTGCATGTACATAAAATCCTATGTCCTCTTCATCTTCCGAGCTTTGGGCTACACATTACCTTATATTTTGGCTGTTTTGGGACACAGTCCATGGGCTCTGGAGAAAGTCAAGCCAGGAACCTGGAGAGCTTGTCTTGCATGGTGACAGAGGAGGGTTGAGGCAGGGGCAGAAGGGGAGTAGGGGAAATCTGAGGTAAAAAATACCTGAATGTCATCTGAGGCCAGTTGGCTATTGTGCCTGAAAGAAGGGATGAGAATTTATAGGGGATGTCGTGGCTAGAGAAAGCAAATAATAGGGACACCTGAGAGAAGATGGCAGAATATAGGATGAGGATGTGATTCAAGAGAAGCCTCTCTCAACTTTAACCCAGCTCGTGAGTTCTCTGAAGAGACTGCTGATGCCCTAAGGTTGTCTGTTCCAGGGGAGATCATCAGGGGCCCAGAGTGCAAGCCTCACTCCCGACCTTACATGGCCCACCTGGATGTTGTCACTTCCCAGAATAACCTGAAGAGTTGTGGAGGTTTCCTGATAAGACAGAACTCTGTGCTGACAGCCGCTCACTGTGAGGGAAGGTGAGACAACAGGGTCCTGTTTGTCTCCAAATGGGAGGTAAATATCCAGGGTAGCAACCAGGACACAAATGCAGGGGGGCCTGAGTAGGGGCTTCTGGGCCTGGGTCACCTTAAGGAGAAGCAAGACTTGGGCTTAATGAAATTGTTCCCATAATTGAATCCTACAGAAGAACAGGAGGCTCCATCCAAGCATCCCTCCTCTATAAGTAGATCCCTCTCCCCAAATACAACACAAGATGCATGACTCACTCTCCAGAGCCCCATCCAGTTCTCTAGGTCCTTTCCTTTATGCCCTATTCAAGAACACTGGCCTTTAGTCCTCAGGATCCTGAACCTGTCCTTTCCATGGGAGGCAGAGAATAGAGTCCACCTGAGACCCCATCACTTCCCCTTCTCTCTGATATCTCTTGCTCCAGAGAGCTGGCCCTCACATAGGGCTCCCTGAATTAGAAACTGCTAACCCTGTCCCCTGGGTCCTCCATGGTTTGCTCAGTCCCTAGCTGTTTCCAAGGGTCTTTGAAATTATCTCTGTTCCTTGGGAAAACTTCCTTGAGTAAAATCTAAGCCCCCCCAAATGCCACAGAGGCCCAAGAAAAGGGGAGTGGGTAGGGTCCTGTGACCTAGTGAGAGACTCCAGTCCACTTTTCTCAGAATGGCACATCGCAGGAGAAACCCCAAGCTGTCACTGTTTCTCCTTGACCTTCCTTCTCCCTCACAACAGGTCTATAATTGTCACCCTTGGGGCCCACAACATTACAGAGAAAGAAGACACATGGCAGAAGCTTGAGGTCATAAAACAATTCCCTCATCCAAAATTCGATTACACTCTTACTCATCATGACATCATGTTACTAAAGGTGACAACATCTTTCTTCCCCCTCTTCACTACCTGTTCTCTAAGGCTTTTCATTCAGATCCCCATTGCCCTGAAATTTCCCCAACCTGCCTCTGGACTGTACCCACCTCCAACTCACCCCTCTGGACATTGCTCTAATGTGAAGCGATTTGTGCTGTCCCTCCCTGACTGCCTCCAACTGCATCATAATCCATTTCTAGCACTGATAACTCCTCATTCCATTCACAGTTGAAGGAGAAAGCCAACCGGACCCTGGCTGTTGGAGACACTCCCCCTTCCATCACAATTCAACTTCATCCTACCTAGGAGAATGTGCCAGGTGGCTGGCTGGGGAATAACAGAAATGGACAAATCAGGCTCCGACACTCTGCAAGAGGTGAAGCTGAGACTCATGGATCCCAAGGCCTGCAGACACTTCAAAATGTTTGACCACAATCTCCAGCTGTGTATGGGCAATCCTAGGAAAACAAAATCTGCATCTAAGGTAATCCTTAGACTAGGGTTCTTCTCCACAAATCACTCTTCAGGGTCCAGACATCTCTTAAAAGAGGATGGGGTCAGAAAATTGTCAGGCAATGCCAGGGTTTGAAGTCATAGGACTGAGGAAACTGGAATTGTCCTTCTGAGGATCTATTCTCCCTTAGCCCTGTGCAGTCTCTGACCATCCCTCTCAGTCTGCTAAATAGGATACAAGGGGTAACAAGAAGGAAAGGAAGAAGAGGCATCAGACTAAGATGTATAACCCCATGAGGAGCCAGGACTCCTGGGTCTGACCCTAGGTCAGACTTTGATTCAGAGTTGGGACCCACAAGCATGAGTGAATGATTTCCCTGGCTCACCTTCTGTTCATTCTCATTCTCTCTCTGTCTCTCTCTCTCTCTATCTCTCTCTCTGTCTCTGTCTCTTTGTCTCTCTCTCTCTGTCCCTCTCTGTCTCTGTCTCTGTCTCTCTCTCTCTGTCTCTCTCTCTGTCTCTGTCTCTCTCTCTCTCTCTCTCTCTCTCTCCACCCCCACTCCTACACACACACAGGGAGACTCAGGGGGCCCTCTTCTGTGTGTTGGAGTGGCCCATGGCATTGTCTTCTATGGACGGAAGGATGTAAAACTCCCTGTTGTCTTCACCCGGATCTCCCACTACCGGTCCTGGATCAATGAGGTTCTGAAGGAGAACTAACCCCAGAGCCTGAAAAGGAAATATGAATCTGGACCTGAGTAGGTTCTCTGTGTCATGCGCTCTGGAGCTGTCTCTGGTTGGTTCCTGCCACATCCCTGGACTTCAAAAAGTTTTCTCCAGGTCACAAAACTCTCAGTAAACCTCAATAAAGACTGAGGTTCCAGACAGCAGTGTGTGTCTCCTCTCTCGTCTGCTCTCTTCTCCTAGCACATAGCAAACTGATGCCCAGCCCAGGCAGCCTATAAGCTTTGAAAGAGGTAGTTCTATGGGTGTGTGTGACAGATAGAGGTGGGGGGCGGGGGCGGAGCGGGGAATAATGAAGAAAAAATAAGGAAAGAAAGAAGAGAAAGGGATTCCCCGGAGAGGCAGAATCCATATTTCCAACTTGTTTAAGAAATTACACCTTGCCTTAATTATCAACCCTATACCAATTCAGATTTATATTTAGTAATATTCAGAATCACTAAAAACATTTTGAAGTGCAAACAAGATGTACAATGTTTATAGCATCCCTGACCTCTCCCCAGCTGATGTCAGTAGCAACATCCTCTCTCCACCACCAAGGTGTGACAACCAAAAACATCTCCAGGAATTGCTAGATGTCCTCCAGGTGGGGCAAGAATCACCCTTAGTTGAGGGCCGAGGGTTATATAGATACAGAAAAGGGTTATACAGGATACAGAAAAGGCAGTTGGTACCACACAGGGCCCTCCTCCCAGTCGACCAAGATAAGAAAAGATCTACCATATGTGGAGCTTTAATCTGAGAGGCAGATTTCCTCTCACTCATTGCTGCAAAACAGATAGCTGGAGCAGATAAAAGGAGGATTGCATTACAAGTTCTGCACAGCAACACCCCTCGCCACAAAGAGCTGCACCCAAACCAGCAGGAAGTTGAAAGCCTAGAGCCTGCTCAGCACAAACACTTGCCAGTTGAGAGACTGGCTGAAGGAGCGAAAACAGGGCAGGACAGGGACAGACACAACAAGAGCCTGCAGCTGATAGCACTCCTCGCTTCTGAGGGTATGGTGAATCCCTTCCATCAAGTGAACTCTTTCTAGGAAGCTGTCTTTGAGAAATAATCAGAGATATGCACAAAGATTCATGAATAAAGATTTTAACCTCAGCATTTTTAATAATAAAAAGACTGAAATCCTAGCCATGGAATAAAGTTTAATAATAAATTCATCTGATTGAATATTTTGAACTCAAAGTTCATTTTCAAAAACATTTAATGGTGTGCGAAAATTCCAAATAATGTAATGCTTTTTAAAACAAAAAGTGTTGGCGTAGATATGGAGAAAAGGGAACCCTCATACCCTGTTGGTGGGATTGCAAATTGGTACAGCCACTATGGAAAACAGTCTGGAGGTTTCTCAAAAAATTAAAAATCATCTACCTTTTGACCCAGCAGTTGCACTTCTGGGTATTTATCCAAAGAAAACCAAAACAATAATTTGTAAAGATCTATGCATCGCTATGTTCATGGAAGCAAAATTTATAATAGCCAAGATATGGAAGCAACCTAAATGTCCATCAACAGATGACTGGATAAAGAGGTTATTGTTCATATACGCAATTCAATATTACTCAGTTATAAAAAAAAATGAAATCCTACCATTTGCAACAATATGGATGGACCTAGAGGTTATTATGCTGAGTGAAATTAGTCAGAGAAAGATAAATACCATAGGATTTCACTTATATGTGGAACCTAAAGAACAAAAAAAAGCTAATCAAAAACAGTCTCACAAATATAAAGGACCATCTGGTGATGGCAAGATGGGAGGGGAGTTGAGGGACTGGGAGAAAGAGGTGAAGGATTAAAGAAGTATAAATTAGTAGTTGATAGATGGTCACAGGGATGGGGAGTATGGCATAGGGAATGTAGTTAGCATTAATGTAATGGCTAGGTGGAGAGCCAGAGGAGAGAAGAAGCAATTAGGGGGATAGTTTTATAAACTATATAAATGTCTAACCAATGTACTGTATACTTGAAACGAATAACAAAATGAAATTTAAAAATAATCTCCATATAGCAGAATCTCAATTTTGTAAATATATATTTTATGTATGCACAGGGAAAAAAACCAGAGAGCACATAAAACAGAAAGACTTTCCCAGAAGGCTGTGGAACCAGAGCACATAGGATCCAGATCCCTAGGACAGAAAGTACGGGAGAAACCCATGACCCTTCAGACCCTGGGCTGGGGGAACCACTCATGGAAGCCGCTATAAGGAGACCCCCAAACTGGACACTGCCAAGCCCTGCCACTCACGGCCTAATGCCCTGATTCAGCCCATGGCAGTGACCCCATCAAACAAGCTCCATGTGGGCCAATAGTCAGGAAAGATATGGGCATCCAGTGGTAGAGATTTGATTCTGAGGTTGTAGGGTTGTTGCCTATTGCTTGCTCCCATCTGGCTGGTATTATTCACCAGAAGCAAGGACTTGCGTGACGTTCATCCCTCAGCACCAGAGGCTTCACCCAATCCATTGGAAGGGCACATCCCAGGCCTGCCCAGTACACCCACTGACCTAGCTGAGTCCCCTAAGCTAAAGAAAGAGAAAGAAGCTAACACTGCTCAAATCAAACCACATTGTCTGAGTGCTGACTATGTGCCAAGACAGAGTTGTGCATGTAACACAAGGGGAGGGATCTGTTTCATTATGAGGGCTCTAAGGCAGGATTCTTTTCCCTAGGAAGACTCTGGAATTTTCCTCTTCTCACTGTGACTGCATACCCCATCTCAGTCCCCCTACATCAGAGAGAGATGTAGTAGAAGCTAACATCTCTGATTTGTGCCCAGATTATATGATTTGTGGTTAAAGTCATTATTTTCTAAGTCTATGTTTTTTGTTAAATGATGAAAGGCTTTTGTCCTTACCCAATCTTTCAGTACTTTCAAGTTATTTGGAGAGTTTGAGTACTTGGAGTTTTTTGGTTTGGCTTTGTTACATTGCTTGAGGGCACCAAATCAAACACCATGGCTCCCCAGAAGAGGAGTTGGCTGCATTACTTTGGGTTCATTTCCTCATCAATATTTTCATCATTAGGCAGGGGTAGCCAAGGAGCTAATATCTTTGCTCGTTTTCATGATGCTTTTCCTGATGAAAATCTTCTGATTTTCATCTCACACGTGATCTTATCTTTGCTGCACCTGCTGGCTCTCAAAAGTGCAGCACGACCAACTGCAAGTTTTCCATTATCACCCCCGCCTCCAGACTGTGAAGCAATCTTGTCAACCTGTTCTCTGGGCATTTATCCTCAAAGAGTCTGTCTGTCAGGTCCCAGCAGCAAGAGATGGCACAATCACATAGGAGAATTTAGGTAAGTTCAGTGGAGCATTTGTTTGCAAAGGGGACAGGGTTACAAGAAACCAATAGGGAGTAGTGACACACCCCAGAGCTGGCAAGAGTGAGAAGCCACCACTGTCCCTTCGTCATGAAGGGGCCTGGTGAAGGAGTGGTCACTAGAACCCAGAAAAAGGGTTGAGGTTCTGCTTCCACTAACTCTACCTGTAGCTGCATGACACAGCATCTATGGGCTATGATAGAGGAAGGACTCACAAGCAACCCGTGGTCTGTCACAGAGGGATTGTGTGAATAAATTCCACCATTCCACTCTTCCCTTGCTCCACAACTCCCACAGTGCTTCTCTGGCCAATACCCACTGAAAGCCAGAAGATGTGGGGGCTTTTAAGCAGCTCAGAACAGGGCCCCAGAACAGGATAGAGGGTGGATCTGCCTACATTCAACCCCCCAGAGAACCGTCCGTAGAATCCTATGGCCTGTTCTTCCTCTCATGTCTTTATTTCAAAGTCCTAAAGTCACATACCATTCTATTCACAGCAGGATCCTCAACTCTTCCTCTTCAAGGACAGAAGGAAAAGGAAAAGGTCATATCACTGAGGCTTATATAGTCTCAGCCTTTGCTAACATAGTTTTCAGTACAGGAGAGGTAACAGTGCCAAGAAGGCTATTATTGTGATTGACTTCTACATGGGAGGCAAGAAGGGCTACTTTTTTAAGGTAAACCCCTCAAGAGGCAGAATTCTTGACCTAGGTGACAGAGGCCACCAAGGGGCCTGGAGCCAGAAAAACATCTTTTGACCACTCAGTAACAACTAACTCCTAACACTCCCACCATTCCATCACAGAGGGAGTACCCACTCCCATGCCAGGAAATATAGGGTGACACTAATCAAAGTTCATCCAACAGCTTTGGGAGAACAAAGTGTTTGACATCTCTTCTGCCTTGTGTTTTGCCCTCTTTGTCCAGCAGTTTCTCTACTCCCTCACTGCCTCGTCTGCATCTGAGAGAACTGCTTACCTCAGGTCTTCTCACTACACTTGCTCTAACCTTCAGGAAATATTATTCTAATCATTTGCCAAAGGAACCTACAAAATACCCAGCACTTTGGGGGGCTTTTGTGTACGGGATATGAGTGGCTACTAATACTTGGGGGCCCAAAATGCAATAGTGGCCCATCTGTTAGAGTTGAGACTTAGCAGATGCCAAGTGACAGAGTCTTTGCCTACATCCATCTCACAGTGGGTCATTTGAGTCCTTGACCCCCATCCTGTTGTCAATTTCCTGGTCCCTGCGTGCATACTTGGAATGTACATACAGTATTCAGAAGCTGACAGACTCTCATAATGATTCTCTGATTTCTAAAGAAAGGTCCATTTTGGTAGAAAAGCCTGTGTAGCTGCCTCCCCACCTCTAGCCAAAATGGTAACTCAGAAACAATGCAACATCCTAGGTGAAATGGCTTAGTTTAGTGGCACCCTCAAAGACGTAAAGCATGTAGGAATGGTGCCCTGGAAAGCCAGATCTACCATGACAGCTGACAGTGGACTACCATAAACTATAGCCCAATTGCTACTGCTGTTTTGCATGTCATATCTTTGCAACCTAATAGGACAGCAACCTAAAGCAGCAGGCATGCTTGCCAAGGGGTAGAGCAGGAAGGTAGAATAGATGCTAGAGGAGAAAGATAACTTCTAATAATGACCCCAGGACCAATTGCAACAATAGGGATTGTAGCTGTCTCTATAAAGGCGTTTTTTAAATATGATTAACATTTAAATTGGTAGACTTTGAGTAAACCTCCATAATGCAAGTAGGCCTCATCCAATCAGTTGAAGGCCTTAAGAGCAAAGACTGAGGTTTCCTGAAACAGAAGAAATTATCAAGACTGCAACATAGTAACCCTGCCTGAGTTTCCAGCCTGTTGCCCTATGGAATTCAGATTCAAGACTGCAGCATTACTCCTACCTGAACTCCAGCCTGCCAGCTTCTCTATATATCTATATATCTATATCTATGTATATATACATACTTTGTTGTTGTTATTGTTGTTGTTTTGTTCTTGTTGTTTTTGTTGTTGTTATAATCGGAAATGACCACTACCTTGAAGAATCAGCAACCAGATGAAATTAACTGACTGCAGGGCATGAGTGGATCAGATCATTTCAGAGGGAGGAGGGTAGCTGATACTGTTAGTGTCCTGTCCATATTCCATCACGGCTCACTGAAGTGAGCCTCTCCAGAAGGTTTCTTACTCCAATCATCCACAACTCTCTCCCTAAGAGCTTTCTCCAGTTGTAGGAGCATGCTCAGCCAGTGTACACGGCAGACCAGAAATGCTCCCTAAACTGGCTTCAACCCATGAAGGATGGGAACTGCTTGGTAATATTGTTGTGGTGGGACAACTCTGAGACATGTCTATCACCATCTCCCAAGAGTCTCAGGTGAGCTGAAGTTCCACTTACCCACAGTGGCAATCTGCTCATTAACACGCCCTGTATTCTCTTTCCTTCTTCCTTTCTCTGCTTCACTTCTCCACTTCTCTGTTGATGCTTCCAGAAATCACATCACAGATAAACTACTTACACTCAAACCTTCGTATCAAGATCTGTTTCCGGTGGAATCCAATCTAAGCTACTCTCAGACTTCAGGATTTATTTAAAACTGCTATAATTAGTACAATGTGATGTTGATACAAAGGCAATCAGTTAGAACAATGAAAGGTAATAGAGTCCAGAAACAGACACATTCGTCCATGGACACTTGGTTTATGGTGAAAAAAGAACTATAAAGCAGTGGGAAAGAACAGTCATCTCAGTACACATTGCTGGGCCAAGTGACTATCCATGGAGAAAGATGAAATTTGACCCCTAGCTCACGAATACAAAAATCAATTCCAGGTGATTCACACATGAGAAGTAAAACAATAAAAATTCTAGGTGATGTGACAGGAAAGTATCATTATTACTTTGGGGTTTAGAAAGATTTCTTGAAGGCACAGAAAAATCACTAACCATAAAGCAAGTTTCTCAACCTTGCACTACTGACATTTTGAGCCTGATAAACTTTTGTTGTGGAAGACTGTCCTGGGCATTGTAGGATATTTAACAGCATCCCTGGCCTCTACCCACTAGATGCCAGGAGCACAACCACCACCATCCTAGTTATGACAACCAAAAATGTCTCTAAGACATTGCCAAATGTTCCCTGGGAGAATGACTGCCAGAATTAAAGGAAAAAACAGAATTTGACTCTCAGATAAACAACAACAACAAAAATGGTCTAAGTATGTCCCAAATATTACCTGGAAAACTTATATTAATTTTTTTTATTGTTTATCTGGTATTTGTACTTAACTAGGTACCATGTATGTTATCTCATAACCCTACCTAGGGAGCAAAATCACCCCAGTTGAGAACTACTGTCTTAAAGGAAAAATGATTTGATAAATTGGACTACAAGAAAGACTTCTAGTTATCAAGAGACTTCTTTAAAGAGTGAAAAGGCAAGCCACAGAGTGAAGGATGATCCTTATATCACATATACCAACAAAAGGTTCATATGCAGAATTTATAAATAATGCCTATCCCTCAATAAGAAAAAAATCAGACAACTCAATAAAAACACAGACAAGAGACTTCAATAGGAAATTCACAAAATAAGATATCCAAATTGCTAATAAACATATGAAGGCTACCCAACCTCATTAGTGATAAGAAAAAATAAAATTAAAACCACAATACAATACTACTACACACTCACCAGAATGGCTTTAAAAAACAATTGATAATATCAAGTATTGGCCAGGAGGGTGACAGGAACTCTCAAACATGGCAGGAGGGACTATAAATTGACTCAATCACCTTGAGAAACTAAAAATGCATATATCCTATGACCTATGAATTCCACTCCTAGGAATACATCCAAAAGAAATATCTGTATCATAAAGCATAAACAAGAACGCTCATAACAATCTGATATTTGGAAACAACATGAAAGTCCATCAAGAGTAGAATGAATAAACATATTGGTGGTTTGGTAACACCACATGGGCTACTACCCTCAATAAAAGTTAACCACTGTTACATTCAATAACATCAATGAATCTCACAAGCATAATGTGAGAAGAGAAAAAAAAAAAAAGCCAGACTTAAAAGACCTATTGTGTCAGTCCATTAATATAGAGTTCAGAAGCAGACAAAACTAACCTATGGTGTTAAAAGTCAAGATAGTAGTTACTACCTTTGGTGAGGATGGAGGAAGAAGGAATGAAGACGAGGCTTTCGGCTGGGCAATAGGGGGCTTCTGAAAGGCTGATACATTCTGTTCCTGGCTAGGGTCGTGCTTACATGGATATATTCACTCTATGATAACTCAGTGAGTTACATAAGTGTTACACTGCAATTAAAAGTTTAGGGTTTTTTGTTAAGTTGATTTTTAGTCCCCCTAAGTTTTTTGGTTATCTCTTTTCCATCTAAACCTTGCTATTCAGTGACTTTTCTTTTTTAACTCACCCAGCCAATTTTATTATACTTTAAAAAGGCATATTTTTACCTGTAGCGCCTCTTTGATTATGCTGATTAAGCACTGAGAAGAATTTCTTTTAAGTGCCTAGAAGCCTTAATCTAGAAATTTTATCCCTTCATTTACAGAGTTCTTATGGGTTCTTGCCTTTTAATATTCGATTTTTCAATTTTTTAATAACTAATTTTCCTATTTTATCTCAGTTATCTCCCTTCTTCCATAAGAATGTTAGATTTAATTGGGTGTGACTGCTATTACTGAAGGAATTACAGCTAACACCTGGCCTGGTTTATGTTGCAGTTTATTTCTACATCCCAAAATCTTAAGTAAAAACATCACCTCTAATTTCCACCCTAATAAGGCATTTTCCACCCTTTGTTTCCTCAAGTAGTATAGTTCGTATTAAATTAACAGCTTCTCTAACCTCACTTTTTACTCTTCGGACAAGTCAGGTGATCCATAATAGCGAGGGCTCCACTTTTTTATATTCATGTTCCATTCTCTCATCCATTCAACCTTGAGTAATAAAACTATACTTTACTTCTCACAACCTCATCCACTCATTCAAGAATTCTCAAAAGGGATGTCAAATAGTTCTAGAAGGCCGATGAATAAATAAGTTTCATTTACTTGGCGATGATCTGTCCTCTAAAGCAACCTCTAAGAGTATACTGTGTCATAAAATCAGTGAACACTTTATTAAATGTGAAAGTGATTCTGAAAATCGCACGAGAATGTTATTTCCCTCCACAGACATGATGTGAGTTTTTACTTTAAGATTATTTATGTCTTCCTCACATACAGGGCCACTTCATTCTCATCTGCTTAACCTATCCTTCTTTTACTGTGGAATTATGTCACATCGATCATCTTCCCATTAAGTCTCTGCTGATCAGATAAGAACTCATAAGCTGCTCATATGCCACTAAGGGTTGCAAATTCTCTGTTTAATCATTCATGACCCAGCAATGAAATAAAACCATTTCTCTGACCTAGCTTGACTTGGCTTTTCCTGCATCTATTTGCTACACCGTTGGCCAGGGGAAAAATGAACCCAGGAAAAGCCTCCTGGTGGCCATTTTTACAGCCCAGAGCCAGAACACTGACAACCATCTGCAGCCTGCAGCTCTCCTGTTGAGTGGATAGGAAATGGAATTTCTGGGCTAGTGAGGCCTCTGGTGGTGCAAAAAGAGCCGCTCAAGCTGAACATTCCTCTTCAGCCTGATCAAAGACTAATCAATCAATCTCTCTGTCTCTCTGTCTCTCTCTCTGTCTCTCTCTCTGTCTCTCTCTCTCTTCAAAGGCAGCAACTGCTGCATCTTCAAATCCATCTCTCTCGCTCTCTCTCTCTCTCTCTCGCTCTCTCTCTCTCTCTCTCTCTCTCTCTCTCTCGCTTCTCCCGCCTTTCTATCTCTCTCTCTCTATCTCCCTCAAGAACAGAAAAAAATGGGACGGATGCTGGAGGTGAGAAAGTATCAACTCCTGAGTAAGGCCCTACTGGGAATAGATGTCTGGATAGGGGTCTGATTGGAGAGGGTGGCATCTAGAAGTCTTCACAGAGCAGAAAGAAGAGAAGGTGTGGCCCCAGGACAAGAGCTGGTATCTCCACAGAGGGCAAAGCTCAGGGAACATTGCTTTTATTGCAATGTTCCCCAGGGTTGGAGGAAACTATCTTAAAAAGGAATGGCAGGGGGTTCTAGGAACCTTTATCTGTTGTGTCTCCATATTAGGATTCTGGTTGGTTCGTTGGTGGGTTCTACCACATTTGAATCAGAAACCATGTGAAATGATACTGTGCATAGTATTTGGCAAGTAACATTTCAGAACCTGAGAGAAGTTACAAAAATCTGCCCAAACAAAATGAAGCATGGGGCATTCACACAGTTAGAGGTAGCATGGGGGAAGGGCAGAGGCTCCTGTCACCAGCAAACTCTGCATCCTGCCCTGCATCAGTCCATGCTAAGGTGAGAGCTAGGATCCCTCCCAGAGTCCTGGCTTCCTGAACTGCCCAGCGATGATGGCCTGACCAGCCAGATGGACTGTGTTCAGCCATTTTACTGTATCAGGAAGCAGCTGTGGGGCAACAGTCCCATTTCAATGAATGAAATCTTTGCAATTGCTGCAGACTCAGGAAGGACCCTTTACTTCCTGAAGGGCAAACCAGCTACACCTGCCTCTACACCCAGATGCGTGGACAGAAATTTCTCATGTCTTATTGTCTGGCTCAGATTGGAATGTTTTAACTGCTAAAGTGTCAGATGGACTGTGAGAGCTACAAATAGTTTAACTAGTTCAACTGTTAAAGGAGAGGTTGAAGAGGAAGAAGTTGACCCACCCCCTCCAAGAACCCAGTAGAAGAAAGGCTTTAAGGCATTTGAGGGGAAGCTGAGTACATTTGGGCAGAGCCTGCTCTCTCTACCAGCCTCCCTTCCTTTTCTCTGCAGTATAAAGGAAAAATTAGACAAGCCTTAGCTTTGAATCTCAAAATAAAGTTCTTTTATTCTATATCTAAATAATAGCTTGGAAAGTAGGAGATTCACTTGCAAGAGCAAGATTTTGTTAAGATAAGAAAGTATTTAAGTGATCCAACAAGATGGATCTTGAAATTCTGAGCACAGAATCTATTCTATAATCGAGAAGTAAGAAAAAATAGGCTATAACATCAGAGCAGGTGCCCATCATACAGCATCTCCTGGGCTTGGGGGAAGAGTTAAAAGAGATCTGGAAAGAACAAAACTAGATTATAAATGCTGTCTGTGTTCTATGAGAAGGAACCCAGCTAGGGAGGTAGGGATTATTGTTCAACCCAGAGAAGCTGAAGGGGTATCTGAAAATAGCAGGACTGTGCCACAATTCCCAGGCATAGTCAACAGACTGAAGTTTCTCAGAGAAGCCATAATTGCCAACAGAGCTTGTAGTGTTTTTAAAATATGTCCACAAATTCTTTTACACTCCTCCCTTCAAAAGTTAGAACCAAATTCCCCTCCCCTTGGACTTAGTGAGTCACTCTAACAAATAGGTTATAGTAAAAGTGACTCTATGTAACTTCTGAGACTGGGTTGGTCATTAAGAGCATTAAGGCTTCCTCCTCATTCTCACTTTCTTAGATCACTCACTCCAAGGAAGCCAGCTGCCATGTCATAAGGACACTCAAGGAGCCCTATGAAGAGTTCCGCATGGCAAGAAATTGAGGTTTTCTACCAACAACCAGCAAGGAATGAGGTCCCCTACCAACAGCCATGTGAGCGAGCCATCTTGGCAAAAGATTCTCCAAATCTTCAGATGACTGCAGTCCTAACTGTAATCTTGACCTCATGAGGGACCATGAGCCATAACCACCTAAGCTGCTTCCAGATTCCTAACCCACAGAAATCGTATAAGAAATATTGTTGTTTCAGTCCACTAAGTTTTGAGATAATTTGTTAATAGCAACATATAATTAACAGAGCTAGATTGCAGCAAGGTGCCTGGGCAGTAAGGACTGTGGCAGATAAGCAAGAGAGGAATATGAGGGGAGACTAACCATGGCCCACGAATTCCATGCTATTGCCAGAAGACAATCCAAGTGCTCCTTGGTGCCCTAGGGAACACAGTGTCTGCTTTAATATCTCTTCTTTATCATTGTTTTTAGTTTTATTATATGGCTAAATATAGATTTTTTATTTATTCTACTTGAGATTTACTTTGCTTACTGAATCTGAGTATTCCTATCTTTCATTAATTTGGGAAAATAATCAGCTATTATCTCTTCAAACATTTTCTGTCCCCTTCTCTGTCTCTTCTAGGGATGCCAAACAGAAATCTCCCACTTTATCTTCTTCGTCTTCTACCATCTTTCATATTTTCTACCTCTCTTCCTCTGTGCTGCATTCTGGGAAATTTCTTCACATCTAGTTAATCCTCTCTTAACCAATAATAAATCTATTTTCTGCTGCTTAAACTCAATGAATTTTTAAATTCAGTCATTATATTTTAAATTTTTAGGAGTTCAAATTGGTTATCAATTCTGCTGGAATTTGATAGTATCTTGTCTCTTTTTCATGTTTTTAGTGCCTCCTCCTTTAAATATTTTAGAGTTGGTAGTTTTATATTCTATATCTCATAATTTTAATACCTGAAATTTTTTGGTCACACACTGCTGCATATTGTTTCTGACTCCTCCTCAGAGTGGCTTGTTTCCTTGTGTGTTTTGCAATTTTGGATTATGTACTCATGCTTGGTAGGATTTTATCTTTTGGGATCCTGTGAAACCTAGGGAGAATTTATGCTTGCTCCTATCTGGATCACTTAACTTAAATTCTTGGCTTAGGGCTTCCTAGACCAAGCAGGTAACAATGAATTCAACTCCAAAACTTCATATGGGCAAGATGATATACACAAAAAAAATCAGAAAAGTGGGTTTTTTTTACAATCAATCCTAGCTAAGAACCAAGCCTATAGAAACAGGTTTCCTAGTCATGTTCTTTGATACTAACTGGGCTTTTTTAAGTTCACTTTTTCCCTGATGACATAGCCCATCAAAGACTTTCTGCAGGCTTCTCAGTCCCAATCTTGCTTAGGTCCCGGGCATCAACTCTTGTCACCCAGGGCTCTAGGTTACTGAGACTGACAAACAACCACGAAGTAACCTTAGTCCCAAGGCACACTTTGTTTTCAGTCTCTGGAGATTTCCTTTATTTTCTAGCTAACTTGGCAATGCATTTAAGTGAAGATGTGTTAAATTTTATACAGCATATCCAGAAACTTTGCAATAGGAGTTTTATTAGAATATATAGGCCACCGTAGTGTTCCTTCCACATGTTCTTAAGAGATCATTCAGCTTGCAATATGTGAAAACAATTTGGAAAGGGGAGACAATCAGAAGCAGGAAAACCTATTAGAAAACTACTGCTGAAATTTAGACAAGAATTTAGATAATAGCTAGGAGAGTGGTGGTGGCAGAGATAGAAAGAAAAAGATAGAACTAGACGATATTTAGTAAGTAAAAACAAGGTTTCAGACATTCAAGAACAGACAAATAGTGGAATATTTTTATAGGAGCCACGAGCTCAGAGGAGAGATTCAAGTTGCCCAGGAGATTTAGGAAGTCTTTAAAAAACTGGTAACTTAATTTGCTGACGTGGGTGATTGGGAGAAAGTGAAGCAGGAAGAGATGAAGGTCTTGGGACCCAGCTTTGACGAACACCAACAATCTAATACCTTAGAGGAGGCGGAGCGAGCAACAGAGACTGTGAAAGGCTAGGAGAAAAACCCAGAGGAGAGAGTGGCTTTCACTGAGGCCAAGAGATGAGCATTTACAAAGGGAGGGAAGAGTCAGCAAGTGTCCAAGGATACAGAGCTCAAAAAAATGAAAAATAGGCATGCGTTTTGGTGACACACGGGAAACTGGATCTTGGCGAAAAATAGTGAATGATGAAGGCAGAGCCGACCTAAGTGAATTGGGAAATGGACACCACTTTTTTCAGAAGATAGAGGACAGTAGCAGAGGAAAAAGTGGGCTGGAAAAGAGTTATTTTAAGACGAGGGAAATTTTAGAATGTTTAAATGCTGATAGGAAGGGACCGGAACAGGAAGGAAAAAAAAAACAAGCAGGCGAGGGAAAAAGAAATCCATAGTACCAGTGGACGGATTTTTTTGATTTACTGACCCATCGAGCTGAATATACCTCCAGAATTCGGGAGTCTGAAAAGCTGCTGGTTTTAGGTGTGTTTCTACACTAAAGCCTTCTCTAAGCCCCTTCTTTCCCGGCCCCTGGGTCTACTCCGCCAGCCACCCCTACTCCCCTCCCTGGAGCCTCATCCCAATCTCTCCCCAGTCCCCGTCCCCCCGCCCCACAATACCTCCTCCCACAACACCCCGACACACTCTCTCTCTCTCTCTCTTTCTCACTCTCTCTCCCGCCACCCCCCACCCCCAGCCAAGCCTCGCGATGAAATACGTATACATACCGCTTTTTTTATGAATTCTTCCGGGTCGCCAGATAGGGCCACGCCCAGCCTCAATCCTGTCGGCCCCCCAATTGGAGCGCACTTCCCGAAAGGCGCAGGCCTGAACGGTTGTAGTTGCTTGGGCGGGAGGGGGTGGACCTCTAAATCTCGCGCAGGCGCATTAGGTCCTGATTGCCATGCGGGTGCTTGTGGGTGAGGGCCCAAGGGGAGAATGGGTGGGGGTGCGGGTTGAAAGAAATATTGAGCCAGAGACTGAGGACTGGGTGGCCCGCGAGGGATGGGGGCACTGTCTTGTGCACAGGCAACCTGGCTTTGGACTCCTAACCCGAGAAGCCGAATCTCCCTAAACTATGTGACCTGTGTCTCTTGTGCATCACCCGGAGAGGGCAAGAAAGAGAAGTTTTGAGGTCAGATGAGATAGCTTCAGAAGAGGGGCGCCACAAAGAGGGGACTGAAGGCGCCCCCAGGGAAAATGAACACCTGGTATTTTCCTGTCAGGTGGCGGAACGGGCTTCATTGGGACAGCCCTAACCCAGTTCCTGAAAGCCAGAGGCCACGAAGTGACGTTGGTCTCCAGAAAGCCCGGACCAAGTCGGATCACTTGGGTATGGCCGCCCTCAGGAAGCTGGTGGGGGAAGGCCTGGTTTGACCACGTAAGGCCAGGCGGGCACTGTGTACTTTCTCTGACAGGATGAGCTCGCTACCTTGGGGCTGCCCCGCTGCGATGCCGTCGTCAACCTGGCGGGAGAGAACATCCTCAACCCTCTCCGAAGGTCAGTCTGGGCCCTAAAACTAATATCCTTCAGAGCAGAGGCAGGAGAGGAAATGGCTCTGAGATAAGAAGAATGGAGCTGACAGATCGAAAACTAAACCCATTTCCCGGATTACTCATCCCGCCCGCTCCTCAACGCCCACCCTCCCTTCTACCCCACTCAGTTGATGGTTCCTCCTCACTTATAACTCAGGATGCCCCAAAAGGATATGCCTTGTCCCTCTACAGGAGAGCCACACATTTTACTAGAAATGGATATGGACAGGCCCCCGGGAAAGGGAGAAGAAGAGATATGTGTATGTATATATTTAATAGCTTATTTCACCTGTTTCTCATGCAGGTGGAATGAAACCTTCCAAAAAGAGGTTGTCAGCAGCCGTTTGGAGACCACCCGCATGCTGGCTAGAGCCATCACGGAGGCCCCACAACCCCGCCCCCAGGCCTGGGTGTTAGTCACAGGCGTAGGTATGCCCCAAATCACCAACCCCTTACATTAGCCAGGGAAAGGGAGTACACCCTGAGGGTGTACCTCAGGCCTTTCTAGCTATACATGTGCAGAGTGCTGGTCTTCTTCTTAGGCCCTTGATTCACACGTGTTTCTCCTGACGTTTGTGTACTTTGAGAAACTGGGACCCTAAGAGAAAAGGGGTATTGGCACTGCTCCCCTAGTACCAGGAGAAATTCCACCTTGTCCCAAGTCCCTTGCTTCTCACAGCACCATTCTTTAGGAACGGAATTTCTGATTCTTATATTTCACTTTTGGGACCAAATAATTGCAAATAATTTTGGCATATATGCCAGCTACTGATTGTTTTACACATATTACAGTACTTAATCCTCATAAGAACTCTGTGAGGTAGGTATAAGCCCCATTTTAAAGATGCAAAAATTCTGCACAGAGTTAATATAACTTGCTTAAAGTCATGATTAATAAATGGTGGAGCCGATATTAAAACTCACTCTACCTGCCACCCACATCTTTATTCTTAACCACTATATTCTATCAACCTCTCAGCTTAACCATGCAGCTAAAGAGTTATTCCAAGGCCATAACAGGTCAGCTCATGGGGCTCAAGAGGAAAATACCCACAGCTGTTTTCCACAGAGAGATCCCAAGAGCCAAGGAGGGTTAAGCCAAGAGGGCCCTTGACTGCAAAGGACCAGTCAGGACCAAGGACAGCCAAGGCACATGAGTGTTATTCTACCTGCAGGTTACTACCAGCCCAGCCTGACTGCTGAGTATGACGAGGACAGCCCAGGAGGGGATTTCGACTTTTTCGCCAACCTCGTAACCAAATGGGAAGCTGCAGCCAAGCTTCCTGGAGATTCTACACGCCAGGTGGTGGTACGCTCTGGTAAGAACCAGGGGCCTGTGTATCAAGCAGGGTTGGAATGTCTTCTCTCGTCTGGGAGAGTGGGATGATAAGGGGAGCTGAGCTTACAGAGAGAGGTTGTAAGCTGAGCTTACAACCTGCAGATGGGAGGGTGGGATGTCCCAAAGAAAACCACACCCCGGAACTGCTACAGAGCTAAGCCAGCATGGGGAAAGAGCCAGTAAGGGATAATGGGGAAGAACAGTGGGACTGCTTGGAGACTGAGGGACCTCCCAGTACCATCCTTCTTGCCTGCTCTAGGGATTGTGCTGGGCCGTGGGGGCGGTGCCATTGGTCACATGCTGCTGCCCTTCCGCCTGGGCCTGGGGGGCCCCATCGGCTCAGGCCACCAATTCTTACCCTGGATTCACATCCGGGACCTGGTGGGAATCTTGGCCCATGCCCTTGAAGCAAGCCACGTGCAGGGGATCCTGAATGGAGTGGCTCCAGCCTCCACCCCTACAAATGCTGAGTTTGCTAAAGCCTTGGGTGCAGCCCTGGGCCGCCCAGCCTTCATCCCTCTACCCAGCACCATTGTGCAAGCTGTCTTTGGGCAAGAACGTGCCATCATGCTGCTGGAGGGCCAGAAAGTGGTCCCACGACGGACATTGGCTGCTGGCTACCAGTATTCCTTCCCAGAGCTGGGGGCTGCCTTGAAGGAAGTCATAGCCTAAGTGGGGAGGGTCATGGCAGGGCCAAGGCCTGTCCCTCATCAGAGGCTTCCCAGTTAGACTGAATAGGCTCAGGTACTCCTCCACTTGAGACATAAAACTGTCTGGTTCTTAGGGATTCCTCTCCCTATCCTTTCTCATCGTTCTGTTGTTCCGCCTTATTTAACTGACTGTCTCATTTAAACATTGCCGTCTCATCAAGTTTGACCCTTAACCTATTCAAGTCCTTATAAAAGAATTTGCAAGTTCAGTTCCCCTACATGTCCCGTTTCTGTCTCCTTTCTCCTTTTTCCTGTGTAGTAGTTGCTCTAAATTAGGCAATAAATTATCTCAATAGCTTCAACTCATCTCTTTGGCCTAGATTCTCCTGGAATTTATTTCAAGGAATGTCACCCTAAGCTGACTGTTTCTTCTATATGGGGTTTTGAAAGTTATAATGGGCAACATCTCCCTTCTTGGTCCTTCCATTGCCAAAAGAGCTGGTAACAAATTCAGGGCATGAGGTTATGATAAAGGTAGAGACTAGACAAGAGAAGTGATGACCTATTTCCAATGGGTTCTGTGGTCACCTTGCATACTTGTTCACACGGTACCATTAAGATGCCAGCAGAGGAAGAAATGAGGGCCGAGTCTAGGACAGCATTCAGCCTATCACCAAATGGCAGTGAATTAATAAAGCAACAATATGCTGGCCCCAGTTCAAGGGACAAAGCCAACATCCCTATCTGTAAGTAGCTTAGGACTTGCCTCTCATCTGATTGAGGCCACTTCAGTCAACCAGGGTTCTCAGCATAAAAGGACAGAAGATATCTCTGGCCCACTGCACACCCACCATCACTGAAAGTGAAAGGGGCAAGGAACATATCAAAAACTACAAATTTAACCTTATTAGGAAAAAAAGTCCCAAGTGTTCATCTAGGACCTTCTCCCTTTTTATCTACCCTGGTATCTGCTACAAATTGACCAGTAGTTCCCCTAGCCCTCAATCAGGCCTCACTAACCAATCTTTCTTCCAAGGGGACTTTGAGTCATTGTCATCTCTCTGACTATCTTGTTTCCAACACACCTGCCCCCAGCCCAAGTCGATATGGTCTAGTGGTATACATCACTAACAGGGAAGAACGAAGACACCAGGACACAGGGACTCTCTCCATCATCACTCAGCTCCCACACTAATTGCTCGAATGAACTAGAGTGGCAGTAGGTAGACAAGACACACCAGTGCTGCTCAGGGAACAGCAGCCAGAGCCTGAAAAGAATCATGTCCAGGAACTTGCTACGGGGCCCAGACAGCATAGAACACTGCAGCAGCTGTCCGCCTTCTTCATCTGGTCTTGGACTCTAGGCAGTTGACTGGCCCTGTATTGTTCCTGGGGGAGTGACCAGCCTCAAAGGCAGAAGAGCATATTGGGGGCTACAGTAAAGGAAAGTGCTAATACTGTCCATGGAGGGGACGGGCTACCTTGGAGGTAGTAAGTTCCCTGGCACGGGAGGACGTCAAGCAGATACAGGATGACCTGTAGAAATCAGGTTGGAGAGAATGTCCTGATGGAACAGCAGTTGGTCTGATTCTTCGGTTTTCATTTCCCAAATTAAGCAGTTCATCTAGATAACAATCTCTATAAACCACCCCCCGCCCCCATCCCCATACACACACACACACGAAGCAGAAGTGGACCTCGCTTTATGCAACACGTGTTCTGTAGAGAAAATGCTGGGGTCAGGTCACATTGTCATTGTCATTGCAGAACATGGCTTCATCGGTTTGGTGAATGCGTAACACCTCAGCAAGTGCATTGAACCAAGGACTTTCTGACACGTTACTGAATCTGTAAACAAACACTTGAATGCAACAGGAGAGCTGCCATTTAGAGGAACCCTGAGAGTATTTTGGTAATGCAAACAGTCCCCTTACTGTTTTATAAATGTGGATTTGGGGGTTGCCCAAAAGGGATGCAGCCATTATAGGGCACATCATAATGAGGGTGCAGTGTTAAAATCTAGGGCCTGTAGGGCACAGGCCCTGGGGACAGAGGACTCTCGGTTCTCTGAAAAGTGAGGTTTTGGTTCAGAAGCCTGTGTAGCCAGACACACACCTGAGACTTGGTCCAAGTACCTTTCCTCCAAGGAGCCCTCCTCCATGTTCTCATTCCTCTTCCCAACTGGTATTTTTACATCTGATTTATAGGCAGAAGTAAAAGCCAAGCAGCTCAATCAAGGTCAAAGACAGGCACAGCTGAGACCAGAAGCCAAGTCTCCCTCTGCCTTCCCCACCAGCTCCCTGCTGCCGCACTGTGACCCAGACCCCAATCACACTTGCCTTTCCAGGGCCCAGCATTCCCTTCAAGGCTCTCAGGAGCCCAGACAGGCCTGGAAAGCCTCCTGTCCTCTGACCATTTAGAACAGCAGCCAAGGTAGGAAATGCTCAGCTTTCTTACCATCGTTCTTCATTCCCCTCCTGCTCACCTTAGCCTCCATCCACCACTCAGCTTCGAGGACAAGCCAGCAGTCCCAATGTCCAGCCTCCACTCCCTACAGAAACCCTGTGCTAAGGCAAGGTTGAGAAATTAAAACCGAGCAGAACCTCTTGAGAGCTGGTTGAGGTCCTGACTCAAGAGGAGATCAGGTCACTTGATGGACCTGTCCCAAAGTGCCTCAGGCAGGAACATTTCTCACACTCAAATGCTCTTCCTCAGTGCTCCCTTGACCCAACGCACTAACTCAGAGTGGGTCTGGGTCAGGGTCTGAGCAGCACAGGGACCCTCACAGAAGGGGCTGAGCTGAGCGAGGCCAGAGCTGACAGGGTGGCAGCCACTCAGGCAGGTGAGGCTTAAAAGTTGAGACTGAGCAGGGCCTCAGAGAGCTGGTTGATGTCCCGGCAGTAAGGCTCCCGCTGCAGAATGAAGTCCACCTTGTGATCCTGACCCCAAAACACCTCCAGCAGCTGGCGCCGGAGCCGCTCCGTCTCCCGGGTCTTCCGAATGCCACTACTGCCTTTTTCCTCCTCTTCTCTCCCCTGCTGCTGGTTACCGTGCTCTACCAAGCCCCTGGAAGGATGCTGAGCCTTAGAAGATGCCTGTGCCCTGGGAAGAAGCAGCGAGAACAGAAGAGCTGGTGCGCATCCTGGAGAGAAGTTAGAGCTCAGTGGGCCTCCCAGCGCTCCCCTGCCGTTAACGGCCCTGCCTATTCCTGGCTCCGAAGTTCCCCAAGCTGACCACTGAGTGGCAGTATCAACCCACTTCTGAAGGCGAGAGAGACAGTTTCTTTGAAACCAGGAAGGTGAACCCAGCCACTAATGATCAAGTCTAATAAATTAATCACTTAATGGTCCAGCAGAGGGCGTGCTCAATACAAGTGGCTATAAGTAAAGCAACCATGTTCCAAAAAATTCCAACAAACACACTGATTAGGGGAAACAGGAAGCAGGTGCTTCCTTCCTGGCCTGGAGGGTCCACGTCTGGATTTCCAGGGAAGTAGTTAAAGGCCAAGCCAAGGCAACCTAATCCAGTACAGAATTAAGGTGGCCCAGATGGAAGTCACACTTTCCCCAAGTCTACAGGCTTGCAAGGCCCCTGCAGAGAGGGGGCCAGGGCTGGGGGGCTGCCTACGAGTCTGGGGTATTACCTGACTGGCTTCTTCAAGAACTCATCCAGCATGGGGCCATTTCGCCCCAGTGGGTCATCAGGGACCATGAAGAGGTTTCCCACAAAGGTGAAGGGCAGAAGGCTGAATGGGGACAGAGAATGTATGGTCACAGAGGGGCCCCTGCCCACCTCCCAGACAGCTGAGACCAACTCCAACAAAAGCTGTCAGCTACCATCCTTCAAGCCAATGTCAAGCCCCTTCACAGAGTCCTCACCCGGTGGCAGAGCAGAACTGGTTTTAGAGAAAGGTCTGAGTCTGAGCCCTTTTCTCAGGGGAGGCCCTCTCACCGCTCTCTGATGATTGCCATCCACTTCTCGGACTCCTCCGCCAGGTCCCGGAACTGGTCGTTGGAAACAATGATCCCATCAGTCTCTTCGGCCAGCTTCACCATGAACCTGTCTCAAAAACCACAGCAATATTCTAGGATTCTCAACAGCTCCAACCCCAAAAAGTGCTATCGACTCCCATGACCCACTTCTGGTGATAGAGATCTTCCCACCCACACGCACACCAGGGGACTGACTGGATACAGATGCCGTGGATTAGAGAGGAAACAAAGATGAATCCAACATAGAACCTGAAAAACAACCCCTCCACTCACCACAATCCTCCACTCAACACTTTGTGCCTCGTTAGTGAGAGAGTAAGATCTAGCCAGGGCTCTGTCTTCTTCCACCCTATCCCAACAGTCACAAATCCACCACATTATTCCTCTGCAAAGTCTGCCACTCTTAGCTATTCGGACATTGCAAATGATCATAGCTTCCTGATAAGAGGATTCCCCACCCCCTGCCACTTACCACTCTCAGTCTCTCCTGCTTTCCCCCAAGAGAACATGATCTTCCCCTACCCAAACCTTTCCACACTTGCCCTTTATCTACCGAATAAAGTCCACATGCCCAGGCCTGGCATGGCAGCTAAGCCCCTCTAGAACACAACTCCAGCCACTCCTATGGCCTTATCTCTCCTGGTACTCTCAACTTGTGCCAGAATCAATGAACCGATTACATCCTGTTCTCCAAACATGCCCTGTGTTCTCTGACTTCCATGTTTCTCAAAATCTTCCCTCCATCTGGAAGGTATTTCCTAAACCTCACTGATCAACAGAATCACCAGGGGAACTTTTAAAAAAGAGATGCCTGGGCCCTACTTGAGTAATACTGATTCCATAGAACTGTGGTAGGACTCATGAAGAAGTATGTGGGGGTCTTTTTCAACAGGTTTAGAAACCAAGAGATCCAGCCCATCCTATGTCCTTCTCTATCAAAACTCACAAATCTCTCCCTTCCCACAAAACCACAGCCAGAGGAAAGCTCCCTTTCCTCTGAGTTCCTGTAATGTTTGATTTATAGTTTCTTTTGGCTCCTTAAAGTCAAATTCCCAGCAATCCCACCTCCTTCAGGCCATGCACCTAAGTGGGCAGTCAGTATTTGAAAGGCAGTGTGGTATAAGAGGGCACTAGTAATCGGGACTGGGTATGTGAGATGTCTGGTTCAGAGTTTCTGTCCGGGAAACAAATGAAGGACATACAATTGTACATGGTATCATATGATATACAAAAGGTATTTTCAGGTTAAGTATACTTTATCATTATGTTACATATGTTGTTCAGCAGTATGCATGCAGTAGGCCTGTGCTGTGCACCACTTGTTTGTCACTGTAACTAGGCAAAATTCCAAACTCCTATTGTACTGTCTGCCTACCAAGACCTATAGAACTGTACAGACACGTGCCTTTAAAATTCATTACAACTGACTCAGTCTTCACTTTCAATTCTGTGTCAATGCTGGTGTGGAAAGAAGGTTCCATATCTTGGATAATCTGTGAAATCTAGACATAAAACAATAGCACAGGAAGAAAGTGAACTACCTTTTTGCAGAATACCATTTACTTATTAAGGAGCAAAAGTTAAGTATTTGAGAAGACAAAATATATAATCACTATGGTTTAGAAACTAGTTTTTTATTTAAAACTGAAAGTCCTAGAAAATAAAGAACTAGTAGTTGTAGAAATGTTTGATTCGCTTTTAAAATCTGCCCATTTCCCACACAGTGTGCATACACTGAGGGACTATGCCCTGTTTTTCATATAAACCATCTGGAAGCTTTAATTTCTCATTTTTCCTTTGCCACTTGGTAGCCTTCACCAAGACAGTTAACTACTCTTAGCCTCTGCTCCATTTCTGTACCATAGAGATAAGACCCTCTGCCACACTTGCTTGGGTCCATGAACAGTTAAGGAATATCACTGTACTCTTGCCTAGTACCTTGAGTGAGGCAAGCACATACCTTATCTTCTTTTGATATTCACGAGGAGCATGAATGAATGGAAGAGGACCCTGAGACAAGAGGTTAACTCACTAAGAGACTGGCCCATAGTCAAAGTCGATGAGTAGTGTAACTTGGGACTCTAATTCAGATCATCGAATTCTAAGTCCAGTGATCTCTTAGATTATGTTTTATTTATGAGTTTTTTTATGTTATTATGCATGGATTTTGTTTCTTCATTTGGCTTGTTGCTTTGAACATTTACTCTGGTTTTTCCAAAATATTGAGGGAATTCCTCTACATGTTTGGAAATTTAGGTTGTAAGAAGGGATTTGTCATCTGGTTATTCATGTCATCAGCTTTCCCATCTTTCCATTAAACCATATTTTCTAGGCAGCAAGGCACTATATAAATACAAAACATAATTTAGTTTAATGAATAAAATATGAATGATGAATGGGCAAACACAGTTGTCTAACATCCATCTCATCTCACCTGTGGGCAGACTTACCCACCTAGTCATATGGGCACACGGAGGAATAACTGGCCCTTTGTCCACTACCCAGGCTTAGAGACAGTGTAAAAGGTCAGGAGCTTCTGTCTCTCCCTTGGTCTCCCACTGGGCTCCTTGAATATCGAGCCTGGGTCCAGGAGAGAAACAAGTACCTGTCATCATAAGAAGAGATCCTCTTGCCATCCATGACTCGGGAGGGAGTGAGGGAGAGCAGACTGAGAGAGTAGAGCTTTTGCAGGAAGTGACCCTCTAGAGAAAAAGAGGAGCACAACGTGGTTATCCTCAAGGTGTAGGCAGGGCCTACGCCAGGACACAGAAAACCAGGCACAACTCACCTCTGACCTTGGCATCCTTACTGAAGCGCCACTGAGGCACAAAGACGGTTATGTCCCGGTGGCCACGGTCCCAGAAGTACTGCACAGCAATGGCAATGCCCCGGCTGGAGAAGTAGTGCTGGAGGCCGTGCCTGCAGTGAGAAGGGGTCGGCACTCTGGGGCCCCAGAGGAGGGCCTGGCAGCCTGTCTGGAGTGCTTGCCCCTCGGCATATGTCCCCAAGGTGAACAAAACTGCCCATCTCATTCCCCTCCCCAGGACCCTCAGCCCCACCGGGTACTCACACCATGGCCACGTTGCTGCCATCAATGACAATATGGCGGAGGTCTGGCTGGCCAGGTACATTTGCAAGGCACAGGGTGAAAGGGTCCTGTAGGGCCTCCTGGAAACGCTGTGTGCCAGTCACCAAATTGCCCCCCCGGGTGCCTCTTTTCCATGGAGACCCTCGACCTCGAGCCACAGCCTGCTGCTTATCTCCCCTGTCTCCTCGGTCTCCACAGTGCCATGGGGGCTCAGGTGCAGGTGGGGGGCTAGGCACTCTGGGAGGTGAGGCCTCCCCATTGTGGAGCCGCTGGAGGAGAGAGGCTCCCCGGGGCTGACCTGCCCTCTGACAGGGGCCCTGGGCACCAGGAGGCTCATTCTGGACACAGAACCGTCCTCTTTCCTGAGGCACCCCTTCCTTCCCCAGGGTCTTTCCCTTCAGAAGCCCTGCCTGCCCTGCCTCTCCTCCCCCTAATTGTGACTTAAAGGCCACCTCTCTCTCCCAGGCCTCTTCCCCAGGAAGCTCTTTCCACCCCAAATCCATCTCCCTGGGACCACCCTGCTTCCCTCCCTCCTTCTCCATAGCATGTTTCTCTCCCCTTGACTCTCGCCACCCCATAGGTCCAGTGTCCAGTGACTCCCTGCCTTCACTCAGGGGAGCTCTGACTCCCTGGTGCTGAGCACCCAGCAGGCCTGGGCTCCCCCTGTCCCAGGAGGAAAGCGCTTGGGGACCCTGCCCCCTGGATGCCTCCTGCACCAGGCTCAGCAGTTCCTCCTGGACGGCCAGAGGCAGCTGTAGCAGGGCCTCTCTGTGGGCATCCTCCCAGGGCTGCAGCAGGGCACAGAAGTCTCTCAGTACTCCGGCACACTGAGAGGCTCCAGGCGACGGCCCTAGCCGAAAGTCCCAGCTCAGCCGCTCCACCAGCTCCTCCACTCGGCTCTGAGCCATGACGAAGGCTTCGGTCAGGCCACTGACCATCAGCGAGCCAGGTGCCCCAGGCACCAGATGGGCTGATGTGCTCCAGGCCAGGCAATCAAGGAAGAAGCCCTGGGCCCCCAGGAAGATGCAGTGCAGTTTGGGTGGATAGTGGATTTCATCCTGCAGCTCCGGGCTGCAGAGACCCTTCAGGTACTCCTGAGGGTGGAAAGGGAGAGGGGGTAGGAAAAAAGGAGACTGCTGGAATCCTAAGTGGCCCAGTGGCCCTTCAGGCTCATTGCTCTCCCGTGAGCTCCAGGATGCCTGGGCAGAGCAAAGGAGCCCCCACAGATCCTGACAAAGTTGGGAGTTAAAATGGGATCAAGAATCTCACTCATTTCCCTTTCCAGCTGACAGCCTGTTTAGAACTTGATTCACTTTAAGATACAATTATAGGAGGGCTCAGGCACAGGAGGGATGGCACCACCTAGGCCGCTGTCCCTCTGCCAGTACCCAGGCGTTATTCACAGTGTCCAAGACATGGAAACAACCTGAGTGTCCTTCAATGGAAGATTGGATAAAGATGTGGTACATATATACAATGGAATACTACTCAGTCATAAGAAAAGATGAAATATCCAAAAAGATGGATATGGAAAATATCATGCTAAGCAAAACAAGTCAGACAGAAAAAGTCAAGCAGCATATGATTTCACTCATGTGGGATATAAAACATAAAGCAATAAATGAAAAACCAAAAAACTCATAGACAGACAACAAAGGGAAGGGGCAAGGGAGGAGGTAGAAGAGGGTAAAGGGGGTCAAATACTTGTTGACAGAAAGAGATTGACAGAAAGAGACTTGACTTTGGGTGGTGAACACAGTGCAATATACGGATGATGTATTACTGAACTGTACACTTGAAACTGATATAATCTTATTAACTAATGTCACCCCAATAATTTTAATAAAAACTTTTTAAAAGAACAACATATGATAATATACAGCCAGAAACTAAATTAGCTGCTTGCCATTTTTAAATTAAATAAATTGAAAACACTAAAAAAATAAAGTTATTAATTTGATCTTGAAAAAAGATACAATTAGCATTAATTGGTTACAAGGCTGCCTCTTTAAATTTTTGTGTTTATATGTGTTGTATATTTCCATCATGATCACCAATGCTAACTTTTACTGAACTCATGCTCTACATGCTTTATCTCATTCACGGTAAGGTAGATACTATTATTCACATTTTATAGATAAGGAAACTGAGACTGAGGTCACAGGGCTGGCAGGCAGTGGAGCTGTACAGGAACCCAGGCCTGGCCTCCCACCCTACAGTGAATTCCTTGATGGGGCCTCCTTGCCCAACCGGATTTTCTCTGCTCTCCCAAAGAGCACAAACTGATTTGAACTGAATCATTTGTCTGCAAGCCCTGGCAGAGAAGCTGGGTCATCACAGCAGAAATGAAACCAAGACTCCAGACAAATACAAAGTTGAGTTTCTCAAAGCTCAGGATCAATGAGGTTGCCAATGAGACAATCAAGTAGTGGAGATCCTCCCCCGACCCCTCCTCTCCCCTGACTCTGGATGGGGGAATCATTGCTTCCGGAAGGGTCAGGGAGGGGCGTTCACCTTGGCTCTGCTGGCGTTCTCCTTGGGGCCCTCCAGCTGCAGCCAGATGTGAGGGTTCTCAGGACAGTCCTTCGGGAGGACGCTCATCCCCACGCGGAAGATGCGCTCCACATGGGGCTGCTGCTCCCGCACCTTGTCCTCGGCCTCCGCAGACACGGCAAAGCGGTCAGGGGACGAGGAGCTAGTCCCCCAGGTAGGCATGGCTGCTTGGCCACCCAGTCCTGTAAGCAGGAAAGGCAGCTCAGGGCCTCGCCGTTCCCTCAACCCAAATCTTGGTCTCCAGGCCTACAACAGCCATCGACAGGTCGCACTTAATTACCGGTCTTATAAACAACGCAGGAGATCTCGGGCCATTTGGGGGGTAAGAAGAGAATGTCAGATTAAAGGGGCACGGGCCTTCTCTCCAGAGAGGAAGTCATGAATAAACAAGACTCTCTCTGGGATGGGCATCTGGCCTTTGGAAAAGGATGACCACAGCCCTGAGCAGGAAAGGGAGGGGGGTGCTCCAGTTCGGTCTGGAGCCAGAAGGAGTGGACGGGTGACGAAAGAGTCCCTCTTCTCAGGGGACTCGGCAATCACCAGGTCCAGAACGGCCTCTTAAAGATGGATCTTCACCAAGGGTTGAACTGGGCTGTGCTCTGGGGGTCCCTTGTCTGCCATTTCCAAGGTTCCAGCCACTCACACCCCTCCCCCGCCCCTCCCCTCCCCTCCGCGGT
>NW_006436757.1:68104-76159 GCF_000325575.1 Pteropus alecto
CCTCGCTCTGCACTGCAGCCTTCGGTTCCCGCGGCCTGGGCGCGCCTACCCGCCTCGGCCGCCCGCTGCGGCCTCTCCTGCCGATGCCTCTAGGTGTCCGCCAGCCCCAGCTTCGCCCGCGCCCCCAACCCAGGGGAGAAAGGCGAGGGGCTCGAATCTGGGCGGGCCTTCCCGGATTTCTCACCCAACGGGGACCTCTCTTCTCCACATCGCGAACTGTTTTTTGAGTCACTTCCTGGCCAGAGGCGGAGTCAGCCGGGCCCCTCCCGGGACTGGGCCAGCACTGGGCCCCGGCGCGCCCCCGCCTCCGCCCCAGCCCCGCCGGACTCCTCCCAGCTCCCGGCCTCGGCCCCGCCCACTCGTCCGCAGTTCTCGGTCTCCCTACGTTCTTTCTGGGTTCCACTAGGTTCTCCTGTTCTCCACAGTTCTCAGCAAAGACGAACCACTCATTTGAGAATTGGAGGTGAAGAGAGGCTTAAAGAGACTAATCCAGTCCCTTCGGGTGAAGTTATGGAAGTCCAAAGAGGGAAACAGACTGACCCAGGGTCACAATACAGTGACACTGTTGGCCCAAGCGCTTTCCACCAAAACAATTGTGGGAAAAAGACTAAGGAACTTCTTTTAAAGAATGGAAAAAATGCCACTGAGAGTGCTGTGGGCCTGTGAGGGATTTTGAAGAGAGGAGAGAAGAAGAGGAGGAAGGCACTGTAGGAGCTGTCTCTTGCGCACGATCTCTGTGGTCCCAGTTCCAGCCTTCAGTGCTCTCCAGAGAGGCTTCACTAGGGTTCTAGCTGTAGCCCTCCTGTCTGGCTGCCTCATCCCTCCTCTCCCTCCCAGAGCCCAACTGCTGTCATTTTGTGCCCTGCCAAGGAGGAGGGAACTGCAGTGCCAGCAGGAGTAAAAGGCAGGACAGAGTTGTGGGGCACGGAGAGGTATGGAGAGGGAGATGCTGAGACCAGGTGACAGTGAGACACAGAAAGAGGGCTGAAGAGCAGGGCAAGGGGTGTTGAGAGTCTGAAGGAGAGTGGAAACTGAAAGGAGCAGAAGAGGGCCGGCAGACAGGAAGACTCGGGGGTCACAGAGCCACTCAGCCATGCTAAGAGCAAAACAACACTGGCTGCCAGGTCTCACACCCAACCCCAGGCTGTCCTTGGCCCTGATGCTTCTGGTCCTGGGGATCGGATGGGCCCAGGAGGCAGCAGAGCCCGTCCTTCTGGAGGGCGAGTGCCTGGTGGTTTGTGAGCCCAGCAGAGCTGCTGCAGGGGGGCCCGGGGGAGCAGCTCTGGGAGAAGCACCTCCCGGAAGAGTAGCCTTTGCTGCGGTCCGAAGCCACCACCATGAGCCAGCAGGGGAGATCGGCAACGGCACCAATGGGGCCATCTACTTTGACCAGGTAACCCCCTATCCTGCAAGGACCTGGAGTCAACTGTCCAAGCCCACCCTGCTGTTAAGGAAACAGCCCCCGGCTGTGGCCATTTGCCCCTCGACCCTACTGCCTGACCCTACTGCCTATCTCCCTTACCTTCACTCCTGCCCATACCCCTCCTTGTCCTTTCTCACCTTCTTTTGAATCCGTGCATTTCTCCTGTTGGCAGCTACTTGCCACCCCTTCTTTTCCTTACTCACTGCCCCATCCCCCAACCCAGTGGTTTTCCTGAGTCCCAGGTGTCCCCAGCCCACTCAGCAGGGTCTGCTTCCCCCAGGTCTTGGTGAATGAGGGCGGTGGCTTTGATCGGGCTTCAGGCTCCTTCGTAGCCCCTGTCCGGGGTGTCTACAGCTTCCGGTTCCACGTGGTGAAGGTGTATAACCGCCAAACTGTCCAGGTGACCTGAGCACGGGGCCCTCTCCCTGTCCCTGTCTCTGTCCCTGTCCCTGTCCCGGCTCGGGAGGAGGAGGAATAAGTGAAGCCCAGCTGACCCCTGGGCAGACCCTCCATTGACCTATGTGTCCTGAGGGACCAGGAGCAAGAGAGGAAAGCACGTACCTAGCAGAGAGTGTGGAGGACCTGCAGAGTCCAACACTGGCCACCCATCAGCCCTCCCGGGAGAATGCACCAAGCCTCAGGTTCCCAAGTTCCAGAGTGTCCCTCTTGGGCTGGGGAAAAGAGGGGCTGCCCTCAGAAAAGTGGGGTCCTAGAACGAGGGTTGGAGCAGTTCACTAACTGGGCTCCCTCCCCAGGTGAGCCTTATGCTGAACACATGGCCTGTCATCTCAGCCTTTGCCAACGACCCTGATGTGACTCGGGAGGCAGCCACCAGTTCTGTACTACTGCCCCTGGACCCTGGGGACCGGGTGTCCCTGCGCCTGCGTCGGGGGAACCTGCTGGGTGGCTGGAAATATTCAAGTTTCTCTGGCTTCCTCATCTTTCCACTCTAAAGGCTCAAAGACAGGAATCTAGCCCCTGTCCTCTGCCTTCTGCCCTCTCGTGTCCCAGAAGCAGCATCTGTGGGGCAGGAGAGAGGCTCCCTCTGGCTGCCTGTATTCCACCTCCTTGCATGGGACCCTGTGTCAAACACCCAAGGTGATGAATAGAGCTGTGGTGTCTTGGGACCTGGCTGCTCTTACCCACCCCACGCCCACCCACCAAAAAAATGTCCTCACAGCCTCCTACTGCATCTCTTTGTGTCTGCAGCCCTCGGATCAGGGGAAGGTTTGGCAAGTAGCGAGACTGAAGCTATTGTATAGACTTTGCTCCTCTCTCTTCCGCAACCCCTAGCCTCTCGCTTAGTGCTACTTGGGGACAGGTGGCATAGGTAAACCTAACAGGCCCCCACAGGGGCCCAGATGGACCAGCTAGGCATACCCTGCAGGCTCCTTCCTGTGAGGAGTGCCAGCATCACAGATCTCTGCCAGCACAGTCAGGAACTGAGCCAGCACCATATGGGCTAGGGCGGGAGGCTCAGCCACCAGTAGAAGTGTGGAGAGGGCCACAGAGCAGCCCAGAGCCTACGGCTAATAGGGCAGGAAGGGGATATGGGCCTAGCTTGAATAAGGTACACATTTTTCATGTACATTGGGGCAGCCAGCAATCAGTGAACCTAGGTGTTCTTCTGTGCTAGGCCACAAATGGACTCTGGCCCTCATCTCCCCACCCAGGACATGAGATGTGTATGTTTGCTCTGACTGAGAACAGGTATATGCTGGTTCCTTGGGCAGCTGTAGGTGAGAGTAGAAGGTCACCTGTAGGCAAGTGTAGATTTCCAGGCATGGAACACATCAATGACCACAGCCACCTCCTAAAACTGCTCCACCTTTGTAGTCTGAACTTCAATCACTCCATACCCTAACCACCACCTCCTTCCTCCCAGCTCTCTTACCTTGACTGTACCTGTTCCAGACTATCCTACAACCTCTCTTCTTTTTCCTGATCTGTGCTCTTATCCTCCTTCTTAAAATTCCTATTACCTGGGATTCCATGATTCATCCTTTTACCCACTCTCCTGCCAGCATTATAAACTCTCTTACCTCGCTGTCCCTTTGGCCCAGCATGGATAACTCTATCAATAAAGTAACTAGAGAATGATGGTTAATGAGACACTATAGGATTGCTAAAGATAGAAGATGCCACTACAGTTTGGATCAGGGGTTACAGGATATGAGCAGGTATGTCGCAGAGAAAATAAATGTAAAACTGTATGTTAGAGTCAAATAAAAAAAAAGATTTAGTAATGCTTGAGTTAAATAGGAAATACCAATGTGAATTTGTGGTTTTCAAAAGAAATAACTTTTCCAAACTTTGTCACTAAAGTATCATAGAAACAACATTAGAAAAAATCTGATATGCATCCTTAGCACCTAGATCTGTGCCTCAAATGTTATTCACCTTTAAAAGGACTCAGGTTCTATGGAGAATAGCTCCATATCTTAAAAAATTCTAGGTTTGGAACATGTTGTTGATGACAAAAAGCAAGGACACTTTTTAAAATGTTTAAGGTAGAGTCAAAAAAGCAGAGGAACCAATTTTAAAAGGCTGCCACCTGACTTTCTATGACAATTTGATAATCGAAAGGAAAATAATATAGTTAATTGGAACAAGGTGAATTTTTTTTTAATTTACGACTGTTATTATTCCAAAAGAAAAAAGTCATTATGAAGTGTGCAAAAAAGTAGTTAATATACTGAGTGAAGAAGAATGAAAATAACAGGATATTTTTAGTTAATTTTGATAAGTAGAAAAGTATACGTATAGTAGGTGTTTTAACTATTCATAAGGTACATTTACTTTTCTTTATCTGTATATGTAAGGAGGGGTGGCTATACAGAGCTGTGAATAATTCCAGAAAAGGTTGGAACTGTACCAAGAATGAAAGACTGATCAGCACCATCTGGTCATATATTACAACTAAGAAGAAAGAAAATCCAATAGTGTGTTACAAGATGATGAATTAGTCAAACGTCCAAAAGATAACTGCTCACTGCTCAAACTTGATCCTTCGTCCCTTGGGAAAGGGAGCCTTTATATTACCCTGCTAATTATAATGAGATTATAGGACTAGTAAAACCTAAATTAATTGGCTTTAACAAGATAGGTTATTTCTGTCTCACATAGAAGAATCTGTAAATAAAGAGTCCAGAGATGGATGGCAGTTCTTTTGGGTTCCTGGACTCAATTTCAATGTTGGGGGCGGGGCGGGGGGTAGATTTGCTTCCCACACAACACCAAGCAATTCTTGGATACCAGCAGGATACCCTAAGAATGCAACTCAATTAAACATAATTCTGACACTATCTACCTGGTGGAAATTGCATCAGATTTCCACAGGTTAAGGGATAAGTCCTACATACTCCACCCCCAACTGCAGGTCCTAGCCAAAAGCCCAGGCTGTTAACTGTACTTCTGACAACCGCCTATAGGTTGGAGGTTCCTACAACCCCCTCCTTGGCATCTCAAATTAGACACCAGTCTCAGGTCCAAGTTGTGCTTCTGATCGACTGGCTGGGTTCCAGTGTTAAACAAAAAAATTTAACTTCCGCGGCTGAAAGTCTTTTCAAAAGAAAGGGTTTGTTAGGCCACTGCTAGAAAAAAAAGACCAGTCTAAACCACTAGTAGCATGTAGAAAAGATAACATGTAGAAAAGATAACATGTGTAACGCCCAGCAGTTTTGCAAGTGTTTTTATACGTCAGGTAGGGAGGAGAAAGCTGTAAGTCATTCTGAAGGAATTCACATTAGCTATAGACAAAACAGACAGGAGAAAATGAAGCAGGGCTGGTTCTGGGATGGGTGCAACAGAGTCTGTAAAGCTCATGTACAAATAAGAAGTGGAGGCTCCCAGGGTTCAACGATGCCTGGCTGTCATTTCTTGGATAATCAAAAATAGCCACCTGGAAATTAATCCTAAATTCCAACAGAGATACAGGAATGTGAGCAGTCTTTTGTCAGAACTGGTCCACAGCTACTAACAGGTTAACTGTTCTTTCTCTAGCCGCTGTAGTTTTAATATAGAACATCTCCATTTTTTCTCTTGTCACCAGCTACCCCTTCCTTGGGTTCGATTAATTTGCTAGAGAGTCTCACAAAATACAGAGGAACATGTTACTTACTAGATCACCGATTTATTACGAAAGGATATATAATTCAGGAACAGCCAGATGAAAGAGATGCATAGGGCAAGGCATGGGGAAAAGGCTCGGGGCTTCCATGCCCTCTTCAGGAGCCACTCTCCCAGGACCTCCACGTGTTCACTAACCCTGAAGCTCTCTGAATCCTATCCTTTTGAATTTTTATAAAGGCTTCATTACATAGGGGAGATTGGCCATAGGCAGTTGATTCAACCTTTGATTCCTCTCCCCTCCCCAGAGGTGAGGGTGGTTGGAGGGTGGGCCTGAAAGTTCCAACCCTCTAGTCACATGGCTGGCTCCCTTGGCAACCAGCCCCCATCCTTAGGTGCTTTCCAAATGTCACTTCATTAAATAACAAAAGACACATTTTTTACTCTCAATACTTAGGAAATTCCAAGGGTTTCAGGAGCTGTGAGCCAAGAATTGTGGAAGAAGACCTAATATATATGACAAATATATTTTGGTCATCTGAATGACCAAATACGTATTTCTTGTAAATCACAATATTGCAGCAGTTTTGGGATCATCACAGCCCAGTTTTCCTTTTTACTATTCTATCATCTTTAGCATATTACCTCCTGACAAAATGGCTCCTTGAGCTCCAGCCATTACTACAGTCTTACAGCCCCCACAAAAGAAGTGAGGAAGAAAGGGCACCCCTTTCCTTCAAAGAAGCTTTCTATAAGGTGCCCCTAATATTTCTGATTGCATCTCCTTGTCTGGAATTTAGTCACACCTGGCCAAATTAGGCCAGAGAGAGAGGTTAGGAAATAGTCTATTTCAGACAGCCAGGCCCACCTCAAAGTCAGTTTTATAATAAGGAAGCAGAGATTCGATATTGGGAAAAACAACTAGAAGTTTTTTTAATGCAAATGAGCTAGATAAGATTGTAAATAATGGTAGTAAAATTACTATATTAGTTTTCTATTACCGCGTAACAAATTGCCACGAAATCAAGTAACTTAACACAACACCTATTTACCATCTCGGGTTCTATAGGTCAGAAGTCCATCAGGGCCTGGCTGGATTCTCTGCCTGGAGTTTCATAAGGTCAAAAGCAAGGTGTAGGCAGGACTCTCTTCCTCATTCAGAATGCATTTCCTTACGGTTGAAAGGGAGTGGAGTTTGCCACCCAAAATATGCCTCTTCGGGGTATTATTGTAGTCTGTTAAAATATAACAGACCTGGGAGAAGCTCTGAAAACCAAGTAGAAGTCACCCTCTGTAAAGGTTTGTAAGGGAAATCTTTTGTAAGGGTGTTTCCCTCACTGTACCAACCCTACCTTCACTATCAATGGAGAAGGCCCTGGACTGAAACCTTACCCTTGCTTACTGTGCTTCTCCTGGTAACCTCCCACAGCTGACTCTCCACCACCATCTTGGTCTTTAGCTGAGGGCGATATTTAAGGTGGTGGCTTTTTGCCATTGTGGCAAGTTACTCAGTGTTCCTGCGTCTCTCCCATGTATACAGGAGGTATACGTGTCATTAAACTTTAATTTGTTTTTCTCCTGCTAATCCATCTCATGTTAATTTGATGATCAGTCCAGCCAAATGAACCTTAAGGTAAAGGGTAATTTTTCCTCCTGGACATGGTTGTGAGACTGAGGTCCCTGGCTCCTTCCGTCTTTGAGCCAACAACATCAGGCCAAGCCTTTCTCACCTTTGATCTCTCTGACCTGCCCTTTGCCACATGTGTCTGACTTCAGAGGAGAAAGTTCTCCAATTTTAAGAGCTCATGTGATTAGATTGGGCCCCCTCAGATAATCCAGGATAATCTCTATTTTAAGGCCCATAACCTTAACTACATGTTAAAAAGTCTCTTTTGCCATAAAATAGAACATATTCAGAGGTTCCAGAGATTTGGACACAGGCATCTTTGGGACATCCGTGTATTATAGTCATTAAATCTAAAGATGCGGACATCACTGAAAGAAAAGGCGTCCAGTTACAATACACTAAATGTGCGGAAAAGGTGTGGGCTTCAGAAGGTCCGTGATGTACAAGATAAACATTGGCTCAGGTTTTAATCATCTTAAAAGGTAAAATAGTTCCCAAGTCTCAACCAAGAATTCATTAGTTGATCATCAAAAAGTTGCTCTGCACTGAAATAATGTTCTTTTGGATAAACCAAATTTAAACTGAAATAACGTCCATCTCTCAGATCTACGAACCAATTTTTAAAATGAGTTTAAGTGTCGATGTGATAAATTTTATAACCCTTGTAAGCTATGTGTGGTTTACCGAAATGTTTGATGCTTTTAGAGAACTTGACATATTATGCTGGTGATTCTATTAAAATATGGAGAAAGATTTAAGTTCGCAATCAATGTTTAAATAATTCGATTTGTAAAATGTATAGACTTTGATTTGTCGGTTATATAAATCTTGTTTAAAGGTTTAGACAATTTTTGCTTAAATAGGTTTATGAAGTGAATAGATTCAACGAGCACAAATGGTGCTTAGGGTTCCTCTCCAGGTACAAAAAGCGCTTCAG
>NW_006436757.1:76184-78505 GCF_000325575.1 Pteropus alecto
CGCCCCGGCAGCCGATTACTACAGAGAAAAGTCTCGCTGCCGAAAGATTTGCTATGGATCTAAATCCACGGTCTCCAGCCACTCCAGTCCTCAATCCTCCCAGCATTCTTCTGCAGCTTCCTTCACCGGCTTCTTTCCTTACCCTCCCCAGAATCTAACTGAAGACTTCAGTTCTCTCCTTAAACTTTTTACCCCACCAACTCTGCCCCCACTGTCAGCGGCTTACCTTCTACTTCACTGAAAAAGCAGAAACACCAAGCAGGAAGCCACTTCTAGAAACTCACCGTCCTCCTCCTCTTCGCTTCTTCCTATCTGGCTCAGGAGAAGACGTGTCCCTTCCCTTGTCAAGGCAGCTATCTTCATCCTCCAGACACGGATCACATCTCTTCCAAACATCCCCTTTTCTTTCCTTCTCCTCTCTCCCGTGTGCTCAGCTTCTCCCCCTCTACTTACTCCTTCCCTTCAGCAGTTAGATAGACTCTAGTCTCTTAAACCTAAAAGAGGAAAAACTGCTGTGGAAATGGTTGTAGATATATAATTATCCTCAGCTCATATGTCCCCACAGCTAATTGACATCGTTCTCCCCTTTAGAGCCAAATACCTATGCTTGGCAATTGCTCACCTCTTAAGTCAACTATGGCTCCACCTAAATTGAGCTCAGCTGGTCACTCATAACTTCCATGTCACTGAAGTCAACGGACACTCCCTAGTCCTTCTGTTACCCAGGCTCCCCCTAACATTTGACCCTGTTGGCTACACCCTTCTTCTAAAAGCACACTCTGACTCGCCAGTTCCTGACTATGTATTCTCTGGGCTTTCCCTCCACCTCTCTGCCCAGGACCCAGTTTCTTTTTCAGGCTCCTCCACCTCTGCCCATCTCTTAAATATTGGTTTTCCTCAGGGTTCTGCCCTAGGATGCCTTCTATCTGGCACACTCTCAAAATCACAAATTACCATCCATGTGCTGACAACTTCCGCATTTTTTTCTCTATCCAGAATCTCCCTCCTAAATCTCAGACTCACACGTTGGATGTCCCACCTTAAAGTCAACTTGCTAAAATTATAGTCTTTCCTCCTTAGATCTATTCTCCCTCCCTGTTCTCTGTGTGCAGAGAACTTCCTTGTTGCAGGGAACTTCCTGTCTGCAGATGGAACTTCCCTGTTGCCCCAACTAAACACAAGCTCTTATCCTCAACTCTTCCCTCTCCCATAATCCCCATGTCCAATTTCTCACATCACCTGTACCAACAGCTTGTGAATTATCTTTGGTTCCATCCACTGTTTTCCATCTACCCTGACTCAAACTACCAATCTCTCAGAGTTCTACAAAAGCTTTCTAACTGGCTCCTTGGCCTCCAGTTTTGCCTCCCTTAGTCCATTCCCTGCACTGGGGTTTCCAAAATGATTCATCTAAGTGAACTTCACTGCCTAAAGCTCTTGTAAAATGGAACAGTACCTGGCACAAAGCAAGTACTCAATTATGTACGTTACTGTTATCGTATGAATTGGTAAACAAGTTAAAAGTTGTGCACGTCCCAAAGATTCTTGGACAATCTTTAAAAAGCAGATAGGATTTTTGTTTTGTTTTATTGTGACTGTTACAATGCTTCTTTCTTTCAGGCATGTTCACTTGTATCCATGAACATAGGACTTAGTGAATGTTTGCTAGGAAAACATGGTATAGCAAGGCTCATGGGGTCCTAATGTCACCAGATAGCTTATGTACACTTTAACATGGGAATGGAATATAGTGCAGGATATTCTTTATCTTTATAGTTTGCTTATGTCATGGGACTATCTGCATACTGGTGACTTGGTAATTTCTCCGTTAGAGACTTGAGGAAACCCACCTGTCAAGAATAAGGGGAAGTGGTGATGTGTATAAACAAGAGAAGTGGTGACTCATATTCTCTAGTGCCCATGGTGCTTAGCTGTGAACAAACCTTTTTTATTCGCTTCTTCAAAAATAGGAGGAATCTCCCATCTCTGCTCAGACCTTATAAATTCTTCAACAGTGAAGAAGAGAAATCTTATCATCAGAGGGCTCAGAGGCCAGTGTGGGTAAAATCCGATTATTGCTTCAAGTTATCTTGACTAAAAATAAAGAGATTTTGCTGAGCCACACCTTTCCGACCAATCTTCCACCTAGGAGTTCTGAACCTTTCACTCAGCTGACCTGTACCAACAGCATGTGAATTATCTTTGATAAAAGGAGTCGGGGAAGACCAAGACCTCTCTGAGTTGTGAACTGAGACCCCAAGCCCCTATGCCATGGGATCCTATGCCATGCTCTTTCACTTACCACCCTGAACTGTATTTGT
>NW_006436757.1:78519-81516 GCF_000325575.1 Pteropus alecto
TCCCTCACCTGACTGTCGGTTCCAAAGGGGTGGAGACCCATGTCACTCAAGATGTCTGCTATCTACCCTACACTTAGTCAGGGCCTGGCACAGTCAGTGGTCCCCAACTTTTTTGGCACCAGAAACTGGTGCTCCTATGAGAGTCTAATGCCTGATCATCTGCGGTGGAGGTGAGGCGGTGATGCTAGTACTGGGGAGCAGCTGCAAATACAGAGGAAGCTTCTCTTGCTCGCCTGCTGCTCACCTCCCACTGTGCAGCCCAGTTCCTAACAGGCCATGGACTGGTACTGGTCTGCGGCCCAGGAGCTGGGGACGCCTGCAGTAGGTGTTCTATCATATTGAATGGTAGTGTACATAAGAGCTAGGGAGTTCTCAGGAAGGACAGATCCTTCCTTCCACTCCATACCCCTGCCAGTGCTGAACAAAAGTTTGGGCGGTGAGAAAGGCAGCAAGAAGCAAAGGCCTGAGTCAAGAAAGTTGGTCAGGGTTAGGAAGGTCTCTGAGCCTGAGGGGCAGTAACAGCAAGAGTTCCAGAGACAGAAAGGAGAGAAATGTTAGCTAGCATGTGATCTTCTTAGTTCAGGCTGCTATAACAAAGACTCCAGACTGGAGGACTAAGATAACAGAAATTTATTTCTCACAGTTCTGGAGGCGGAATATTTAAGCTCGAGTTGCCAGTAAATCAAATGTCTGCCGAGATCCCACTTCCCACTTGCAGATGACCATCTTCTCATTGTATCCTCACGAGGTAGATCGTGAGAGCAAGCTCTACTTTCTTTCTCTTCTGATAAGGACAATAATCCCATCATGGGCTCCATTCTCGTGACCTTATCTGAACCTAATTAACTACCAAAAGCCATCCCACTAAGGGTTAAGGTTTCAACATATGAATTTTGGGGAACACAAATACGCAATTCATAACAGTGACGAATGCTTATTCCATACCTGGCACCTCAGTAGCCTCTTTGCACAGATTATGTCATACAGTCCTTGCACCATTCATAATTTAGGAATTCTTACCCTGCATTTGTTAGATGGGGAGAGAAAACAGGCCACATAAGTAGCAGTGATAGAGTCAGTATTCAAACCTAGTTTTAGCTTCTTTCCAATACAACTAAGCTGGTTCAGCACTGATACCACGCTCTTACGCCAGCCTTCATTTACCTGCCCAGCCTGCCCATTTTCAACACATAAATTGGAAAAAGGGCGCTAGCATGGAAGCCATAGCCCGGGCTCTCCTTTCAGCCCCACCATGAACCAGCCATGGGGTCTTCAGATCACTACCTGGTTGCTGGTCTCCTCATCTGTAAAATAAGAGCTTGGGTCCGGTGAACTTGAAAAGCTGCCATCCAGGTCTGCAAATCTGCAAGTTGGCCTGGGAAACACGCAGCAGCCATACCCCATGGCTGCCCTCCACCCTCCTCACTCCCGCAATCAAACGTGAAAAGAACTGGACATAGGCTCCATTTTGATCTGTTTATTGATAAATCGAATGAAAAATAGAAATCACATAAAAGGGTAGATCATAAATGTGGTTAACAGGGGAGAATGGGTATAGCACTGGGAGGGAGAATGAGGTTGGCCATACCATCAGAGGAGAGAAATGACAAGGGGAGGAGAGAGGAAGAAGAAAGAAGGCATCTGCTAAAAATCCCACAGCTCACCTTTCAATTTCTCGTGTCACCCAATCATTCTTTCCTGGACAGAATTAACAGCTGGAAATGGTTTAAGGGCAACATCTAGTAGTTTGTCTAGAACACATGGGAGATGGGGAATTGGAAGGAATAGGGGCATAGGATTTAGAGAGGTTCTCTCACTTGAACCTGTCACCAGAACCCTTTCTATGGTGAACAGTCTTGAAGCTTAATCTTGGTCTCAGTTCAGCCATGAACTAACTGTGTGACCTTCGGCAAGTCACTTCCCCTCTCTGGGCCTTTCCCTGGCTGGAACACAAGGAAATTCGACTCTACGGTAGGCTCTACTCTGGCTCCAGCAATGCCAAATGTGTTAGTGACCTGAGCTAGGCCAGGAAACTGGCTCATTTTTGGAGAAATAAAACTACTCAGAGGCCCAGCCAGAGGGATACAGTGCTGGCCTTCACTGGAGTTCACTCTTTCGGTGGCAGCAGCAATTCAGAGGGTGAGTATAAGCACACACACCTATGAGAACTCACTCTTATTGCAAGAGTGATCATTGCAGTGCTCTGAGCCTGGGGTTTTGCTCTACAAAGAAGGCAGGTCCAGGGGATAGGGGGTGATCCAACCACAGCAGTCACACACTATGTAGGAACTGGGGGTGCAGGGTACAGTGGAGGTAAGAGAGGGGTGTGGGCTTTGGGGTGGGGTTGGGAGATAGAGCCATGCCAGCACCTCACCGTGTGCCAGACTGCTCATTTCAGATGCCCTCCCCCCTTGAAATAGAGGCCTGGGCCCCTTGGTCTAGTTGAAGCAGCTCTTCAGGTAGAGATGCCACGCTTGGCACCAAGATCCTTGATTCCTGTGGAGTTGATACCATCGCAGCAGGGGTCAGGGTTGTCTCCATTGGCTGGAGTCAAATGAGGTAGGCTGACTCAGTCTCGCCCTTGCCTTCCATGCTGACAAGCAGGACGCTCATCGGTGGCTGGCCGTCCTCCCACTCCAGCTCTGAGCCTTGGGGCCCAGAACTGCCAGCCCTTCCTTGCTAGCTTGGCAGGCCTAGCATGGCCTGAGAAAGCTGACCACAAGACTACCTAAACAGGCTGGCTCTCCACAACCTGCATGGATTGGGGTCAGCTGTGACAACTTCAGGGGCAAAAGGTCCCCAAATGAAGAGGTCAGGGGAGAGGAGTCTACATCCGAGGTTTCTGAGAGTGTGGTTCTGGTTCTGAAGTCCCGAGCCACACTGTTTCTTAATTAGATAGCCAGGAGTCAGATTCTAGGACAGGAGGATGGCGGGGGGTGGAGGGGAGCGTGCGTGTTTGTGTGCATACACCTGCACATGTATGACAGGGTAATGGGG
>NW_006436757.1:82252-125095 GCF_000325575.1 Pteropus alecto
GAAAGACATTGTGCCTGGCCTACCTCAGTAAGGGGACTTTACACTCCCCAGGGTGAAACTGCCAGAGGCCCATATCTGACAGCCTTTGGCAGATTCTCCCAATACCGCACCCTGAACATTTCCATAGGGATGCTGGTCCCCAGTTCAAGGCAATTCAGCAAAGCTTTATAAAGTAACTTCTCTACAAAAGGCACAACAGAGGCCCCCAGGGGGCTGTGAGAGCACAGCTGGGGTTGAAGGGGAAGCCTAGCAGCAGCAGCCCAGGACCCTGGGGGTGGGGCTCCCCTGCTGCTCCAGCTCACTGCTCCAAGACCTTGAAGGACAGTGGGGTACCACTCTTGGCAAAGGATTTCATCAGACTGCTAGGATAGATGCACCCAAGCTTCTCTGGGGTTGGGAAGCCCCAGACCCTATAGAGAGACAAGCTTAGCCGATCCCCAATATAGAAGGGACCCACCCATTTGGCACTGCTGCCGTTCCTGGGGAGTGACAGCAAGAGGACCTGATCACCCACGTTCCACTCCTTCTCCTGGCTCTCCCGCTTGAAACGCCTATTCTCCGCCTTTTCACTGGCCTTGTCAGCCACCCTCCAGTGGAGCTCCAGCAGCTCCCCCATCAACTGGAACAAGAAGACGTCCATCTTGAGCCCTTCAATATTTGCACTGCTCATCTCCCACCACAGGGGCTCAGTGAGCCTCACCTCGCCCCCTGTCAAGATCTGGAACGGCGTGGCCTGGGTGGAGGAGGCCCTGAAGGCCAGATGCAGCAAGGGCAGGGAAGCTGCCCACCTCTTGCCGTGCAGAAAGATGAACTCCTTGAGGGCCCTCTTGAATTCCCAGTAGGTCCCTGAGCTCGTCAGGCAGGGGAACTGCAGGTCCCTACTCAGGGAGGCCGTCTGGGCTCCCAGGGCCAGTCCACAGCTCACCAGGACATGCCGGGCAAACTGGGGACCCTGGGCAGCCTCCATCCTCACGGGAACGCCCCACCTTGCAAACACATGCTGAAGCAGCACCTGGGCCACAGCCGTGTGCGTGTAGGGCTTCAGCGGGAACGCCTCTACCCACCTGGTGTTGGGGTCAGCCACAATCAGCACATGCTTGTGGCCCTCCTCACTTATGGTGACTGGGCCCACCACCTCGATCTGCAGGTTCGACCAGGGGGCGGTCGACCTGAGGGGCCACAGGGACTCAATAACCTTCAACTCACTGCCTAGGAGATTTCGGGGAATGCAGAACAAGCAGCTCCTGCAGTAATCTCTGACGTGCTCCTGCATCCCAGGCCACCACCCCAACAACCGCAGCTTCTTGTAGGTCTCCTCGGGTCTCTGATGGGCCCCCACGGGGAGATCATGCACAGAGAAAATCAAGTCCCTCCGGAGTTGCCTTGGGACCACCCAGACCTTGGGCTTCTTATCTCCCTTGAACAGAAGCAGGCCGCTCTCCTGGTCCAGGCTGAGTGAGTTAAAGGCAGAACTGAAGGGTGAGGAGCCAGACAATTTCTGCCCGGCCTGCAGCTTGCCGATAATATCCGCCAGGGTGCTGTCACTGAGCTGTAATGCCAGCAAGTCGGGCCTCTTGCCCACGGTATGGGGAGACACTACGGGGACCGGCACATCCGTTGGCAAATTCCACCACTGCCCACCCCCCTGAGCGCCCTGCTTGGCCAGGGTGTCCACCGTCACGGCAAACAGGGAGCCGCGGTAGGAGGTTCGGTAGATAAACGGAAGGGATGAGAGGCCAGAGGTGAGGGATATGATGTAGGAAAGCAGGCTCGGGTGAGGTAGTGGGGATCCGTCAGAGGACAGGAAGCCCCGAGCCCTCCACAGGGGCAGGAGCTCCCAGAGGAGGCTGAAGACCCAGTTGCAGTGCGTGAGGAAAACCACAGGGAGTGGGGACTGACCGAAGCGCTCCAAACCGCAGGCCACAGCAGCCAGGTGGGCATAGGTTGGTGTATAAGGTGAACAAGAGAAGGAAAGGGAGACAGGGGGGCTGGTGGGAGACAGGACATAGAGACCAAAGCCAGCACACCACTCATCCTCACGGTAAAAGCAATAGCCCGACATGTGGATGCAGACAAAAGTGGACAGGTCGGAAAAAGGAGGCAGAACCTGAAAGAAACGAGTCAGAGAGGACGCGGGCGTCAGCAGTTGGTTTTCCCCCAGCAGGCCCTGGAGAAGGGTCAGTTCCAGGGCCCTCTTGCCTCTGTCCTGCACCAAGAGGGACCATCGGATCAACCATGCTTTGGAAACCCTTCGGCCCTCCGGAGCCTCAGGGTCCACAGTGGTCCGGGCGGCGTACGAAAGGTCCAGGACCACAGGGGTGTCCCCAATGCAGCGGGAAAAATGCTTGAGGGCCCAGGCCACGGCATAGGGGCTGTCTCCCCCTGATTGGGGGCCCTCACTCTCCTCGTCAGGGAGGAGGGGTTTTGAGGTATAGGCAATGGGGTGCTTCCTTCCTGAGTGCTCCTGGTAGACAATGGCCGTCAGGGCCACTTGGCTCACCGTCACCTCCAGGCGGAAGGGCAGCTGGGAGTTGGGGGCCGTCAGGCAGAGAGCAGACACCAGGGCTCGCTTCAGGGACAAAAAGGCCTTCTCGTGCTCCTGGTCCCACTGCCAGTCTGGCTTCTGCTTGAGGAGGCTGTGCAAGGGGCCCACAAGGGCTTCGTAGTCGGGGATGACATCCCGGTGGGAGTCCATGAACCCCACAAAGAAGGAAAGCGCAGTAAAGTTGTTGGGGATGGTCATCTGGGCCAGGTGGGTAAGAACCTGCTGGCAGGGAGCCTTGCCATCCCAGGGGATGCCCAGGGAGGGAGAAGCCACCACTGGCAGGAGATCGATGTCAAGGGCCCCGTCAGGGGGGTCCTGGAGGCTGAGGCACCGGAGAATTTCTTCTGAAAGGGAAGGGCACTCAGCCCTGAACACCGACACCAGCGAGGAGTCCAGGTCCTCCTCCTCGGCTGACCTCTGTGCGCCCTGACGCTCCTCCGGCTCCTCGTCCTGCAGCTCCCTCGGCTCTTCACCCTGCCTCTCCTCCTTCTCTTCCCTGACCTCTTCCACTTTCTGAGGACTCTCCAAAGGCCCCGTGTCGGTGGCATCGCTCAGCTCAGAGATGCTGGCTGACCTAGGAGGAAGGGTCTTCCACACCTTCAGGAAGTTGCCAATGTCGGTGTCCAACCTGCACCGAAACAGCAGAGCAGAGGGTCCAATGGAGGAGGAAAGGGGACAGCCCACCCAAGAGGCCATCCATGGGGAAATCACACCTGTGGAAACCCTGCGGAGCCCCACCTCATTGCTCAGTGACCCTGAGGCTGGGCCGAGTGCCAGCCTCTGACATGGACCCTGCCCATAGATCTTCTACCTCTGCCATGTGCTGGGCCTCAGTATCAGAGATTCCACTATGCTTTGAAGGTTTGTCCAATCAAAATCTCATTGACCAAGTGGCATTTTCAACAAGTTTTAAGCCAATGGTGTGATAAGAATTAGACGACTGGTGCTTCCGACCTGACCCCAGGATTAGCAAGCCAGGTCAAGAGAGGGAACGAGGTCTGGCAAGGGACTTGAGAGGACACAGTAGACAGACCTGCTCCACATCACTTTTTTTCCAAACCAGGAAAATGGGACTGGGTGGAGGCCTGGCCCAGGAAGCAGTACCTTGCCCAGAGGGTCCACCACAGTCTCCTGCTGGGCCCAGGGAACTGGGAGATGGGGAGCAAGGTGGTTTGGCGGGGTAGAGGCCAGAGGATCTGAGTTACTGCAAACCAGTTCTGCCAGCACCAGCGAAGTGACCTTGGGAAAGTACTTGAATCTCAGATTCCTCGTCTGTAAAATGAGGATAGTAGTCGTGTATGTCTAACTCAAGTTGTGAAGACCAAGGGGATAAGAACTGTGGAAAAACTTCCACTTGGCACAGACTCTAGACACGGCTGCCCTTGAACACAATGAAATAGGAACGAGGCTGTTCACTGTAGCCATGGTTCCAATAGCATAACACGGATACCATCAATAGCCCTCCACAAGAGACCCGATAACTGTTGGGTATTCATGTACTGGAATACCACACGGCCATTAAAGTGAGCCACACAAATTAACATCTGGAAAAAACAATAAAAAGCTGAGTACAAATGCCAGTTGTGGAAGGATACATATAGTATTAAAGCATGTGTGCAAAACTGTAAAACAGCAAAACCATATAAGTGGTTTATGGACGCATAAAGAAGTGGTAGAAGTGTAAAGACGTGAAAACATCAAATCGCTCTGCTCACTATTAAGCACTAGAAAAACGCTGGCTAGCACTTAGGGGAAGTTTCTGGTCGGTCCCTGGAGGGGCCGGGAGGCAGGGGAAGCCCATTACCTGTTGGGCTTCCTCAGAAACTCATCCAAGGTGGGGCCATCGCGGCCCAGTGGGTCGTCGGGTACCATGAAGAGATTCCCCGCAAAGGTGAAGGGCAGCAGGCTGGACCCGGAAGAGAGGAGGCACAGTTGCTGAGGAGCCCTAGACCCACCCACGCCCCATTGCTGTCTGGGCATCTCCACAGGGCCAAGACCCACATCTCCCAGCAGATGCTGGTTGGCGCCACCCCAAGGGCCCTCTCCTGGCCCTAACACCCCTGCCAGGGGCTACCTGACATCCAAGGAGAAGGAACAGCCCAATCCCCTCTAAGCCACCTCACCGATCTTTGACCATCAGTTTCTTGGAATTATTCATCAGGATGTGGAGCTGCTCGTTGGTGACAATGATGCCATCTGTCTCCTCCGCCAGCTTTACCATGAACCTGCAAGGAGAGTGGGGATCACTAATGATCCAGGAACCAGCCCCTGCATTCCCCAGTCCTCTGGGAAAATAAACTTGAGGCTTCAAATTGGAGCGTGTTGGACAAAAACTGCCCTTGGTAGTCGGGAAGCCAGGTCCCAGGAGACCATCCCCTCATCTATACAGCCATCTGGGATCACCACTACCACCTGGGAGGGTAAACTGGGATGGATGCCCTGCAACTGTATATTCAAACACAGACCTCTGTTTTACACTCAGGCATTCACATACAATGCACGGACACGCACGCAAACCCACACACTTGTCCACATCCACAAGTGCATTTTTATTGCTTCAGTTTCCACATCTGTAAAACATAAAATATGTCCCCTATATAGCTGTGAGGATTAAAGTGGATGACTGAAATATCTAGCTCAGTGCCTGCCATATAGCATACACACAAATTTTCCATTATTCTTCTTTACCAATGAGCAACATTCATGTACATGCTGACACGCACGCATACATACATATGTATGTAAACACATACAAAACACATACAAAAACACACATCTTAATAAACAAACCCATTTCCAAGGATCACTTCTCCTTGAAAGAAGGCTGTGACCAGGAAAAAAAGCAAAGGCCACCTACTTCTTCTTAGCATTCCCTGAAGACTTCCACTCAGGTGGCCCCAAGCAAGCTATTCCACAGGTGCTCAGAAGAGGGGCCTTCTGCAGAAAAGCCATCTTCCCTTGCACCCAGGCAGGAAATTAATTACGGGCACTTAAACACCTCACCCAGAAGGCTTGCTCTTTAAGGAGAGATGCCCGAGTTGCCCTGCCCAGTCGTTCCCAGGTCTGAAGGCTGAGAGGATGCCAGGTTTGGGGAAAAGTAGGGAGGTACAGAACTTCTCCCTGCCCCACATGAGAGGTCCCTAAGTGAAGCCAAGTCCTGTGTCTGCCCAGCATGGACTCTAGCCCAAGACCTGCAACTGCAGCAGGACCTTCCCTTGCCCCAAAAGAGCCAGCATCACAGCCTCCTCCTGTGCACACTGGTTGTGCAGCCACGTTGGGAATGGATACTTAGGATTGAGAAGTAGGAAGGCATTTGGGCTTTAGCTAGGAGATGCGGCCAGTCTAAGCATTTTCAGAGCCCAGCCAGAGCTCTGACCACATACAGCTATACACATTCCCAGGGCCAGGGCTGGGGAACGGAAAGACTGAAGCAGTTCCTTGAGACATGAACTTCAACTGAAACTGGCACCCCAAATCAGATGCTTAGGGAAGCAGCTTCCTCGAAGCACCACGAGTCACCGGGCCCAATCCCATTCAAAGCCGTGGATCTCGGCCCATAGGTCGTGGGAAATGCAGCTGCAGAATCCCAAAGTCAGAAATGGTGGATCTCGGCCCATAGGTCGTGGAAGAAAGTCTATTAACTAAGGGAAATGCAGCTGCAGAATCCCAAAGTCAGAAATGCCTCATGGCCTTGGGCAGAGCCAGCCTTGGAGCTCTCTCCTCACTGTGTCCCTCCCTCTGCCTACACAGCGCTGTGCACCATCCTCTCTCACATGACCCCTCAGATGTGTTTGCTTCCATCTCTCCAGAGCAGACGAGGCAGGACCCCACCTGACACAGCAGCTTAGCCCCCAGAGACCCACAGAAGGCAGGCCTGGGGACTGGCACACCTGTAATCATAGGTGGTAATCTTCTTGCCATTCTCAAGCTGGGAGGGGGTGATTGAAAGCATCTTGAGGGAATGTAGCTTCGTCAGAAAGTGACTCTCTGGAGGCGAAAGGCAGAAGATAGAGATGGTCAGAGGAAGGGCTAAGTGGAAAAGGCCACGCTGGGGACAGAGAGAGGCAGGAAAAGAAAAAGCTTGGTGATGCTGGAGGGGCTGAGCGGCAATAGATAGCTCACCTCTCACCCTCCGGTTCTTCTTCAGCTGCCAGGTGGGTACAAACACAGTGACCTCTCGGTGGCCTCGGTTCCAGAAATACTGCACCGCCATGGCGATGCCACGGCAGGAGAAGAAGTGCTGGAGACCATGCCTGTGGGGGTGGTGGAAAGTAAGGAAGAAATTCCTGCCCAAGAAATGGACCAGCCTTCCCACACCTCCCTTAGAGCCAGCCCAGGCAGCACAGAGGGCAACGCCAGGGCACCAGCGTCAGCACCACAAGCACCGACAATGCCCTTTTCCCTTCCCTCCATCATCGAACATTCTGTGAGCACTTACTGGGTGACTGTGTGTGTGTGTGTGTCTGTTGGGGCCTCCAGGGGAAGAGGAAGAAGATGGCAACCTCTAAACCCAAAGAGTTCAAGTTAGAGCTGGAAGCAAGCAAACATTCACTGACCATCTACTGTATGCTAGGAGTGTGCTCAGCACAGATATCACTCTACAATCTGGGCAAATTAAGTGGTCTTGCATATATTTATGCTAACACATACACAGCAGTAAGTGCTGTGCAGGGAGGGCAACGTCAAACGGTTGGTCAGGAAAAGCTTCATAGAGGAGGTCCGTGCTGGGCCTTAAGGTTGGAGCTAAACATTTGAAAGCTGGCCTGAGGTTGTCTGACACCATGCTATGTAAGGCAGGCTGCAGTGGAAAGAGCATGGGCCTCGACAGTGGACAGATCTGAACCCAATGGCCAGCTGGAATCCTTACTGGCTCTGGGACCTTGGGTAAGATTCAGCACCTTTCTGAGCCTGTTTCTGCTTCTGTCAAAGAGGAACAGAAACCTACATTTGCAGGGCTGCTGTGACAAGTCCATGCACAGTGCCTAGCACTCAGTAGTCACTCAACGTGGGCCACTTCTCTCCCATCTTTTCCTCATTTGAACCCCATGTCACCCACAGAGGTCAAGGATGCCCATGCTATGTCCCCACCAGACACCCTGCCTCAGGTCTCCAGCATGCCCAGTATGCCCTATGCCATGGCTACTCACACCATGGCCACGCTGCTGCCATCAATGACCACTCGCCGCAACCCCTGGTTTCCAGGTTCCTCGGACAGGTTCAGCTCGAAGGGTGTGTTCAGAGCCTCGTGGTACCTCTGAAAGCTGGTCACTGTGCTGTTCGCCTGTGGTTGTCGAGGCGCTTGCCTCAGGGCCCCCTCCCAAGCCCCCAGGAGCCCTCCCACCTGAGGTTGGTGCTTACTACTGGGAGCCAAGGTGCTGTCGGGCTGGGAAGCCTGCCTCCTGGCCACCCCCTGGCCCTTCAGGAAGGAGGCACTGCCCTTTGATGGAGGCTGAACCTCGCTCAGGAGCTTGGCTGCATCCAAGGCTGGCCCTGGAACTGTGGGTGCCTTCTGAGCTACAGGCGTTTTCGGCGCTCTGGAGGCTTTTGGAGCCGCGGGGCCTTTGGGGGTTGCAGGTGTTTTGGGAGCTGCGGCCCCTGTTTTAGCCACAGGACCAGTCTGAGCTTTGGGTGTTTTGGGCCCTGCAGGTAATGTTTTAGCTGCAGGCGTTTTCTGAGTTGTGGGAGTTTTTGGAGTTGCAGGCACCACTTGAGCTGCTGCAGCCAGTTGACCCACATCTGCCTTTTGAGCTGTGGGCACCACTTGAGCTGCTGGCTTTGTGGGAGCCGAAGGCACTTTGGGAACTGCAGGTTCTGTGTGGACTGCTGGCATCACTTGGGCTGTAGGCACTTTGGAGGCTGCAGACTGCACTTGATTTGTGGGTGGGGTTTGAGCTGTGGGCACTGCTACAGCCATGGGCACTTCAAGAGTCTCAGGCACTGTTTGAGGACCAGGAACTGACTGAGCCGACAGCCCCCCTTGAGCCACAGGCCTCCCTTGAGTTGTATGCATTCCTTGTCCTGTGGGTGGTGCTGAAAAGGTCCCCTCTTTTGGCTCCTTATAATCCCATTGCATACTTCCTTGATCCCCCGGCTCACTTGCAGCTTGGAGTTGGGGTGTAGTAGTCAAAGGTGGCCCTATCTGTGGAAGTCCTAGGCTAGCCTTGTCCTTTACGCCCGAGCCTCCTGACACCACCAATAAACTCATGACTTTTTGGGGGGTCTCTGGCCTCGGGCAATTCTGTAGGGTTGCCTCTCCTCCTGGCCCCCCACCCGGTCTACAGTCCACGCTGGGCAAAGGAACCAGCTCCTTCTGCTTCCACTCTAGGTTTAAGGGCAAAGGACTCTGCCCTGGCAGTTTGAACTGAATGGGGCCCAGTGGCCTCTGCCAGAAGGGGAAACTGAAGCACGCCTGGGACAGGAGCCAGGCCAGGTGGAGAGAATGTAATTCATTGATCCTCCAGAAGGTTGCAGCAATAGCCCCTGGCCACAAGGGCCCAAAGGCTGGCCCCGGGGCCCAGGCCTTCCAGGCTGGGCACACACCCAGGGCTGACACCGGAGGAGGGTGGAAGGGGAGCTTGTCTTCCACCCTCTGGACCTGCCTCTGCTGTGACAAAGCTTGTGAGTGGTTCGCAGAGTCCTGGCTGCTGGCGGATGGCACTGCCCCTTCCTTTCGAGCACTGTCCGTACCACCTTGGTTGTTGGAACCAACCCTGGGGAAAGACCAAGTTTGTTGGAAAGACGGAGAGACCAGTCAGGTCCCAAACTCTTTCCTTCAAGTGGGGGAGCAGGGGTAGGGCAGAGAAGCTAGACTAATTCTCCAGAACTTACCGTACCAGCTGGTTCGCTGTCTCCTGCTGTGCGTTTTGGCCTGGAGAGGATCCTAGGCTGGTTAATTTCTTTGAATTTTCTGTGCTCCCGTTCTGGAGGGTCTTTATGTCCAGGAAGGACCCAGGACCATCTCCCACGGACATCACAGCTGAGCCTTCCTTCTGCTGGTGGGGAGGGCAGATCAGGACCTCTGGGTCGGAGCGGGTGTTGGAGGTGCCGATGCGGCTGAGCCACTCGATGATGTCCTCTTTGCCTGCAGCATCCCGCACCAGGCTCAGCAGCAGCTCCTGGACCGCTGGGGGTAGCTGCAGCAGGTCCCCTGCATACTGATCACCACGGATCCAGACCAAAGCCCCAAAGGCCCGAGTCACCTCAGCCTCCCAGATTCCCCGGGGGGTGAGCAGAGGGGCAGGGCCCCAGCGCAGCCGCCCCACCAGCTCCTCCAGCCAGTTCTGGGTCATGATGAAAGACTCGGTCAGCCCGCCCACCATCAGGGAGCCAGGGGGGCCGGGCACCAGGTAGGCCAGGGTGCTCCAGCAGAGGCAGTCCAGGAAGAGGCCCTGGGCCCCAAGGAAGGCACAGTGCAGGGCAGGCGGGTAGCGAACCTCCTTCCATAGCTCTGGGTTGCACAGGCCCTTCAGATACTCCTGAAGCCACAGTGGGGAGAACACAAAAGAAGTCATCCCTTAATAGGGTGGCCAGTGGCTAGCACTCCCCCACCCAGAAGGCCCACCCCTCACCAAGAAAGTGCCCTCCCTATGTCTACCAGAAGCCAAGCCCCTATGGCCAGCCTCTCTCTTCCTGGTCCTGCCTCTTCACACACTCATTTTTTTTTCCAGGAGAGTCTGACAGAATGGGAGTGGCCTTGAGGAAAGAAGAGCATCTGGGTTTGGAGTCAAGGGACCTGGTTCTACTTCCAATTTGACCTCAGCAGGTTAAGTTAATTGTGGGAAATTTATCATCTTCTCAGGGCCTCAGCCTCTTCACCGGCATGATAGGCTAAACGAGATAATCCTAAGGTCCAATCCTACTCTGGCATTCTAGAATTGTGAAATAGCTAGCGGGGAGGAGGATTGCACCTTACTGAACACCCTCCAGGTGCCAGGAACTTACATGACCTGGGGAAAGTTATTTATCCTCCCTGTGCCTACATTTCCTCATCTGTAAAACGGGGGAAATAGTTCTGCCTCATTAGGCTATTATGGAACTTCGGTGAGTTAACACAAAGGAAGTGCTTAGCCTAGTGCCTGGCACAGTATATTTCTATTTTGCAGGCTCAGAAGAGCTATGCGGCTTGCCCAAGGACACACAGCTAGAGAATGACTAGGTGAGGACCCACAACCCACCATCTGTCTGACCATGAAACCAGAGGTCTTCCACCTTCTCGGGCTGACTACACAGTGACTACAGGGTAATCCTGTGAGATTCTGGGTTAATATCCCTCCAGAAGGTCTCTAGCACAATCTGTACCCATAACCATGGTAACTCTGTTGCTCAGAGGACACAGAGGAGGAGATAAGTCGCTGGGCCAGCATCCGGGGGAACCCCACGGATATGCACAACAGCTGAACCAGAAGGAAGGCCTCTGGCTCTCTGGGCAGACCAAGTCCTCACGGTCACAGGGCTCACGCACTCAGTCTTATGAGGTCTCTGGGATGGGAGAGGTTGGGTTCCTCCACTAGATGGCTGAGTTTCACCAGCAGGACCCCATGAGCTCCAAGTGAGCATGAGTGCACACTCTTAATCAGCCAACACATGTTGACTGCATTCACCCTCACGTCCCTCCATATCCCTGTGTTGATCACAGACATCCTCTTCCTGATCTCCCCTGACAGTCCCATTAGGGAGCAAACTCTCCCTTTTAGATCTCGAGCAGCCATCCTGAAGACAACTCTAGGCCCTCTGCTCAGTACCCAGGCCGTCCTTCCCTGCTCCAGCCTATGCTTACCTCTTTCACCTGACCCAGGCCATAGACTGCCAGACCCTTCCCCAAAGGGCCTGCAATGCACCCAGGCACTTAGGTCCAGGTCTTACTCACTTTCAAATCAGTCCCAAAGCAGCTCAAAACCTGACAGAAAACCCAAGCCAACTCCTCACACCCAGAACCTCAGCTGGACCCACTGCCCAGCAAGGGTGGATCTGACCAGGTGCAGGATCACTCTCACAGACCTTAACAAACTCCCCCACCCCATACACCCCACATCCTAACCACGCGAAAATAACATGTAAATATGAAGAGATGTGCTGGGAAAGAAGATTGTGGGTGGTTTTTTTCTCTTTGTGCAAAGAGCTTAAGATACTTATTGTACCATTAACTGTTCAATATTTTTTAACTAAAAGATATATAGGAACTGAAATAATTTTCAAAATAATAAATCTGAATATATATTGAACACTTACTAATGCCGGGCTCTTTAAGCACATTATCTCATTTATTCCTCTCTCAGTCCTATAAGGAAATTACTATCATCCCCATTTTAGATGAGCATGGACAGGCACATGTCCAAGGTCACACAGATAGTAGGCTGGGACACTCAGCCAGTCTGACTCCAAAGTCTGGGGTCTTAGTCACGACGCTGTCTCTATTTTCAAGCAAAAAAAAAGATAGGGAAGCAACAGACATTTTTAATCCAGAAACTATCTGGAGCAATGTTCCTGCTTTAAAGCCCACCCAAATCTTTTTCCTCTAAGAGGAGAAAAAGTAGAGAAGAGGTAGGAACAAAATAAGCACAGAAAAAGAGTGGTGTGTTTGTGAAAACATATTGCCCAATATCCCACAGGTCCTTTGTCAACCTGTACGTTAAATAAAAACACCAAATAGGTTAACACTGCTCTACACTTGATCAAGGTGCTTTATTATTTAACACCTGACCTGGGATTCTCTTTTCTCGTAAGCCAGCTACCATTCATTGTCTGCCTTCCAGAAGCACCCAAAATTACACTAAAGAATACTCAAAAGGCTCAGAAAATGGCAGCACCAAGAAACTTTGGAATTGAGAGTGAAGGGGCAGACTGAGGTAAAATTGTTTGAGGAGCAGTTAGAGCCAGAAGCCAAAGCTCCCCACAACCCCCCAAACATACACACGGGCTGGGCAAGTACCTCTCTATCCACTGGAGATTTTTTCTCTAGAGAGCTGAAAACAGGTCCTAGAATTAGAGGTTTATCGGCATATTTGAGAGCGTGGGTACCATACAAAAAGCATAGGGGAACAAAGAAGGGCCAGATAATGTGGTCTACAATGAAAGCTGAGTGCAAAGAAACTCATTGATCCCATTCACAGGTTCATCAGCCAGACCCTGACTCTCTAGGATGAAGAATAGAAAAATACATTTGGAAATCCAGCCAGCCCAAGCTCAAAGTCCACCAGACGGTTTATCTAACGGACAGTGCCCCCAGATCTCTGCATAGCCAACCTCAAAATCAATAAACCTCAGCCTCAGCTCCCAATCGGCTCTTTGACCTTTATTTTTAATCTTGCAAAGATTAAGTGATATATGAAGAAAGCTTCTAATGTGAGGTAAATATATAGAAAACACACAGAAAGGGGTGCGAGTAAATTGAAGGAAGAGAAAGTAGGGAGGGAGAAGAAAATTTCAAGCCGTTTACTTTCCTCAGAGAGATAATAGAGAACATTGTACAGACTGAATAAGAACAGGATACTATTTTTAAAAAGAGAATTCAGAGAGAACATAAATGACTTTTAGACATTAAAAATATGATGGCAGAAATGAAAGACCCAAGACAAAGGTTGGAAGGTAAAGTTAAGGAAATCTCCAGAAAGCAAAGCAAAAAGTCAGAGCTGGAAAATAAGAGAAAAAAATAAGAAAAGTGGATTAGTCAGTCCAGAAAGCCCAATGTCTCAATAGGAGTTCCAGAAAGAGAGAACACGGAAAACACAGAGGAGAAAATCAGTGAAACATTTCCAGAAAATGCCCTAGATCTGAAGAGCATGAGTGTACAGATAGAAGGGCCCACCGATTATGGATGAAGGCAGAGCCAAACAAAGGGGTCTTACTAGGAAATCTCAGAACAGGGGAAACTACAAACTTCCAGAGAGAAGAAACTTCACATACAAAGGAACAGGGATCAGAATAGCTTCAGACATCTGAAAAGCAAGAAGTCAATGGAGTACTGCCTTTACACTTCTGAAGGAAAAGAATTTTCCATTTATAATTCGATACCAGCCAAACTATCAATCAAGTGACCTTCAGATAAGCAATCCCAACATTTACCTCCTATAAAAATCTTTCTCAGAAAGCTACCGGAGAGTATTTTTCAGCATAACAAAGAAAGGAAACAAAGAAAGGAGACCAACATAGGAAAAAAGCAAAGGCAATCTCCAAAAAGCAAAGGAAAATCTCAGAATTTATTCATTCATTCAACAAATCATTACTGAGCACCTACTATGTGTCATCCTAGGATGGACAGCTAGTTCAGACTGGAGAAGACTCAAGAGACAAGCACATTGAGAGCAGACATCAGCATTCTCTTTAGCAATGCACCATCTTTCTAACTTGATGAAGCTACTGGTGGATGTGTTCTACCAACCCAAAAAAGAGAAAGACATTAGGTCCAGAAAACAAGACATCTAACAAAGAAAAAAGGCATAGGGAGGCCAAGAATGACAGCAAAAGGAAGTCTCAGGATGACAGCTGTGTAGGCTGGACCAGACAGAAGGAAGGATGTCTCCAAGAAAAAATTTGGAACTGAAAGAATACCTTGCACCTATTTTCCTTGTAGAAATTGTAGTGAGGGGCCACTGAAAGTTGTAAGAATTAGTAATAGGTACAGAGAAAAGCAAGCATATTGAAAAACAAAGAGTTCTTAACCTCAATGCAATAAAAAAGTAAGAAAGACAACATAATCATTGTACATTTTAATGTTTAGAAGTTAGTGATATTTGCATAGGCATAGTGATGCAAATACTAAACTTAAATTTAACAGAAGATTGAAAAATAACTATATTGGGAATAAAGAGGGGAATGGCAATATGAGGAAGTTAAATCCTCACCTACAATAAGATGAAGTAAAAAAACATTTAAAATTAATTAATCAAATGATAACAGTATCCAAAATTTTTTTGGAAATGTGCAAATGTGTGAACACCAGAGCAAACATTATCTACAAGGAAGGGCACTGAAGAGAGTTGAGAACAAGGCAGGAGTCACTGTGTTCTATTGTGTGCTTTTTCAAAGTTATTAGACTTTCAAATTGTAAATTACTTTGATAATAGAAAAATTAAGTTTAAAAAAAAAGGGAAAAGTTAGGTGCCTATAACACAATTAGGTATGCTGGTAAGTGTTTAACTATCAGCCAGTTGGGGAACAGCCCTGATTTGTAGCATTTGCCAATTTCTGTGATGTAAATGCTCCCACCATGGCATATTTCAAACTACCAAGGGGACTCCACTGGCTTGCAAACTTCCTGAAATTTTAACAATAGGTCAGTAGGAGCCACCTCCAGCGTACCCCTGGCCACTACCAACTTCCGTGGTACCGCTCACAGTTAGTATGGAGCAGGGACAGATGAACCCTCCTTTCCACTTGCCGATTTCACCTCAGAAGCCAGGCCTCCCCAAGTGTTTGTTTCTGCTGCCCAGGAATGTGATTCCAGCAATGCCTTCATTATTTTTCAAATCCTACCACAAGACAACAATGTAAAGGCGCTCTCGAATTCTACAGAGATTTTCCTGGAAAACCAGCCACATATGATGTAGAAACACACCGAGGCCCTTCTTTCAATGAGCCTGTATCCTTCCTGACCCTTCCTCCCCTCACCAATAAGACACACCTATCCTCACGCCTTCTCCATCCTGCAACCTCTAGTCTCAGAGTCCTCACAGCCAATTGGCCTATGTATAGTAGGCTGTTATCAAAGTGCCATGATTCTGTGTCCCTACAGCTGGGATTGGGGTCAGTCACAGCACCTCCATATTGAAACTTGGGAAATTTTCTTATATCAGATCCCGGGACCTTAGAGAGCATGTAATCCAAGCTTCTCACTTTTCAAATGAGGAGCCTGAGACTCAGAGAGGGAAAAGGACTCACTCACTCAAAGTTACACAGCTAACAACAATAATAACTGACATCTGTACTCTACGGCTCTCCACATTTTGCAAAAGTACTTAAGCATGCATTATTTCAGCTGGCTCTCGCAACCCCTCCATGAGGTGGGTGTTATTATATCATTTTATAGATGAGAAAATAGGCTCAAGAGGGTAAATGCTTTGATGGAGTTAGGAGGTAGCAAACTCCAATCTCAAACCCTCTCCACCATACTCCTCTGTCTTAGTGTAACCCGATGACAGCAAATTGAGCCCAAGTCTCCTAACTCCTGGGACAAAGCCTTATACTCCCCACCTTCTTCGCCCTCTTGTTCCAAACTTCCAAGCATCTGTTCTTTCTGTTCATTCTGTGAAATAAGGGAGGAAGTTGCCTAGAATATCCTTACACTATGTTTCCACCTTCGATGGTGCCTTTCCCCAGGGGAAGACAAAGGGGAAGGAGGTGACAGGGTGGGGGAATTGAGGGAGCCACTGGCTACATTAACAGGGCCTGGGGTGTGAGGGAGGGATCTTTTAGGTGGCAGTGGGAGCAGGAGCAGACAGGCCCGGAGAAGCTGACCTAGGGTTTAAGCAGGGGGCAGGGGAGCTGGGCACCTCAGAAAACACCAGTCCTATGAAAGAGTGAGCGAGCTGTTGTACTTCAAATTAGCAAAAAGATTAAAAATCCAAAACAACCCAAAAGCCTCCTCTTGTTAACCAACCCTATCCCAGCTACTGAAAAGTCTTAATTTCAGGGGCTCCTGCACATCTATTCTCTGGGCAGACACCCCTCCCCTCCCCCAGCACCTCTGTCAGAATTTGAGAAAATGCTGACACAGCAGCTCAACAGAGGGGCTGAGGGAGGAACTTTCCAGCCTGCCTGCCTGTCTGCCCGCCCGCCTGCCTGCTGGCCAGCATGTTCTGGGCCTCCCCCACCCATGGCCTTGACCAATTAGTATATCAGTACAGACCCAGCTAGGGAAGGGGTGTGTGTTGGGGTGGTTGGGGGCAGAGGGAGGCTGTAGCATTCCTACCAGGAAAAGATAAGATAAAAGAATCTGAGGGAAGAGGGAGACCTTGGCCGTGACTGGGGGTCAGAGGGAACCTGAGAGGCCCAAGTAGAGGAGAAGACTGTGAGAGAAGCCAGAGAGAACGCAAGAGACACACTGTGACCTGGCCTATTCAGGTGTCCAGCCCCATACAGCAAGCTCTTTCATGTGAAAGCCCGCAGCTCTCCTCCCAAATTCCCACCCATCCCCAAGGGCTGGTGGCTTCCAGAGCAGCTGCACCCGCACCCCTGAGCCACTGCAAGAAGCTATCTAAGGCATCAAGAGTGTGGGGCAGGGAGCCCGGAGCTCTAGGTTCTGGTCCCAGCCCTGGTCACCCCTACCTACCTGACCCTGAGCACTCAGGCAGGCCCCTCACTCTCTCCAATGCCCAACACCTCCTCTGTAAAATGCCAGCATTGCTTTAGCAGCATTTCTAAGAGCCTCTCCAGCCCCAGCACCCTGATAGGGGACAGCCCAGGTTTTAAGGAGACTTTAAAAGAGACAGAAGGGTCATCTTGATGGAGAACAAAGAGGTGTGTTGCAGAGGCCACTGAAATGCAGGATTTTAATGCAGGAGTGGATTTGTGGATGCTGGGGCCCTGGCCAAGGACGGCTCCTGGAGGTACACAGGCGGGGGAACCTCTCTCAGGGCACTTGCGGGGCAGAAATGACAAGCAAGAGAGAGGTGGAGCAAAAAAAAAAAAAAAGAAGAAGAAGAAAAAGAAGAAGAAACGAGATAGAAGGAACCAATACTGCAGATCTGGAAAGACAGGAGGATGGCCCAGTACCTGCCGGCCACACTGCCAAATCCAGGTCGGGGGACCTCAGGGGATCTCTGTCTCCCCGGGAGGCAGGGAAACGGGAGAGGGGTCTGGTAGGAAGGGACGGGTGGGGGTGGGGAGAAGCTGTTTACCTTGGCTTTGCCCATGTTCTCCCTGGGCCCCTCGAGCTGCAGCCAGAAGTAGGGGTTGTCGGGGCGGCTCTGGAAGGCGTTCAGCTTGATCCTGAAGATGCGCTGCACTTGCAGCCGCTGCCGCTGCACCCGGGGCTTCGATTTGGTCTGCACCATGACCCATTCCTGCGCCGGAGGGTCGCCCCCGGACAGGAGCATGGCTGCCCCACCCGCCCCTGGAAGGAAGGAGCCCAAAGTGTCACCGGGATCCCAGGGCGAAAGTCGCCCCGGCCCCCGGCCCAGGGAGCCCAGGCCACGCCCCCGACTCCCTGCGGCGCGCCCCCAGTCTCGGTCTTGGTCCCCGTGGCTCGCGGACCCACCCGCCACCGCTCGGGCGACCGCCCTCCCGAGCTCCGTTTCTTTCGGCGGCGGCTCCCGCGACAATCTCTTCCTGCCAGGGGTTGAAGCTGGGGGTGGGACCGGTCGGGCTCCCACCGCCCTTCCCTCCGCCCCCAGCCTTCCCCCTTCACCACTCCGCCAGTCCCTTCGGGATGAGCTCCTTCTCCGTCTTCTGGGCAGCTTAAAGGGAGGAGGAAGGCGGGGGAAGAAGAGAGGCGGTAGGAGGGTCCTGGAAACCTCTGCCTTCCACCCAAGTTTTGGGCCCAGACCCAGAATCCAGGGGTCAAAGTTAATTTCCTTCCACGTTCCCCTTTCCCCAGTGGAAGGAAAAGGAAGGAGAAGGAGGGGCATTTGGTTAGGGGAAAGGGGTCTTGGTTTCGGGGACCTGGTCTTTCTCCCCATTCCGCCCTCCCACCCCGCCGCCTCCCAGGCCTCGCTGGAGAACGGGGACCTGTGCCCCTCCTTCCCTGGAGGAAAGGGTTAAGGGAGAGCAGGGTGGGGAGCCCGGGAGGCCGGGGCCTGAGGAAACTCTGGGCTGGAAACCGAGCAGGAAGGAGAGTAAAAGCACCGCCTCCCCACCCCTCCCCCCAAGTCTGGGGACAGCCAGGAGCTGGCAGGCAGCCCAGACCCTCCTGAAGCCCCCAGGGCTGGAGGGGCCTCCCCGCCCGAGTTTTCAGTCTTGTGTTGTTTATGAAAGCCCTTTTTAGCAAGTTTGAGTTATACCCTGAAGAGAGGCTTTAGGATGGGAGTAAGGGTCTGATGGGGAACGCAGCTTCTGAGGGTTTCCTCAACACATGACCCACAGCCAGCTGCTTGGCCTCAGTGGTCAGGGACTAGCCCTAGGCTAGGGGCCACCTCCAACACCGGGCCCTGGAGGCGTCCCCAGCACAAAGAACACCTTATGCAGCCCTGTGGCTTGAACAGAACCTGGCTCTGTGGAGGGTACAGTCTGCATCCTAGGCCTCAGTGACCTTTATTTTCCAAACCAAAACCGAGAGCCACAATCTGACAGGCACAAGTGTACCTATGGAGACAAAGGGCAGTGGACTTTAAATTAGGGCTGGCCTGGAACACCTGGGCTGAGGGGCCATCTTTTGTGTGTGTGCAAGCAAGAGCCAGGAGTGCCCCACTGCAAGGAAGGGGCCCGACTGGGGGATGGAAGATGGGCTCACGCCACTCGCCACTCGGAGTCTGGACTGAACTCAGCCCAACCAGTCCTACCCCACTTCTGCCGCTTCTCCCTAGATCGGAATCCAGATAAGGAAAAAAGTGATCTGTGTCACCTCTGGCTCCGAGGCTATTCTGCCTGCCCTTGTCATGTCCCTGACCTGCCCCCCTCCAGCACCTTGAAGCAGAAGACTCTCAGGGTAAACTGTCTCTCTCCACTCTTCCTACCTCTAACTGCCCTCCCTTCATCAAAAGAACCTCCTGCCCTATTGTGCTTCAGTTTCTCCTCTGAAGCAAGGTGAGGGACACGTGTCCCTGCTCCTCACTAATAAATATTTACCTCTTGTTGCCTCTTCCAACTGACTGTGGACCTCAGCACAGTGGCATCTTCAATCCTATGTTCAAAGCTGCCCTTACAGCTTACCACAAAGAGACTGTGGAGGGGAAGAGGTCTAGCTTAGCAGTCAGGTACTTAATAAATGGGTAAAAGAAAGTAATTTATTTAAACTCCTGTGCCTTCATTTCCTTAGCTCATAAAAATGGGGACAATAATACCTACAGTACAAGTTGTAAATCAGACTACACAGGTACAGGTATCACACCTGGCACATTGCCTTTCAAGGAGTGGACACCCAATACATTTTAATTTTCCCTTCTTAGATCTTATCTCTTTTCTGCCACCTCAGCTCTGGCCACTGTGTCACCATACTTTCCTAGAGATCCTCCTCCTTCCTATCCTTTCACATCTCACTGCCACAGAGATGCCACCAGCCTGGCTCCCAGATCAGATTCTCTTTACCTTTCCTGCAAAATCATGCCCCACCTCCTGCTTTTTTTCCACTTAGATGTAGTGGATTTGGTTAGATACCCTAGTTCTAGCCCCAGCTTTGCTGGTGATGAGTTGTGCATTCTTAAGCAGGTAGTTAAGTCCCTTGACCTCTCTGGGCTTCTTCATCTAAATTCATTCATTGAGCCAAACTCATTCAACAAATTCAACACATATTTATTGAGTGCTGCTATGAGCCAGCCAAGCCCTGGGAGTACAGCATTAACTATAACAAGTATCTCCCTACTCTCATGGAATAGGCAAAGAAAGACCCTGATTTTAGGGAATGATATATACTCTGCTAGAAATAAAACAAGGTGTGGTAATGGAGAGTGGCCTGATGCAGCCTCTCTGGTTGAGGTGATATTTCAGCCAGAGGGAGAACAAGAACATGGATACTGAGATGGCAACACACTAAACTTAACAATATTTGATCCAAGTCTCTCCCCAGCTTGAATACATTTAGCGATTCGTTGCCTAAAGTATTAGGTTAAAACTTGTTCCTCTCCGTAACCCAAATCTACCTTCCAAACCTTGTATAGAAGGATCCAAGTCTAAGTAGAAATAAATATGTCTAGGCATGTCTGGCAACAGGGTAGCTCACGCTGCCAGGAGCCTGTTTGCAGAAGGAATGAGAAGCCTCCAAGAGAAAGCTCATAGCGATTACAGGAAGAGCCTGCCCTGTGAGCCTGACAATAATAGATCTTATACCTTCTAGGCTCTAAAGGGAGAGGCAGTTCTGTCACTAGAAGACCTCTCCACCTAGCCCAGACCCTGCCTCGCCCAGTTCCTGGAGATGGGGGTAGGGAGCCCTGGGACCCAGGCAGCCTGCTTGGAACCTTTGTATAGAGTAACCCAGAGGGGAGATAGGCCTCTTCCTGACTTTGCCAGCATCTGTGAGAAAACTGTCCTTCCCAGAAGGCTCCCATCAGAGCCAAAGTGGCTTACCAGACACACACACAAGGGTTAAGACTTAAGGTGATTCCAAATGAGCAGGTGGAGGCAAGACCCAAGGAAACTGGAGTTACTCTAGGGGGAAAAGAGGGAGTGGTGGCCCCTCCATGTAGGTCAGGAAACACATGGTCCTCTCAAAAGGGATGGCTGACAGAAGTTTAAAGAATAGATCTTTGATGGGAATGCGGGCAGGGTTAAGGAAAACCGATGAGGCTGATGCAGTACTCTAGGTCTCGAATAGGGGAAGCTGTTACCACCTGTAGGCCTGAAAGAGAAAAGGGAAGACGTGGTCACTGGAACCAAGCAATGAGCCCGAGCTGGAGCTGTGGATGGAACTGTGCCTTAGGTAAAGATGCACAGCCACTGACAATCTGTGGCCCAGCATGGAGGGGCCATCTTCCAATTTCCCGCCAATGCCTAGCATTGGCCAAACCCTATCAGAAGTCAAAGGGCAAGGAAGTGGGGTTGAGACAGGCCACTGAAGTCAGCCTCATGGACACAGGGCAGAGTGGAGAAGACTGAAGAGGAGAACTGAAGGGACACAGGATAATCAGCATACCACTTTGTCCCTTAATACCTACAGGTGATGAGGCCTAAGGAAATTGGCATTATACAAATTTCCCCTACTCCCCCACCCTCACCCCCAAACACCCTCAGGAACAAAGGCTGACTATCTCTGCGCTCCCATTCAGAACACTATTCAGAACACAGGGCTTATGGTCAAAGGCTTAGATTCAAATCCCAGCTATGTCATTCCATCAGTTTCCTACGGCTGCCCTTACAGCTTACCACAAGCTAGGTGGCTTAAACAACAAGAAATGCATTTTCTCACAGTTCTAGAAGCTGAAAGTCGAAAAGCAAAATATATAAAGCTACTATAAGCAACTGGTGCATGAATGGACAAACTATTCAGTGGAACAAACCAAAAATTTAGAAAAGCAAAGCAATTACATACTAGAATTTAGTATATGAAAAAGATAGCCTTTCAATCAGTGAAGATAAGATGCATTTTTTAATAAATGATCTTGAGACAATGGAGTAGCTTTCTGACATAAAATGAAATATCACACCTCAGCCCCTACAACAAAACAAATTTCCGAAGGATCAAAATTTTAAATGTTAAAAATGAAATCATAAAAATACTACATAAAAACCATAGAACATTTTTTCATTATTATATTGGGAGAGAAAGGCTTTTGAAGGATGACATCAGATCAGAAGTCATTGTTTAATACATTCAGTTACATAAATAAACATCCTAAACAAAGTCAACCGACAAATGAAAGGCTGGCAAAATATATCTGCCACTTATACCCTAGACTAAGGACTAATTTCCTTAATATTCATACAGCTCTTACAAATTAATAGAAAAAGACTAACTCGATAGAAAAATGGACAAATGATATAAATAGTCCACAGAAAAGGAAATACAAGTGGTTTTAAATATATGAAAAGTTGCTCCCCTTCGCCCTTAATAAGAAAATTGCAAATTAAAACTACAGCAGGATAGCATTTTTTGCCTGAAGAGTGACAAGAATCAGCAATGCTTGCTAACATAAATTGTTGACCACTCTCATACCCTGCTGGCATGCCCTTGAGGACAGCAATTGGCAATATCCATCAAAATTTTAACTGGATATACTCTGAGAATCAGCAATCGCACTCTAAGAATGTATTTTACAAACATATTCTCACATGTGCTTTAAAAAAAAAAATGAGTGGGAGCATTGAGATCTTGCTCCATGGCATATGTTGTCAGTGTGGCTCAAATACAAAAATTAAAAAAAAAAAAAAAACCTTGAGTGACAATATGCTTTGCAGCCTTGTTTGTTTTGGCAGATTGAAATAATCTAAATGTGGGAGTCCATAAGATGGAATACTATCATTCGAAGAAAGTGGGGGGTAGAATTAAGCTTCTCTATTTGTCTTAATATGGAACTATATCCAATACGTACAAAGGTGAATTTTATAAGGCCAGTGCCAGGGAAGGAGAGCTGGGCGGACCCATCCAACTGCTGGCTCCCCCAGAGCATCTGCCAGCACCCATATCCAGAGGCATATTTACCATGTACCTAAGCAAGGTGAGGCTTTGGGGCCCTTCCCCACCACGGGCCCCGGCCAAGGCCCTGGAGAGGCCCCAGCCATGTATGTGTTCACATAGTCCTGTGTTTTTGTAAGATTTGTGGAAGATATTTTAACCCCAGTTGGTTAAGACCACCTGTCTTTCCCTTCAGGCTTTCCTGTCACACTTTCCCTTGTGCGAAGTGACACTGGAGCAGCCAAGGGCATTTTGGGGATCTGGCTAAGGGGGTTTGGAGACACATTAATTGTAGGTTTAGTGAGATAGATTTATGTGGCTTGCAGTAACTTCCATACAGAGTTAAGTTATTGCTTGCCATAGCTATGCCAAAATGGCTTCCAGAAATATTCCTACTACCCATTATACCGTCTCATCTGGATTGGTCACACAAAGGTTTGCACATCAAGTAATTAGTAATCATTTTAAAATATTGTGCTGTTTTATGGTTTTTAAAGTGTTCGTGGTATTTATGTTTTTTAAATGTGTAATTGAGTTTGATTTTTTAATTTTTTGTACCAAAAATTAAAAGCAAAATGTAGAATACCTTGCTAACCTCTGTCTTTAGGGGAGAAAAAAGAAAAAGAAGTTTACTATCAGGCGTGTCCCTCCTGCTGGCTTAGAACTCAGGAGTCCAGGTAGCCTGATATTACCCCATTTGTATCCCCAAAGGGAAACTTTATTAGTGGGAAACACATGTCCTCTATTTGATAATAGTCCTTTGTCTTCCTACAGAGTCCCCAAAGCCAGAGTGTCTCATACCTAAGTGGTTTGCTTTCTGTCTCTCCTTAATTATATTACAGATTAACAGACTGTCTCCAGTGTTTCACTGTTGGCAAACATTCAGGTAATACAGTCTTTCCCACTGGTGCTGGCATTTCTGTAGGACAGATTCCTAGAAACAGAATTGCTACGTTGAAAGCCGTGCATACCTAAATTGTTCTCCAGAATTATGCTGCATTCACCATGTTAACAATTACGTGATCAATAAAAATAATGAGGTAGATGATGGATAAATTCCTTCAAATGGGGAACAGGGCACAGACTACAAAATAAGACACAAAGCATGATTTTAAAATGAGAGTGGGAAGAGATGTAGGGAGTGCGGACGAGACTTCCACTTTCTGCTTCATGGTCTTTTATAGTTTTTAATACCTTAAAATACTTTTTAATAAACAAGTACTGCCTTTATGATTTTTTTCATGTTAGCAGTAGGAAGACACACGTTATTATACAAATATATCAATACCTGAGGAGGACACTCTTCCCTCTGTTATTAAGAATGTTCTAATTGACATGAAGAGCTATTCCCACCTCTCTCCTGAGCTCATTTCTGAAATAGAGTTCATCCTTAGGACATTAGGATTACTGTTTATCTTGGCTTGAGCTGGTAAAAAGAGCCTCTGTCCTTGACATCATACCAGATACGGTGATTTCTGCCTTGTCTCAGTCTTGGCATATTTCCAGCCCTTCTTAGAATAAGCCTGGGGTGGAGCTCATGGGGATCTACTCCTTGGCTTCCCAGGGACACTGGAGAACACTGGTGGCTCCCAAGATTACCCGGTATGTACTGCCATGAGACACTGGTGCATTTTGGGCAATCGTTGCAAAAAGCCAAGAGCAGCAATGTTGGGCTGGGCTTTGAGGCTGGGTGGAAGGACTTTTAGGGTGAGTGGCTGAAAGGAGGCTGGAGGTCTGGAGGGGAAACTGAGTACAGTGTATGCTAGGTAACATGAAGAGACTTGCCTGAAAGCCACTGAGGGGAGTTTGGGGGTGGGGACAAAGCCAGTCAAATGGAGTCTCTAGAGGTCAGAGGCCATCGCAAGTCAAAGGAAAGCAGAGTAGGCTGTGGGGAGCTTTAGAGGTGGAAGGCGGGGCCTCTAGCAAGAGTATGACTAATTAAAGCCACTCCGGAGCTACAGCCCTCCTCCTCCTGCTCCCTCACTTCTCTCATCCAGTCAATTATCAAGTCTTACAAGACTTAGAAGACTGATTTCTCTTTTCTTTATTTGATAAGTACTGAGTGCCTACCCTGTGCCAAAATCCATTCTAGGTGCTGGAGATACATCAGGGATCATGGTCCTTGGTCTCACGGAGCCCATGTCTAGAGGTGAACAGATAATGGCATAATTATTTCATTGTAATTGTATAAGTGTTTTATGAAGGAAAAGGAGTGCTGTAAGGCCTGCGGTTAAAAATAAATAACTTTTTTTACCTGTATACCTTATACTTACCTCAGAAACCACTACCCTATTTCTTCTTTTTTTTTTTTTTTGTACATATAGACTTTATATAGTTTTAGGTTCATAGCAAAGTTGAATGGAAAGTACAGAGTTCCCCTATGCCCTCTCCCCCGACATGTGCACAGCCTCCCTCACTATCAACATCCCACACCAGTGTGATACTTTTGTTACAATAGATGAACCAACACTGACACATCATTACCAACCAAAGTCCATAGTTCACATTAGGGCCATTTTTAAAAAATATATAACACTGTATTAACACTGAGACTCATAGCTCCAGGCCAGTAGGGAACCTACAATTTCTAAGAAGGAAATAGCCACTTAGATTAGTGTTTTACACAAGCAACCCACTCACTGCTTCTCCTTATCTGACCCATGAATGTGTCCTTACCTTCTGAGATTTATTTGGTTCAGATGCCACAGATACCACTCTTGTCCAGGCTACTGAAATGACCTTCAAACTGGTCTTCCAGCCCCTGTCTACCCTCCCACCCCAGCTCATGATTCGTGGTAATGTGTTATGGCAGCCCAAAGGAATTAATACAATTAGCTTTAACCTTTAAAGTATTTTTGATAAAAAGTTACTTGTGTTCCACTTTATAGTGCCTCAAGTCACCCCACAGGGATAAGTGGTTGAGTGATTTGTAGGACACGTTGGACCACATTACAGATTGTCTTCCATGGTTATCACCAGAAAAGCTAAAAGACAGAGGTCACGAACAGCAGTGAGACCTGCTGGTGAGCAGAGCCTGGGATAAGCAGCGGAGAGTGACAAGGACTCTGATGAACTAGAGATGAGATGTCTGGTCTCAAAGGGACAGTAGTTACTCAGCTCTAGCAGCTTATTGCCAATTCTCCGCATTTTCCAAGAAAAACTAGTAAACCTGATCTTTATGTGAAATAGAATTTTGTTTTTAGGTTGGGAACTCTGGTAAACGGCAAATGGCCTCAAATTCCTCTCCCCCTATATGCATAGCCTTTACAATGTGACCTTGCTGCTCTTCCCATTAGAGGGTGAAGTCTAGCCTGGCTTTGTGTCTCGTGTTGACCAACAGGATGCAGTGGGGGCAACATTTGCAACATTGAGCTAAGACCTCAAGAGACCTTGGGACTTTGATTGTCACCCTCTTGGAATGTTCTGTCATCATGTAAAGGAGCCCAGGATCATCTGAAGGAGGATGAGACCCCATGTGGAGAGCGGGCATGTGGTCAGAGAGAAGTCAAGTCATCCCAGCCATTCCAGCCGTCTCAGCCAAGGTCTCAGACATGTGAGTGAGGCCATCTACAACCGCCCACTGAATGCAGCCACAGAAGTGTTCCCACACCAGCAGAAGAACCACAAGGGTAAACCACAGAATCATGAGGAAAAGTAAATCACTATTGTCATAAGTCACTAAGTTGGGGTGGTTTATTACACAGCAATAGATAGCAAGTAGAAATTATTAATGTACCGTGCCAATCAAACACCTCGAGTCACCAGTTATTGATCTATTAACTGTGAACCCCTGAAGGATAGGAATTGTAACTTATTGATCCTGGTATCCCCAGTGCCTACAAATAAATGTGGCTATATGACAAACTCCTGTACACCTGCAGCCTCCTTGAAGATAGGTCTTTGTCATACATGCTTTTTTCATCTCAGCAGAGACTAATAGTTTTCTCTACAGTTTTATATCCCTTTAAAAAAGAATGTTTGTTGAATAATGAATTAGTAGTGCAAATTGCATAATAGGATGGAATTTCGGATGGCCGATGACCAATTAAACCAATGAGAATTTTGGTGACAGTATGTTACATCTTGGGAGAGCAAGAGAAGGTCACCTTGACCAACTACAGTCTCAAAGAAACAAGAGTAGAGACTCTCGATGGAGGCAGGAAATGCAGTAGAGCCAGATCCATCCAAAACTAGAGAACTCCAAAACGAGGCAAGACTACGGTCAGTAGTCAATGGGGTGCTCAGTTAGGAAGTGTTAGAATTTTCACCATGGAGAAAATAATACAAAAACAACCCAAAATTGAATTGAAGTTTAATCTTCTCTACCTTAGAAAACCTTTTCTCCTCACATCATCACTCATGTTAGGGGTAATAAAGTGTTTCAGCACCTGGCTGAATCTATGTACTATGGCTGTGTCTGCACAGCCAGAGTGTAGGGGCTGGCCAGGTACCAGGCAGATCAAGGCCTTGGCGCACTTTCTTCTCTGCCCTCCGCCACCAGGGGAATAAGGAATGAAGAAGACTTCTCTCTGAGGCAGAGCAACCTCCTTAAAGAACCTAAAGAATGGAGGGGAACAGAGCTCAGTACACTCTTCATCTCCACATATACACAATCCCTTTACCCCTTTCCCACTCCACCCTTTTAGTGGGGCATCAGAGAGAAGGGTTTCAGTATTTTGTCTAGCGACCCTGAATGGGAGGGTCACCTTCTACAGGCCCTTCTGCACACTGCTCTTTGTAACATAAACTCCCAGAATGTTAGAACCAGAAGAGATCTCAAGCATAGTTTGGACCAGTCCAACCCCTGCATTTTATTACCTAAGAAGTGAACAATTTCCAAATGGAAGCATGAATCCCAGAGCCTTTGATTAAAAGTCTCTGGGTTGTCTGGATGCCTCATTTGAAGGTAGCTCTGGATGTTTACTTTTTTCCTTTTCTAAAAAATTTATTTTTCAATTACAGTTGGCATACAATATTACATTAGTTTCAGGCATACAACATAGTGATTAGACTATGACTTACAAAGTGATCACCCCTATCTGACAACATACAGTTATTATAATATTATTGCCTATATTCCCTATGCTGTATTTTACTAGATGTTTGCTTTTAATCTGATTTCACCCATATGATAAGGAATTGGTTGCAGTATTGTGAAAAAGATTGCTGGGAGATAGCCTTTGACTCTCAGTTCTGTCCCTAGGGAGCTGTGTGACTCTAGATATTACTTAAGCCCTCTGTGCCTCAGTTCTCTCATTTACAGAATTGGAATAGTAATGGGAGCAACTTTCAGGATTGTTGGGAGAAGCTTAAATTAGATGAGCTTTGTAAAGGGCTTGATGAGGCACAGGGAGCAGAATGAACACTCCTTAAGTGTGATCTACTTCCCTTGCTGCAAACTTGTAGTTAAAACACATAAAGCACTCCCCTACCATGTGTCACAAAAACAGCAGCTTTTATTATTCATTATAACTCTTCGTATCTGTGCAAGGGAATACAAAAGTTGTAAATATGAACACTGTCTCTGCTCTTTAGGACTCTACAACCTATTTGGGGAAACAGAGAAATCTCCCTAAAAATACGATTAACAAGGCAAATCCATGATTACTAAGGGCCGAATTACTGATGTTTCTGAGAAAGGGAACCAGTTAAGGGGTGGTCTGAGCAAATGCAAAAAGAGGATCTGGATGTGAAGTTCCAGCAGGAACAAGGAAGGGCATTGCTTTCTCTAACCTTTCTCCTTCTGCCTTCTCACCCCACCTTCCACCTTGTTACTGCTGCCCCCTAGTGTCCATCACCTTCCTAGCATTCCTGGGTGATAACCCTGGCACTGTTCACCCCAGGGCAGTCTCCAGTGGAGAGGCTGCCATTCGCTCCAGGGCACAGCCAAGTAAGACTTGAAGCTCAGCCAGATCCCACTAAGAAGGAAGAAGATCTCTCTTCTTTGTGATTTAGGGTGAGCCTTAAATCCAATGATTGATGTCTTTATAAGGGAAATGTGGACACAGAGACACAGAAGAGACACGGAAAACTTCCATATAATGACAGAGGCAGAGATTAGAGTGATGCTTCTACAGCCCAAAGAACACCAAAGATTGTCAGTAACTATGAGAAGCTAAGAGAGAGGACTGGAATAGATACTCCCTTAGAGCCACCAAAAGGAACCAATTCTGCTAACTACTTGATTTTGAACTTCTGGCCTCCTAAACGATGAGAGAATAGGTTTCTATTGTTTTAAGCCTCCCAGTTTTGTGGTGCTTAGTTATGACAGCCCTAGGAAACCAAGGCATTTAAAAAAGGCTAAGATGGATGACAACAACTCCAATTGTCAGTGCCTTCTTCGTGTAAGGGGGTCTGCCGGACCCTTGCTAATTCAATTTTTCCCCCATTCTGGGCCTTTCCCTATCGTTGCCCCCTTCACCTTGGATCATGTTCAAGAAATTTGATGAAAAAGAAAATGTGTCCAACTGCATCCAGGTGAAAATCTCAGTTATAAAGGGTCCTAAGAACCATTTGATAGAGCCATCTTTAGGTATTGAAACATGGTTTAATCAAATCATGCCTAAGAAAGATTCTGCCAAAATAGCATGATGCCACGAACATATAGAAATCCTTACAGTAAGTGGAGAGTTACTGTTTTTTAGACAAAAAGAAGGACCTTTTTATCTAACCCTAAGATTACTTCACAAATATCCTTTTATCCTGCCACACCTGTAGGTTGAGAAAGGAGCCATCAAATTTGTACTTAGCGGAGCAAATGTCATGTGTCCAGGTTTAACTTCTCCTGGAGCTAAACTTTACCCTGCTACAGTAGATGCGATTGTTGCTATCATGGCAGAAGGAAAACAGCATGCTTTGTGTGTCAGAGTCATGAAGATCTCTGCAGGAGATATTGAGAAAGTCAACAAAGGAATTGGCATTGAAAATATCCATTATATTTAAATGATGGACTGCTATATATGAAGACATATAAATGAGCCTCAGAAGGAACGCACTTGTGCTAAATATGAATATTGTGCTGTATCTGTGTTTGTGACTGTGTGACAGCACAAAGACAATACTTCTGTGGTTATGCTGCATAAATTCAACAGATGCAAAAAAAAAAATGCTAAAACGAATTACTCAGAGGAATTTTAAAATGAAGTGCCGCCTAGACATGGGGCTGCCACTTTGTTTCACCTTGACCCCTAGCTTCATGCCCTGCCAGGATCCTGCCTCACTGTGATAGAGGCCACTTGGACAGACTCAGGCCTAACTAGATTCCTCAGAGTTCAAGCCCAGGATAGAGAAGCATAGAGATGCTCCTTCAAATTCTACCCATAGCCTGAGTGACAAATTTACTTTTCCTGACTCTGGATGTTCTTATTCTAGGATAACCGACATTGGGAATATCTATTCCTTTCAGAGAATGTTTTTTTCCCCCAAAACAGATGGATCCAACAGATTTTCTCAAAATATAGTCATCCACCATTGCTACAAGAGATGCACAAGCAGAGGGAGAGAACAGATTCAGTGACTTTTCTATGAGATCCAGAGCCCCAGTGCTTCCCCACCATTACACCTTGTTTCATAATTGCCTAGTAACCCTTGAGTTCCATGCAGGAAGAAACCATGTTTGTCTCACTCACCGTTCTATCCCCAGCAGCTAGCATAGAGGCTGATATGTGGTAGGAACTCAGTAAACATTTACATATGGCAGCTAGGTCTCAGTTAGGTGTCAGATGTCCTAGAGATCACATAGATAGTTGGTTGAGCTAAGACTTCAGCCCAGGACTTTTCCTAGTCCCTGTTAGGAATAGGTCATCCTGTAACGCTGAGCTAAGCAGTAGCTACAGCCCAGACTTCTCTTGTCTGAACCACTGCAAAACCTTTCTTTCTGGTCTCCCTACCACTCTCTCTACACACACCTTCTAAATCTTAAATTACACACACACACACACACACACACACACACACACACACACACACACACACCTGTAGACCTTTTAACCAAATGAGTGACTCCGTTATTCACATTCTGTAACATAGCTTATTATAGCATCCTGATTCCTTCCTACCTGTATGGTCCTGACTTCATAAGCTTTAACTCCCAGGCATGCACCCCCCTCTCTTATCCTTACCTTGTTTACCCAGAAAACTCCCACTCTTCCTTAAAGACCCGGCTTAAATCACCTATCCTTGTAAAATGTTCTTTGACTCTTCCCCTCGGGCTGTGTCCCAGCGTTTCCATAGCAACAGATCATTTCTGCCTCTCAGACAGCTCAGACCAAACCCCTATCTTCAGGCAGAGAGGTCTCCCATCGATGACTGCATTGTCCCCAATGTGATGGCCATGTTCCTCGCACCTAGCACAGGGTTTGGCAAAGAGCAGGGGCCCAGGAAGACTTTGTGGGGAGTTGACTAAGTGAGCAATCAGACACAGAGACTACTAAAACCAGCTTCCAAAAAAGCAGCTAAACCCTTGTGCACTTCTCACATCTGCAATATCCCGGAAGTGCGCAAGATGCTGTTTCTCTGCAGCCTAGATCCGGGGGCAGGCTCCAAGGCGCCACAGAACCCACTCCAAGCAGAGCCCAAAACCCAACTGGAAGGCTTGCCACTGTCCCTTCCCCAGGCATCCTGAAGGCCCAGAGTTCCAGCCAGAGAAGGAGACTCAGTAAGCTCCAGGGGCAGCTGCTTCTGCACCAGGCTTCCAGGCTGTGCCTGAGACCATCTTAGATTATCTAAGCAGCAAGACAGAGCCAGTGAGGGGACAGAAGAGTTGCAATGCTAGGAATGTGTATGCCCTTCCCCTCCCGTAAGTACACTTTTCCAGGTGACCCTCCACCCACGACAACCCAGACAAGTTTTGTGAGAAGAGGGCAGGGAGTTATTGCAGAGTCTGAAGTAGGAAGAGCTGACACTTAATTGATAATTGACTCTAGTTCTCAAACTTTCCTGCGCTAAAGAATCACCTAGGGTACTCTTTAAAATGAAGTTCCCTAGGCCTGTCCCCTGGAGTATATAATTGAGAAAGTCAAGGGTTACGTAGGAATCTATATTAAAAATCAAAACAAAACACACAAACACACACACGCACACACACACACACACACACACACATACACACACACAAGCACGCATGCACGCACTGCAATGACTCAAATGCAAGTAATCCTCAGACCACACTTTGAGAACGCATGCATGCACGCACTGCAATGATTCAAATGCAAGTAATCCTCAGACCACACTTTGAGAAACCCTGGCCAAAAAAGTCTTCCTGCACCAGCTGAAGATTCACCATCCTTCTCCTCCCCTAACTCCAGCCTCAGGGGGCTAGATGTCTGTAGGGATCTTGGGAAGAGACAATGATCTTGGGAGACTAACCCACAACAGGATTCAAATGGGAAGAGGGGTTAGGCCTGTAAAGTGCCTTGCAGAGCAGTCACGGGGAAGCAGATGCCACCTCAACCCGAGGAGGAACATTATGGCAAATCTATTGTATGATTCCCAGCTTAAGGCCTACCATCTACTGGGAAAGCTTCTTCTATCCTTCTAAATAAATCTAAATTCCCCAGCGTGGCTATGAGGCGCCTCAGAATCTAGTTCCTCTTTAGAGTCCCCCACTTCTAGAACTTAACCTCTCCCCCATCCCCATCACACAGAATCTCTCTTGGTCCTCCAAGTGTGGCAAGCCCTCCATCTGTCAGCCTTCCTTATTTGCCTCTCTCCACCAGGACCTGACCTGTTTGGTGGCTCTGCCTGGCCTGCCTTTCTCTGCTCTCGGTCTGGTCATGCTTCAGATCTCAATCTAGAAGTTACCCCTAAAGTTCCCTCTAGCTCCCACAGCTGGGTGGAGTAGCCCTGCTCTCTGATTCTTCTGCATCCCATAATAAAATTATTCACTGCCCCCTCACCAAAGCCTGACATCCTAGAAGAAATATTTGCTGAGTTGGACTGTTGAGTTATAATGAGCTGTTGACTTACTGTTGCCCCACGAGGCTAAGAGGTCCTCCAGGACTCATTGGCTGGCACTTAGTAGCTGCTTGATTAATGTCTAGCAATGAATGAATGGCAGCACCCTGGCAGAAAATGAAATTGGCTGCCTTGGGAAGCAGTGAGTCCCAATCACGACAACTTTTGTTCACAGAAGTTGATTCACCCCTTCTTAGAGATCTTGGAAGTGGGGGGAAGTTGAAGAATGCTGGATAAGGCACATGTATCCCAGGGTCCCCGCTGACGTGGAGATAATGAGGTAATAACTCCGGTCCTTGCTGAAGGGTATCTTTGAAAAGTAGCTGATCACTCGATATGTTTGGTTCACAGCAGTTTGTGTTAAGGAAGATAAACTCATTGTTGCCGAGTACCATCCTGTTTCTCTTATGCTCCCTTTCAGAGCCAGCTTCTGTCACACCCACCCTTGAATACGTGAGCACTTGCCAGGCCTGTTGGGACCACTGGACATAGAGAGCCCACCAGCCTTGAGGTGAGACCAGTTTCCTGAGCACTAACTCCCTGAATATATTTTGGGTATGGCCCCTGTCGGTGGGCCTAGCCAACTCAGGCTAGTGCCTACTGTATGCCAGGCTCCAAGTGAGCAAGGATGACAAGGTCTGACTTTCCCCAACCCACTGGAGACTTGGCCCCATAGGCCATCAAGATGTGACAAACCAGGTTCTTAGCACAGGCCTGTCAGTGATGTTATGTGGGCATATCTATAGGATAGGTCAGAAGCTAATACAATGCCCTGAGTCCCAGAGCCAGTGGCACTCAGAGCTGCTGGAGAGGCTGCTTGACTCCTGCAGTCTACCTCTGAAGCACAGATCTTTCCAGAACGTTTTCACAGTTCCCAAAGGTGCGAGAATCCAGACTGTGAATGGACCCATGCCAGCCCTCCTTTACCCACAACCCTACTCCAGGGAGATAAGCTTCAGGGGACTGAGCCCTATGTGTCAGGGTGTCTGAGGATGGCCTGGAGCAGGAGCCTAGGATTATAGCATTCAACCTGCTATTAATTAGCTATGTGACCTTGGGCAAGCCCCTTCTCTCTCTGAGTCTCAGATTCCTTCTTTGTAAATGAGGTAGAAGGATGAGACTGGTGTCTTCTGATCTTGGCTATGAATCAGAATCATCTGGGTGGTGGCAAGGGAAAGGAACTTGAAAATACACAAATTCCCAGGCCCCATCCCAAAACCCCTACAAGAATCTGAATGCCTGGGGAGGAGAGACCTACTGAAGATCTGGCCCCCAACCTCACCCATGAGGAAGCCTCTAGGGCCCCTTCAAACCCTGTCCAACCCCCTGTACTGAGAAGCTCTTTGGGATGCAATGATCCAAGTCACATTCCACTTCTTTCCAACCCTTAAGCCTCCTTGGGCCAGGGCTAGAGTAAGCTGCCCCACCTTTCTCTCCAATGAGTGACAGAGCCTGAAGCACTCATCAGTGAGCAGTTTATTACCCATGGACCTGTCCCCAGACTTCAGCACCCAGGCCTGTACACAGCCTTCACTCCAGCCACTCCTCTCACCCAGTCTCAGTCTCCGCCCGTCCCAGTCCTCCAAGCTCTCTCTCCCCAAGCCCTCCCTGGCAGCACCAGGCCCAGGGGCCACACCTCAGCTAGGGAAGGGAGGAAGGGCAGGGGAGAGAAGGCAAAAGCTGGGGAAAGAAGAACCAGATTGTCCCCAAGCTTCTGGAACCACCACCCCAGGATGAAGGGAAAGTGGGCAGGGCTGGGGGTGGGGCGAGGCAGTAGGATTGACAGGCGACAGGTTCAGGCAGGAGGCTCTTCTCCGGGAGGTGCAGGGAAGCCACTCAGGTCTCGGCCAATGATCTCACTCACTGTAAAGGAGGGATAGTTGAGAGATTGGGCTAGGAGCAACTCCCCTCCTTTACCAGGGACCCCCAATTTATTCCAGGCAGGCCTCAGTCTATGATGCCTCTAGGCTCCTCTTCCGCTGGGTCTCAGTTTCCCCAATGTATCTTGACACTTGCTCCCAATCAAATCTTGCTCAACTCCCTCCATGTGGGGTTCCCAGGCTCCCATTCTGGCCCTTTCCTGCTGGCTTAGCAGCCTGCAATGTCAGGGCAATCACTGTCAGCAGGGCCAGAGGTAGGGTAGCCAGTGGGAGAAAGGAGAGGCCAAATATGAAGGCTCCTCATCATCAACCCTGACTACTGTCACTATGTTTAGGGGGAAGCCGAGGCAAGGGAAAACATACTAGACTGAGACCTCGGCAAGCCACTGCACATGTCTGAAATTCAGTGCTTAAATCTGCAAACTGGGGAGCTAGATTGAATGATCTTGAAAGTACTTCTAGCCTGAGATTTTGCAATCTGGGGCAGAAACAGGAGAAGAGTTGGAGTAGAAACTCCATGCACCCTTCAGAATTAAGTTAACTGGGTTCAGGTGGCCACATGCACCAAGTATTTGCCTCCTAAGACCCTCCAACTGGCCCTGAGGGATCAAGGATGCCCATTCTCTGGGAAGCCAAGCTCCAGCCCTCAGCAAACATGCAGAGCAATCTCTTGCACACACTCACACTTGCAGTCCCCAGTCCCACACCCACCTTCCTCCAGCGTGATACCCTGGATAGGGACACTGTCTCGGAAGCCGCTGCCGTAGCCACCCCTGGATTTCTCCTGCTCCGGAGCCCCCTCCCCAGGGCCATAGCTTGGCCCTACCTCATTGTATCCCTCAGCAGGTGTGGGATGAGCACCACTCTGGGGAGGGAAGGGGCCTTCCAACGTTGGGGAAGAAGGCAGTGGAGGCCGGAAATGGGCTGGAGGAGGGAATGGCAGCCCCAGGGGAAAAGGGGAGCCCCTTCCCCCATACGGGTCATTAGGGAAGGGCCGGGGAAGGAAAGAGACTGGAGGTGGGCGGGCACAACCCGTAGTACCCCCAGTCTCAGGGAACATCCGAAGGCCAGGTCTGTAGGATGGTGGAGGCCCTGTCTGGGGGTACAGAGGGGGTGTGCCATAGCTGAAGCCTTCTGACAGGTAAGGAGTTTCATAAGCAGGGTCTTCATGAGGATAGGAGGGATAGGGGGGTCTGGGTGGTGAGAAGTCCATGTCATTGCCAAAGGAGGGGCCCGATGCTGAAGGGAAGCCCCGGAGAGATGGGTCTGGTAGTGGCTCCTCCTTGAAGATCACTGGGTGGATGGGAAGCAGGAAGACAAATTGGTGAGAAGGCTGGCAGGCTCCCCACTGCACACCCTTCATCTATCTTCCATCCCCAGGTTTCCTCCATCCTCCAACCCCTCACTATGGGGGCATGGCGTCCCTCTGCCCTACCACGGCTCCCCATATCCCCAAACCCCATCGTGGGCTGTCCTAGAGCGCACCAGGCAGGAACTTGAAACTCTGGGTAGGGCTGCGCTTCCTGCGCCCATTGGAGACATAAAAGTAGACCTGGACGGGCCGGGACACCCGCTTGTTGCTGTACTCAGGGACAGTCAGAGTCAGTGTCACCTGGGGAGGAGCAGAGGATGAGGCAGGAAGCCCTCAAGGACCTAGGCTCAGCCCAGTCCTTTCAAGGACAAAATCTGCCTCCTGGCTTTTTCCACTTGCTAAGGAGCAAAGTTCATTCCCTAAAGATGAACCTGCCTCCAGAGTGGCCAGACTGCCCTCTCTAGAAAAGAACAGGTCTCTTCTGGAGTCCTTTCCCATGGGTAAGGGACACAGCTGGGAATTCCCTGACTTCGTCCCTGCCCTGCCCCCAGGGTGGGCATCCCAGTGACACTGGTACCTCATTGCTCTGCAACCGGTTCACTGTGGCCTCCTCCTCCCATTGCAGCTTTCCATCTGTGCAGGAGGAACAGGGAGCTCCAGCTCAGCTGTAGGGCCCCTGCCCCCTGCCCAGTCCCCTGTCATTTTCCCTCTTGCTAGAGCCAAGGCCAGACCCAGAAGGCCCCTACAAGGCCTGGCTCACAGAGGGGCCCACTGCATGTTTACTCAATCAATTGCAAGAGGCAGAGTTTAAAACTGTCTGCAAGACATAGAGCAGCAAACACAGACCAAGAGAAATGGCAGGGCCAGTCTAGGGACCAGAGGGAGTAGGTGACAGAAGCAACTCTTGAAACCTCCTACCAAGCTCCAAACATCCACACCCATGATAGTGCTGGGAGGACATTCAAGGGTAGGGAAGGGTCCTAGCTTGAAGGAAGGCAATGATACCTCAAGTCTCATGACCCAGCACCACTGAATCTGCTCTGACATGGTCCCAGGGTGCCATATTTGAATGTAGGGGCTAGGGTTCTTGGTGGTCAGGGCTGAGGGAGGCCAAAGGCCTCAGGTTGGTGGGTACACCTGGGACCCTCAGTCTTCCCTTTCTCCACCCCTGCAGCTCTATCTTGGGGTACTTCATAAGCTCTCATAATCATAGCTGCGCTGCTAGGCTCATAACTTAGGAAGAGCTCAGTGTGGGGCTATGTGGATGTAAGTCAACTCTTCCCTTCTCCTCATGAACCCTACCCACATGGGGGTCAATTATCTCAAAGCCAACTCTTCTTTAATAAATAGAATGTGTATTTCTGTATTTTTCACATTTGTTCACTATCCTGAGCATTTTAGATTACTGTAATGCCCATGAAGCAGACAGTACAAGAGGAAAGACGGTCTGTCTACCCCATTTTACAGAGAAGGAAACTGAGGCTCAACTAGCTAGTTTAGTGACAGTGCCAGAGATCTTTCACCTGCCTGTTCCAATACTTCCTGCCTGCACTCCCCTCCCCAGTGGGTACTCACCAGGGCCTCTCTCAATGAACACCACCTTGGAGTCTGGCAGGAAGTTGGAGCCAGTCAGCACTAGTTCCTCTCCTCCTCTCACAGAGCAGGCACTGGGGCTATAAGCCTCCACCTGGGGCAGCTCCTGTGCCGAGCGCTGGGCTGCAGAGCAGTGGCTGGGCTGGGTATGGAGAGGACAGCCTCCTCTGCCCCCACCACAGGGCCCTGGAGGAGCCCTCCTCAGCAGCAGACACACAAGTGAACCAATGGAGTCCCTGGGGTAGCACCAACCATGTAAAGAGCTCCCCGCCCCCACACACGCACAGCAGAGAGAGGTAAACAGGATGGACTAGAGAGTTATCCAAACAAGTGCACAGAGCAACCCGGGGCAGAGGGAGGAAAGGGCCACTTTGACCCTGCCGAGACAGAGTCTGCATGCAGTAGGGGCAAATTAGAACACTGCCTCCACCCCTCCAGGATAAAAATAAAGGCTAAGTCCTTTACAGGGCTACCCAAGAGAGATGGGGCACAGGACACTAGGCAGAAGAAATGGGTGAACAGACAGATACACAGATAAGAGGGTCACAAGAGATAGAGAGATGGCATAAGGCCTCTTTGCTCACAGCACTCGATGGGCACTGATGCAGTCTGCACAGAGACGACCTTCCCATTGCCCTGGGGCACATGTACCCGGAACACCAGCCGCACACGTGTGTTCTTGCGTCCGATGTCCGTCTCACCCTTCCGCAGCTCAATGTCTGAATTCCGAAGCTTCAGGATTCCAGCACAGTCAATGCTGTAGCAAAGAACGGAAGGCAAAGCCCTCCCAGCTGAAGCAAGAATGGTAATGCCTACTCCCCACAAGATGGAAGCCCTCACTCTCTACTCAAAGCCCTGAAGATCTTCTCTGGAAGCCTAGGGCGTCTATTTTAACCCAGAGATGGCCTCTCCAGTGTGCTCCCCAGCTCCAAAAGTCCTCTTCCAGATGGCGAGAAGGCCCGAAACTGCTCCTATGGATGTCGTCTAGCTCCTCTGAGAAGAGGAAGAGTAAGCCTAGCTAAGGCCCCATGGAAAAGACTGGTCCTAAAGCCTAAAGACTGAGGGGAAGTGGAATAGGGACCTACTTAGCTGCCATGTTGTTCTCGGGAAGCAAGGTCATCTCTAACACCTTCGTACCACTGACTACAGCTTCATAGCTGGCTGTGGCTACCATCTTGCCAGTGATCCGGTGCACCTGATAGAAGGCATGAGGCCGCAGGTTCCTTTCATCAGCAGTGCCAATGAACATCTGTAGGGTCAGTGGCTTCTCATTATAGCCTAGGAGCTGGCAGAGGGAGACAGAGGCCATCCAACTGAAATCCCCACTGTCTCATCCATCATTCATCTCTGGGTTTTCAGTGGGGTGGGGTTGGGGGGGGGTGGAGTCCGGTGGTGGAGGAGGCGGTGAAGATGGTAAAAGACAAAGGATATCCTGGAAGGGATTCCCAGGGGGAATTGGGCACCAGTTGTGGAGAAAACGTGGCCTGGAGTTCACAGTGTTATTCTTGGAAGAAGGCCCAAACTGGGCTGGGCAAAGGGGAAAATCTTCCAAGAGACTGGCCCAACTCAACAGAGACAACCTAACTCCCAGTGAACTCTGGCCTCAGCCTAAGCCCTCCTCCACATCTGGCAGGCCACCATTTTCCACAGTAGACATGAGGCTGGTGTCCCATGGGATGAGTTGGGGAAGGGGGAGTGGAAAGACAGAGGAGTAGAAAGTATATCCGGGTCCTTGAAGGGCACCCTTCCTCCCCCAACTCCAGCTCCACCCCCAAGCTGCCTGCAGGGTCACTGCTGAGAGGGAGTGTGGGAAAGGGCAGTGCCACGGGTCTGCACAGCTGGAGCCCATCTGCAGGGATCTGGGACTGCAGAGGAGAAAGGCTATCAAGCCTGGCCCCTGCCCCTTACCTTGACTACGGGATGACCACCAGGGGCAGCTTTGACAGCACCTCGGCTGCCCTCTGTTTCATAGTGGGCCCGGTGGTGGGCTCTAGGTTGCACCTCAATCCTCAGTTCCAGCTGCTCATACTGGCTGGGCAGAGGCCAGTCCAGCGGGGGTAGGGCAGAGGTCCTGGACAGGAGAGAAGAGCACTGGTTATCTGCAGCCTCAGACCCAGGTCAGAACAGTGCTGGATCCCAGATCCCTGGGTGGTGAGGGAGGAAGGGGTATGGATGTGGGAGAAATTGCAGCAGAAATAAAACAATCCAAAAGCCCCTCAGAGCCCCTCAAGATGAGGGTGTGGAAGATGGCACCAGGCCTAAGACTCCCTCCTTTTCAGCTCTGAGCACAGGGCCTCAGGTGGCAAGGGTTTACCTGAATACAGAGGAACCCCAAGCCCATCCTAATCCTCAGGCCTGGATGGGAAGAGTCAAGTAAAGAAGTACCATTTCAGATCAGAAAAGGCCTCAGAGATTAACCCCTTTGTTTTTCAAATAAAGAAACTGAGACCCAGATGATAGAACACAGTGGGTCAAGCAAGCCAGTTCCCAGGCCAGTACCTATTCCACTAGTTGGGGCTGGACAGGTCCGTTCCAGGAGCTGGGGGCTAAAGATGTGCAACTTTCCTGTACTGAGCTCCCAGATACCCTAGGCCAGGGGATCTCAACTGGTAATTGCCCCCAGGTGATATTTGGCAATGTCTGGAAACATTTTTGCTTGTCATAACTAGGGGAGGGGGTGCTACTAGCATCAAGTAGGTAGAGGCCAGGGATGCTGCTAAACCATCCCACAATGTCCAGTACAGCTCCCAGAACAAAAAAAAAAAAATTGTCTTGCTCAAAATACCTAGTGCTGAGGGCAAGATACCCTGCCCTATAGGAACCCAAGGAAGCAGGTCTTAGGGTTTCTTTCCAAAGGAAACTTTTCTGGATGGAGCCAACTCAACCTGACATCCCACGGTTTAGCATTATTGAAATAGGCAGGGTTCTTTGAGGGTAAAAGGAGTAGAAGAATGCAAGAACTGCTTGTTTTAATATGAATGTTTGACTTGTAAATATATGCTATTTTAATTCAAATTAGCATCTATGCTTTTAAAGCACAAGTTATGCTTTAGAAATTAAGAGTTAGAGAAGGGAGCTTCCTGCTACCCAGTGAAGAGCTTAAATCCAGCCCATGGTCCATGCCCAGCCAGTGCAAGCCCAGAGCTGGGGATGGGGGACATCCTAGAGGAACTCCCCCTTTCCCTAAGTAGTGCTGGTGGGAGGCTTTTTCTAACTGATCCACAGGGAATGATTATTCTTTTGGAAAAGATCACCGGTTTGTAGACAGCATGCTGTTTGTTTTCAGTTCTCCCTAAAACTGAGTAAATTGAAGCAGTCAAGCTGGTTGCAGATTTTCTTTTAAAATGCCGAAAGCACAGAACTAGGACCTCTGTTCAGACCCATGTCTTGACCCTCTTGCTCATGCAGTGTGATGGCTGGAGACAGCAATGGTGCCAGACACAACCCTCACCTGAAGACGGGGCTGTGTCCCCCAATCCGGGCCTTGGACCAAGCCAAAGGGGAAGGCACTGCCAGGTAGTCCATGCCGGCCACCTCCTTCCGAGGACCCCCTGGAGGAGCTGCAGCCTCCTCGGCTCCAGAAGGCAGCTTCCCATTGCATGAGGCAGGCTCCTCAGACCGAGGCAGGGCCACCGCCTGCTCGCTGGAAGTCCGCCGGGTTTTCTGGGGGATGCTCTCCACAGGTGGGGCTCCCACATAGTCAAAGGGGCCAGGAGAGCCAGGGTCCCGGACCAGAGGCAATGGGGGTGGTGGAGGTGCCTCAGGCCCCTCCTCCCCCAGGCTGCCCCTGCGGGACAGAGCCGGAGAGGCCGAAGATGGGGTTCCGGAGCTGGAATAGCGCCGTTTGCCACATGGAGAGGCAGGCCGTGGAGAGGCCGGGGTGGGCCCAGGAGCGCTGAGGAGTAGCCAGCTATCTTCCGGCCCTCGGCCTGCGGGGCTCGGACCATACAGGCTCCAGGGATCATCGGGGGTCCATGGCCTAGGGGAGGCCCGGGGCGAGGGCAGCGGGGAGCCCAGGCCAAAGCGGGAGGCTGCTTCATTTAGCTCAGACTCCACCTCATCGCATGCCGCATACAGGGCTGCCTCATCAGAGGTATCCGAGAAGAAGCTCCACGAGGACAGGCTGCTGCTGCCAGGGCTCGGGCTGAAGAAGGCGCCCCCTCCCTGGCCCCCTGCCTCTCGGTAGCCTCCAAAGCCTTCTGGCGGGGGGTAATCCCTGGGGGAGCCATCCCCCCACGCATCAGGGTTGTCCTCCAGCGTGGCTGGCGGGTCAGGCGTGGGAGAGATGGAAGTGATACGGATGCTTGGGCATTCAAGGACACGGCCTCCCCCAGTCCCCCCAGAGCTCCCTCCTGGCCCCCCCAGCCTCACTGATCGGGCTGGCTGGCTCTCCCAAGTGCCAGGTGAGGGGGCTGGGCGGGGTGGTGGTGAGTGCATGCCGGGCCGAGGGGGTGGTGGCCGAGGAATGCCAATAGGGGCAGCGCCATAGGGAGGGGGCTCTCCCAGGGCCAGACGGCAGCATGGTGGGGCATCCTCTGAGTCCAGTTCTGTCAAAATGGAAAGGAAAAGGGACAGAGAGACGGGATGCCACAGAAGATGGGGAGAGAGAGAAGCGAGTGAGATGTCTAGGTTCCTTGAGTGGCCACCCCACCCCAAGTCCTGTATGCTACCCCCTCCTCAGCAAAGAAGAGTCTCTGGGGTGCTCTTTAGAGCCACAAAGACAGAAGCCAAGTTGGACCTCAGAAGCTGGAGGAGATAGATTCAGATGTGCCAGGCTTTTTCCCACTGGGAGAACCTCACACTCTGAGACCCCGGCCCTTAGACCTCGGGTACCAGACCTGGTGGGTGTTAAGGTGAGGGAGGAAGGCGGGTGGAGAGGGGCTGGAGCCGGGCCTGGAGGCGTGTTTAGAGAGACGCTGGGCTGGGCTGGGGGCGACTCACACATGAACCCAATTAGCAGCGGTTCCCAAACCCCCAAACGGCGCTGGCAGGAGCCCCGGTTGCCATCGCAACGGTGGCCAGGGGAGGGGGGGCGCCAGAGCAGTGGTGACGAGGGGAGGTGGCTCCTCCCTCGCTCCCCCCCAAATCTAGGGGCGGGGATGCAGCCGAGGGGGTGCTGCGTGCCGACCCAGCTGGGGGCGAGGGAGGGGGGTCGCGGGCCGCGAGGATTCCGTGCGAGAGGCGGCCGCCGCCCCCGGCTCAGTCCCCGCCATCTGCCTCTCATTGCGGCCAGACAGGGGAGGGGGAAGGGCTCCCAGGAGGGACCTGAGAGCGCCCCCGGCCCCGGGCGTTGGGTCTGCTGGCCCAGGGCTCTGTCCACAAGGGGCAAGCTCCAGAGCCCCACCTCCCCTTCCCCCGGCTG
>NW_006436757.1:125165-137000 GCF_000325575.1 Pteropus alecto
AGCCAGCGCACCCCCACCCCCACTTCAGTCACGACCTAAAAAGGAGAAAGTGGTGCCCGGCCCCCGCAGACTTCCACAGACCCCCGAGCCCAACGACTCCCCTCAACCTCTGACTCCCTCAACCCCCACCCCAGGCTTGCTGCCCTGAAGTCCCCATACTCGGGATCCCCAGGCCTTTCCCTCACTGACCCAGGACCCCTTCCCAGACCCGCACTAACCTTCCCCCGGCCCCCCCGTGCTCAACGGAGGGGCTTCCTTTTCCTCCCCGAACACCAGCTTAAATTCCAGCTCCTCATCCTCGCAGCTTGCTGCCCCCATGGATCCGGCCTGAGCCCCCGGGTCCCGGTCTGGATGGGAGGGGTAAGCTCACGGCTGGCGTCGCTTCACCCGTGGCTCCCTCCCTCCCCTTCTCTGAGACGCCCCCTCCTCCGCCGCTGCCGCCTCCCTCCGGACGCCCCCTAGTTATTATAGAAACTTTTCCAAACTTTTTTCCCCAAAACTTCTTCAAAGCGCCCCCCCCGGCCTGTCTCTGATTGGCTGCCCAGGATGCTCCAGCCCCGCCTCCAGGGATGAGATGGGAAAACCACGCGCCCCTCGTCCTCCCCCTCCCTCTATTCTCTCTCCAGTCCCTCCCCCTCAAAAAAAAAAAAAAAAAAAAAAGAACAAAACTGAATTGGAAAACGGTTCCTCAACCGCGGTACGACCATAATGATGCCTATTGGCCCGCAGTTGTGACAATCATTTCCCACAGGGAGTACTACCTTCACCGCCCCCCAACTTAGTCTAAGTTCAGGGGCTCCGGGTCCCAGCGCCTTAAAGGGGCCACATCCTGGGCCCAGATGGTCCACGGAAGACTCTTAAGTTCTGAAGGAGCTCTGCAGCCAGCAACTAGTTAGAAAGGACTGTCTCTCCTCCCCTTTCCTCAAGCCTGAGGCCGAGCGGGTTCTGGGGTGCAGAGTGCCTCCAGGCTACTCTGAAGAGGGAAAGGCCATTCCTTTAAAGTCCCTCGCCTGAGGCCTCCCTGCCTGGGCCTTCTGAAAGCCTTTGCCCTGCCAAGTCTGCCCCTCCACCCGCTGTTTCGTGCGTTCCCCCTGAAGGTGAAGAATATTTAGCTGTTCTGGGGAACTGTAGTAGGTCCACAGCCCCTAATGGGCAATGATCCAGGCCGGGCTTTACCGCTGCCCTTGTCCCAGCCACCCAGAGGGGATATTAATTAGCCTCCACGGGAGCCGACTCCCTCCTCCCTCGAACTGTAGTCTGGACTGAGTCTTTGACCCTATGGCATCCCGCTCCGGCTCTCCTGAAAATCCTGGCCAGGTTTACTAAAAGTCTGGAGCCCATTGACCTGGAGGGCCCCAGGGTGGGACACCTGTCACCTGGGCAGGAGGAGGAAGAAAGACTCGAACTGGAGTTTCTAGGAAGGGCAGGCATGGAGAGGCCCTGTTGTATTAGGGAGTTAGTTCGAGATTTGCGATTCGGACGGGGGACGGAGTGGGATGTTACCATTCCCCCCCAAGAAGATCGTACACTTTAAACCTCTCAACAGGCCGCTGTGTTCTTTAATCTAAATCCTTCCGGCTCAGGGCCGTGCCTCCGGCGGGGCCCCAGCCCTGCACCTAAAGGGTTAAGCGATGGCCCTCGGGTCAGACGTTTACAAACACTCAGGAGCCGGGCGGGGACCGCGCCCGTTACTCTAATGAGAAACAGGCTCAGCCGGGCAGGGGAAGAGGGGAGGGCTGGCCCGGGGGGCCGGAGCTCCGCAATTGCGGAGGCGGATCGCCTCCCTTCCCTCCCGTCCTCCCTCTGGCCCGCCCTGGGGACCCCCCAGCCCCCAGGGACCCCAGTGACGTGCGGAGCTGCCCCTGCTCCGAGCCCAGGGCTGCGACGCTGTAGGGGCGGGGAGAAGAGGCCCGGCCCGCGGGGAGAGAAGAATGTTCCGAGGCCGAGCGGGGAGGTGGCCTGGTTCGATTTTTCCCCCCTTTGGTTGGTCTCCTCAGGTTACATTTTCCTTCCAGCTTCATCTCGGAAATAAAGGAAGGAGAGACACATGGGGAGGGAAAGCGAGGAACACCCTGAGACCCGTGACCAACCTTGGGGCAGAGGGAGGTGGGAAGCGGAGGCGAGAAGGGCAGGGTAGAGACCCCCACCCAGATCCAGACCCAGGCCTGGCTGCTCCCCACGTCTCCCCCGCGCGCCCCTCCGCAGAACAAGCAGACACGCACATTCTTTTCAAATGTCATATTTCCTTTGATCCTGGGCAGCGTTTCTCCATGTGTCTGGCTCAGCTCCTGCCCAGCCAGCCGCCTCCTTCTCTCACCCCCTTTGTATATTTTCCTGGAGAACCTCCCCCTCCTCCTAGCATCTGGAAGGCCCTGAGGGCTGGCGTCCGCGCACATTCCCCCCGCGACTCTGGCCTCGCCTCCCAGTGACTCAATTTCCCCTCTGCGGGTGTTGGGGGAGGGTGAGAAGCAAAGGGGAGAGTTGTGGAGCGCAAATGTGGTACAAAAGAGCCTGAAGACTGTTCAGGTTGCCAAGCTTCACTCAGGGAAGTGTGTTGGGGGGATACTCTTGACTCTGAAAACTCTCCAGTCTGTCTGGGCTACAGCAGGGGGATGGAATTTATGACTTGTGTCCTGTCCTGCCTGGAGAAGAGCGGGTAGTTGTAGGTTTAGGATGCCCTACACTTCTGCCCCCTGGTGATCACAAAATCCCAGCCATGCTCCCTCCGGCAGTTCCAGGGTTCTCGCGGGCCTCCCGTTTGTGCTTGCTCCGCTGCCCCCTAGCGCGCACACCTGAACACAGCTCGGCTCTCTTCACCAGGTGCTTTGTGCAGCGCTTTATCTTCTGCGCTGCACTTTCACAAGCTTGATTCAAATGCCTTGGAGGTGGAGGTGGACGCTTTTTTTTTTTTTAATTACACAAGATCTATTGTCCTTGTAAATGACCTGAGACACACAAAAATATATAGTAAACCATTATATTCCACCATTTTGAATACATTTACTAACATATATGTATACACAGCTGCTCCCTTTATGCACATGAGATTATGCTACAAGCATTTTTCTTGCCTTGCTTTTTTTTCTCAGTTAACAAATGGCTTGGAGACCTTTACCTGTCAATACATGTGCATCCGAAAATGGTGATAAAAGCGCCCATCTCTTCCTATGAGATTAGAGGCAAAGCTAAGTCTGGAACCCAGACTTCCTGGGTCCTCGTCCAGCGCTAATTCCACTACACCATATTTTACATAGGAATCTGTCTTAGGCTGGGCTCCTCCAAAAAGCAGAGCCTGAGATGAGAACAGAGATGCAGGTAGTTTATTGTGGAAAGCAATCCCAAGGAACAAAAGTAGGAGATTGGGAAGAGTGAAACTGGGAAAAAGGGAAAGTCTGTCCAAGAGTGAGGTATTAAGCTAGTCGTCACTCTGAGCAACTGGACAATATCCCACTGGGGACCTTCTGTAGAACCATATACAACATGGTTCAAGAGGCGGGGGGGGGGGGGGGTGGAAATATTTATTCACTCCTTCCTACCCCCAGTGGTCAAAAGCTGCCTTTGAGTGTTAATTTCCTTACTCTTTCAGGTTTACACAGTGTCAGAAAATGGTAAGTGTCCCACAAGGCTGCAGCAAAGAAACCCCTGGGGAAAAAGGCAAAATATAGGAGCTGTAATTGAGAGCAGGTACTGTCAGATGACACCTGCAAGCAGATGGTTGCCACAGTAATAGCTGAAGTAAAAAAAAATTGTATGAAGAGTATATTAGGCAGATAAGATGTGTCCTAGACAAGATCACTCATTCATTCAAAGGAAAAATATGTATTGAGGAACCTCTCTGTTCAAAGGCAGTTCTAGGCATTAGGTACCTATATTTACAAACCAAGCCCCCAAGAATAGTCAGTTATTATCAGGCTGGGAATATATTTTGTACTTGACAGCTCTCTCTTCCTTGTCCCCATAACTGTAGAGAACTATTGGCGTTATTCATACAGTATCTATCTACCTGTCTCTCCTTCATTTCTATTCCCTTCATCGCCATACTAGATTTGGCCTTGATTTTTTCTGATTTAGACTCCGAATAACAGTACTTAATGTCAATAGCATACCTTACATACTGACAACTGAAACATATCATTTTTAAAGTCCTTCTCCTCTGTAACAAAACAAGTACTTTCAGTATTAATTATGATATGAAACATAGTAATGGCCAGAAAAGAAATGCATAAAGTAAAAATATTTTCATTGACCTCGTGTGCTCATATGTATAATCATGCCAGCAAAATATATATATATGTAATATGTGTACAAATCCTGCAGTATAAGAAAGGAAGAAAAGCAATGGATTCATAATTGTAATTATATTCATATACTTTTTATTTCAAATAGAAAGGGAAAACACATGCTTACATACTAATCTTTCGAAGGAATGAATTATAACATTACAACTTCTGTTCCAGGTCTTAATTTTTGCAAATTTGTCAGAGACTTTGTCAAAATTGATCTTCACATTTAGACAGTATACCCAGACTTGTTGATCTATCTCACTCATGGTAATGAAAGAAAACTTTGCAGTAATTTTAATTTCTTATTGATATATAATCATGTACCATAAAATTCACTCTTTTAAAATGTTTAACTCAATGGGTTTTAGTATATTCATAAAAGTATACAACCATCACTATATCTAATTTCATTTTCATCATTCCCAGAAGAAATCCCATACTATTAATAATCAATTCCCATTCTCTACATCACCCAACCCCTGGAAACCATCAATCCACTGTCTGTCTCTACAGATTTGCCTACCGTGGACATTGCAGATAAATGGAATCACACGATATGTCATCATTTGTGTCTGGCTTCCTTCACTCAACATAATGTTTTCAAGGTTCATTCATGTGGTAGTATGTATCAGTACTTTATTCTTTTATGATTAAATATCAATTTTAATTTTGAAAATTTTCTTCACAGGAAGCAACAGATATTAAACAGTTAGAAAAATCTTAAATCTAAGGATAAGATTGTCAAGATTCATTGATATGTCATCTTTTGTGTCTGGCTTCCTTCACTCAACATAATATTTTCAAGGTTCATTCATGTTGTAGTATGTATCAGTACTTCATTCTTTTATGATTAAATATCAATTTTAATTTTGAAAATTTTCTTCACAGGAAGCAACAGATATTAAACAGTTAGAAAAATCTTAAATCTAAGGATAAGATTGTCAAGATTCATAAAAATTCCATTTCATAATAAATTACAAAAATTGTAATATGTCTTTTTTTTTTTTGTAATTTAAAACAATAGAAATTTATTATCTTTCAGTTCTGTAAGTCAGAAGCCAGACATGGATCCCACTGAGCTAAAATGAAGGTGTTGGCAGTTTTGAGTTTCTCTCTGGAAGCTTTAAGAAAGAATCCATTTTCTAGCTTCTAGAGACCATCTGCATTCCTTGGCTCATGGCCCCTTCCACCATCTTCAAAGACAGCAATGGTAGAGTCTTCAAGCAGCCATCTCTCTAGTTCTCCAAAAATCGTAATATGTTTTGAAGCTAATAGTGAAAAATTTTAAACACAAATGAACACTTCAGGTTTTTACACAATGTATTATTTTCTGTTGCTGCATAGCAAATCACTCCCAAAATTTTGTGGCTTCAAACCACAATGATCATTTATTATCACTCGTGGTTTCGATGAGTAAGAAATTCAGACAGAGTGCAGTGAGGAAGGCTCCTTATCTGTTCCACAATGTCTGATGGGGATCTTGAAGGCTGGGAGCTAGAATCGTCATATGTCTACAGTTAACATTGCCTGTTGGCTGAGATGTTAACTAGAGCAACTGGCTGTACCAAACATGTTTGACTGCTCCATGTGGTTTAGGCTTTCTTACAACATGGCAAGCATTGAGAGAGAGAGAGAGAGAGAGAGAGAGCGCGCATTCCATGCAAAAGCTACACAATTTTTACAAGAAAGCCTTGAAAGTCGATGTGTGCCATTGGTCAAAGCAGTCACAAGCCCCTAGCCAGAATCAAGGGGTGAGAACATAGATAACACCTCTAGGTGGAAGAAGTATTAGTTATACTAAAAAAAGAGCACATAGAATGGGATAAACACATACATGTGTCCACATTTAGAACATTCCATGCAAAAGCTACACCATTTTTACAAGAAAGCCTTGAAAGTCGATGTGTGCCATTGGTCAAAGCAGTCACAAGCCCCTAGCCAGAATCAAGGGGTGAGAACTTAGATAACACCTCTAGGTGGAAGAAGTATTAGTTATACTAAAAGAAGAGCACATAGAATGGGATAAACACATACATGTGTCCACATTTAGAAAACACAATCTGTCACAGTCTACCTGCTGGTCACAACAACTCACATCCCTCCCACACTCATCCCCTCCCCATAATCCCCAGATCTCATCCCATCATGGCACCAAGCTCAGGTCCAATGGCCCAGATTTCATCACCTATATCCTGGACCTTAAGCCTGAGCAAATGCTGTGTAACAAATCACCTCAAAACTTTGCAGTTCCTTCAGGTGTATATTATCTGATTGGGAGAAAAGATGTAAACATGTGAAAAAGTTATATACTAATAAAAGAGTTTAACGATAACCAATAATTCTGGAGATGTAACAAAGCAATACTATCAATGGTTAGGAGCAACAGAAACTGACTCTGTATAACTTAAGCAAAAGAGAGATATATTGAAAGATGAGATCGTAGAACTAACAGAAAAGTAGAATCAGGCTTCAGGAAGAATGAAAAACAGTGGTTCTAGGAAACTAGTCATCAGGACTGTGGGCACAGTCTCTTCGTGGTGCTGGACGTTTTCAGTTCCTGCTATGTACCAAGACCTTCCTGCATCCAGGACTTTGCAGATGCTGTTCCTTCTGCCTGGATCGCTCTTTACATACAGCTTTCTTTGCCTGACTGACTTCTACTCATCTCTAGTAGTAGACTGACTTCTACTCATCTTTACATATTTTAGCTACAATCTCATTGCATTCTCATAGCACTCATAACACATATCCCAATAATACAATAACTGTGTACATACTTCTTTAATGTCTGTACACCTCACTAGAGTGTAAAATTCTCTGAGAGGACCTTGTCTTTTTTTATCTAAAAGTCTCTTACTTTTCAAATTTCATCTATTTCATAAACACATGGGGAAAGAAACAAATACCAAAATGAGAATAGGCAAAAGCTATTTATTCAGAGCTTGCTATTGCAAGGGAGTTAGCCATCATCATTTGCATTTTGGCAGAGACTCAAAGTCAGGTAAAAGAGTGGGAAAGCTTTACAGTAGAAAAAAGAGAAGGCTTCAGGTATGGTAATTGGAAGATATTGGTATGGGGAAGCTGTGAGTGGGAAACCTGGAAGCAGGGCATCCTGTAGTAAACTGGCTTCCTGGGCTGGTTACTATAGATAATGGGTTGGTTTCTTGGGCTAGCTGCTGCAAATTGTGTGTCAGAGTCTATTGTTACATATGGTCTGGCTATTGTCCATTGTCTATTCCATTTCTCACATTTATTGAACATCTATTATGTGCCATAAACCATGCTAATTTTTGGGATACAGTGATTGATAGAAGATAGTTGTTGACCAATTGAACAGTTGCTAAGAGATGATGTTTAAATAACTAGTTGTATCTCTTAGAATTAGGCTTGGCTGTGCATGACATAAAAACCTAAAATATCTGTGATTTAAGTGAAATAGAAGTCTATTTCTCTCTCATGCAAAGGCTCTGCAGGTAGGCACAGTGTCAGTGCCGAGCTGATTGAGAAGGGAAGGTTCAACGGTGAGACGCCCAGTGGGAAGAATGCACAAAAGGCTGACATGAGAATGAAAGGGAGGCACCAACTTTTTTGTGTGGAGCGCAGTTCTGTTTCTAGAAGTGCAGTTCTATTGGGGGGAGCGCAGTATTGCGCGCACTTCTCCTGCTCCCCTTTCTGTTCTCCCCTTCTGCTCTCTAGGGGACCGCATTTCTCCACACATAGCATAGTGGCATTCAGCCACACATGCGTGATACAATAAGCTGAGGTATGTTTACATATTTTAGGTAAAGGCGCCCTACTACCCTAATATAACATTCTAAATCTGGGGCCTATTCCTAGCTAAGATCCTGGATCACAGCCAGACCTTGGACCAGCTGGGCCTGGCGCCCCACACAGGCTCAAAACTATCAGGCTCCCAAGCTCTTTCTGTCTTGCTGCTCCACCATCTTTAGCATTCCACTTCATGGAAAATGTCTGCTCAAGATATAACCATCATACTCATATTTAAACCAACAAAAAATAAATAAAAGCAGAAGAATATACACCCTCTCCCTCTCTACACCACTTATATTTACTTCCAAGTGGCCAGAATTTAGTCACAAATAGCTGCAAGGGAGGCTGGGAAACATATTTATTCCAAGTGGACATATGTCTAGCTAAAACCGACAGGTTTTATTACTAAGGAAAATGGTGAGAAAGGCCACTGGGGTCAATTAGCCTTCTCTGTCAACTAGAGAAATAAAGTTTGGGGATTATCTGAAAATCTAATTACTTGTATTATCTCGTTTCTCTAATACAGAATGCTCTTGACTTACTACATAATTATTCTTACTGTGTATTAAAGGTAAAAATCAAGTTCTTTCATAATTAGGAAGAAACAGCTTTATGAAATTCATGGTTATCCTCTTTTAAGGATGCTGTCCACGATGTTGTCTACGGCAACTACTCAGAGTCCTCACTGTAACCTGGATCTCGGCAACCATACTCTTCCTAAACCATCAGATAAAGGACAAAACCACAGAGACATTTAAAATGGTGAATACTGAGTTTTTTGTGGGCTAAGCACTCACAACATACATTATAAACCATTATTGCCATTAATGTGGTCCAATCTAAATTTTTTCCTGTCTTTTTGGATAAATTTGTGATCCAATTAAATTCATGATCACATACATTCCATTTCATAATCACATAGAATTCCCTAGATTTTGCCTTAGGAAATTCCTGTGGCTCCTTCAAGGCATCATTCCTATTTACTTTGACATATTATTGCTTCTCAGCTTCAGGTTCATCCTGGTTAAAGGATGAGCGAAAGGAGGTGAGGTAGAAAGGGTAGGACACAGCAAAGCAGAGAGTCTCACTCTCCCCTCTGCAAGAAAGACACAGTGAAATGTTTCAAATGGAACGATGAGACTGGATTTTCTCAAGACTTGTAGTTCTCTTATGTCCACATTTGGATTGTCAAGATTCTGATCTTTTTCCAGATCATTATTTTTACTTTCACTGCAGAATCCTGGTAAGTCTGTAAACTTATCTGCAGTTTAACAACGGTCAAGATCAGTTTCAGCATTTAGTTTATAACCAACATCTACAGATAGAAAAATGCATGCAACTGTGCTATATTTTCTTCTGGGCTTTGAGGTGGATAGTCTGTGTTATAAGTTTGTTGTTCTTCCATCTTTAGCTATCTAATGCCATTGGAAGCAAAACTCCAACCCTAAAATTCCATATTCCTTATCACTTTTAATTTGTTCTATAGAGACTGCTACTTGGTCCCTCAGAACCTCATCTAGCTTACCTTGCTGGAATGCGGAAGGAATCTCACTTCCTTTTGCTTCATCTTTACTCTATATCCAATTTCACATGTCCCACATATTCTCTGAGGTTTTGCTGCAACAATGCCACTTATAGATTAGTGAAATGGTTTATTGAATAACCATTGAATTCACCATCAGGAAGATATTATGTTGAGGTTATACTTTGACCTAGTCACAAATAAATGGTATTGTTTGTCTAGTACCAGAATGTATGGTTCTGAGAAACGAGATGTGGTAGACAGAATACTGTCTATCACAATTATTAAGTAATTATTAAGTAAAAATACCCCAATTAGTAAGAGTCTACGAAGAACTTTCAGCAAACTTATGGTACCGAGGAAATGAAAATTGGAGTTAAAAGCCTGTCAAAAAAGAGGGCTCTAATAAATACCCCAGGATTTCAGTCAGAGCCCCTGAAGAACTAGACCCTAGGTCTACAGCTGTATCAGTCAGGGTTCAATCAGGAGACAGATATCACATAAGAATTTGAACCAAGAAAGTTTAACATAAAGAAGTATTAACTATAATAGGGTATTGAATTACTGAGAGATTAGCTAGTAAAAAAGAAAAGAGAATTCTAAAATACAGGAATAGCAGTTATAAGAAAGAGCCACTACCCCTTGGGCTGAAATGGAATATCTAAGGGGAACTCCCTCCTAGGGCTGAGATCCAGACCTAGTTTAAAAGGACCTAGCTGTGGCTCACTAGTTGGTGGAGGAGTTGCTGAGTTGCTGTAACTCAGAACTCACTGCAGAGTTGCCCAAGGAAATGCAAAGGAAAGGCATTCATGGGGAGATGCCTCATCATTTGCAATTCACTGAGAAGTCACCTAAGAATGTGACAGGCAAAGCTGTTGGCTGTTGGGCATGGTGGCGGCTGTGCACTCTAGAAGTCGTGCATGCCTCTGGAGCCTGGCCAAAGGAACATCAGAACTTGGAAGAGACCTCTTCCTCCTCCAGTGTTCCTCCAGCACCCTCTACTGACAATGTTTAACATTGTGCCAGCTGGCAAAAGAGAAATATTTATAGAATCCAGCTCTGGTATTGTAAAGCAGGAAGCAAAGGGTGGGTCTGGAGCTGAGTTAATTGCTAATTGGCACAAAGGACAATCTGGAAATAGGTCAGTACACACTAAGTTTGAAACCCAGCTTCAAATCAATCCCACGGCAGATTAAAGTGATTCCCCTATTCTAATTGCCTGACAGAAATAAAAGTGAATTATATCTGAAGAAACTCAACATTATCCAGGGATGCAAACTATTTCTACAATTATTCATAAGAAATAACTGTCATTTAATTAAAAATTACCATGTGTACCAAAAGATATCATCAAATGATTGAAAACCAAGAGAAAAAAATACTCAATAGAAACAGACCCACAGCTGATCCAGATACTGAAGTTACAAGACATGGACTTTGAAGTAATTGCAATGAATAAGTTTGAGAAAATAGATGACGAGACAGAAAATTTCAGCAGAGAAATAAAATCTATAAAAATTAAATGTAAAGTCTAGAACTGAAAAAAAAATCCAATAAATATTACTGTTTTTATCTCCCATTTTTCACAGGAGCTAATCCATGTCCATGTCCTACTTAATTTTTCCCACTCAGAAAATGGCTTTATTTAATAATACTTGTTATTTTTAAGTGTTTATTATGTGCCAGGCACTGTAATAGATGCATCATATACTTCTGTCCACCCACTGATCTTGTTAAGTAGATACTAGTTCCCCCGTTCTATATATATGGAAATTGACACTGATATGAAGGAATTTTCCCAAAGACAAATCGCTGAAATGGTGAAGCTAAAATCCCAGCCCAGGTCTACTAATCTGACTCCAAATCTGCCTTCTTCCCATTAAACTACTTTACCTCTCTCCTTCCTACTTGTCTGAGCAGATAGAAAGTACTTTCCTTCCTATTTCTTTAACGTAACTCAGTGTCTTCACCTATTTCCTATTTCTCCTTTTATTTTCATAAAAAGACATCTTGACCTCTGAGCAAAACTAATCTTTCTATCCATGTTCCTAAAATCCATCCTTACCCACCACTGGGGTCCTCACTCCTTCTCTTAGGCCTGTGAGGTTTCCTTCTCTACTGCCACTCCTTCTCCACAGCCTCAAGTCATCCCTCCTAAAATAAATAGATAGATAGATAGATAGATAGATAGATAGATAGATAGATAGATAGATAGATAAATAAATCAATCCCTTGGTCCCTTTTCTTGCTTCATCTAAC
>NW_006436757.1:137207-140730 GCF_000325575.1 Pteropus alecto
CTGCTCTAGGCTTATATTTCTTCAGATCCTACAAACTCATTAACTCACTCAAAACGAAACATAAAACTTCTATCTCTATGGTCACCAAAGTCTATTTTACTGCCAAACCCCAAAGGCTGTGTGGCTCCTCACCCTGTTTACCATCTTTAGCAGATGACTATGGTCTACGTCGCATCTCTGAGGTCAGCCACAGCTGTGTTGAACAGTTCTGTGTGAGCTCAGACTAGCCTTGCACTGCCAGCACCCTACTTCAGATCTGCACCTTCACCTTCACATTCTGCTTCAGGTTCTGTATTAGTCATGGCTCTCCGGAGAAACAAAACCAATAGGATGTATGTATAGATATAAAGGGATTTACTATGAAGAATTGGTTCATAATTATGGAGGGCTGCCAAGTCCAGAATTTGCAGTGTTGGGCCTATAGGCTCGAGACCCAAGAAAGTCTATGGTGCAGTTCCAGGTCAAAGGCTAGCAGACTGGAGACCCAGGAGAACTAATGCTACAGATGAAGTCCAAAGGCAGCCTGCTGAATAATTCCTTAAACTGGTTGGATGAGACCCATCCACATTATGAGGCTGCTTTACTCAAAGTTCACCATTGTAAATGCTAATTTCATCCAAAAATACCCTCCAAGTTGACACATAAAATTAGCCATTACAAGGTCCTTGTCTTACACAATGAGACTTGCTCATCACCCCTCGCCTAGCCCACCCTAATGCAAACACAGCCAGGAAGTACAGGGCGTTAGTGCCCCCAGGTGCAATCCTCAGGTAGTGAGTGCAGACATTGGCAGATGAATATTCTAGCCTCCAATCTTTCAAGTGAGCAATTCTGGGAGGTATTCTCTAAATTTGGAGGTTCTACTTGAATGGAGCCTGCATTGCCCACAATCACGATCTCAGTAATAAACCCTTCTATTGGCTTTTCCTACCTCACCTCTCACTCTCTGTGTTCCCCCACTCATGCTTCCTGGGATTCTTCCTTCCTCCAAAAAACTACCTGCACCTAAATCCATGCTCAGGCTCTCCTTTTGGGGAAACCCAAACTTAGATGTCTTCTCAGTAGCAGCTGACTCTGATGATTCTCTCATGATTCTGCCCCTACCTCTCTGATCTCTGTTTCTCTCACTGGTTTCTCTTCTGTTGGCTTGACCTTGATAACATGGGGTTCTCTGTCCTTTGCCTTCTTCCTCTCTCCCTCCACAGACTCTCTTGGTTGATGTCATTCATTTCGCCCCAGTGCTTGCCACTCGCCATGCTCCAGTCTCATGTTTTTTCTTGCCCTCTGGGGATCCCTTGAGGCTGTAGCACCCAGTTCTCATATAAATGTGCCCACATCCAAATGCAATCCATTCCCACACAATATGTGTCCCTTCTATTTTCCACATTTCAGTTTATAGCGTGACCATTCTCTCAATGTCCCAGAATAAAACTGAATATTCCTTCTCTCTCAACCCCTAGATACTTCTATTAATACCTCAGAAATATCTCCAGACTAGGTTCCCTTCTCTCCATCCCCACTGGCATTAACTCCGTTTACGTCTTCATCATTTTTTTTCTTAAACTGCTCTGCGGTCTCCTGTTTCCTCCGCCTCTAGCTCTCTCCCATTCAATCCATGCCCCAAACAGCCACTTGCTTAGTCTTCCTAAATCGCAGATCTGGTCACACTGTAACAAAGATTGAAACCTTTCCACAAATTCCAATGTTAAAACAAAACAAAACTCTTTAAACCTTTGTTAGAGAACTTGATAAGGCACGTCTTTAGGTGAGAATAGTGGTCAGTTAAACATCCTTGTTGCTCATGAGTTACTTCTCTACCTCCACACAAAAGTTACCGGTGTGGAAGCACCTTCTTCCTCCCAAAACCTGGTCTAAGCTACACAAATTTCTTGTCGATAGCTCTCTTATCAAAGGTGAGTCAACTTTACACTTTCAAAATGGTTTTCCTTAAAAACTAAAGGAAAAGGTTTTGTTAAAAAAAATCCAAGAAGTACACCCAGACACACACACACACACACACACACACACACACACGCCATCATCAGGGATTTTTGAACCTTTAAAAATGAGATATATTTTTAAACAAAATAAAGCAAAACTAACAGATATAAATGTAAAACTAACTGTTTATCTAAATTTTTTAGAACAAGAGAAAAATTACCATGACCTTGGATTAACAAAGTTTTCTTATAGATGACACCAAAAGCACAATCCACCAAAGAGAAAAACAGAATATATAAGATATTTCAAAACTCAATAATAAGAAAGCAAACAACTTGATAAAATATGGAAAAAAATTTAAACAGATACTTATCTAAGAAGATGTATGGATGGCAAGTAAGCACATAAAAAGAGGCTCAATATCATCAGTCATCATGAAAAGAAAATGAAAATGAAAACCACAGTGTGGTGCCTCTCAGAACAGCTAGTATTGAGCATACCAAATGTTGGAAAGGATATAGAAGAACTAGAACTCTCACATTGCTAGTGGGAATGTAAGACTTATACATGAATATTCATAGGAGTATCAGTTGTAGTAGCCAAAAATTATTGTCCATGAACAGGTGAATGAATGAAGAAATTATAGTATGATGGAATGCTACTCAGCAATTAAAAGGAATAATCTCTTGATACACACAACAATATAGGTGAATCTCAAAATAATCACATTGAATGAAAGAGATCAGATCAGAAGCTGCTTCAGTAGCTGCTTTTCTTGCTCACAACAAGGATTCAAGCCATCTCTCCTCAAAACCACAAGTGATTCAAAGCAGATTAGTGGTTGCCAGGAAAAGAGAAATGGCAAAGAAGAGCAGAAGGGAAGAATTGGAAAAGGGTGTGATAAATATGTTCATTATCTTAATTGTGGTGATAGTTCCACGAGCATACATGTATGTCAAAACTCACCACATTGTATACCTTAAATATGTGTAGTTTATTGAATGTCAACTCTAATTCAATACAGCTGTTAAAATATTTAATTACAAAAATACTAATAATCTTACTTGATTCAAAGTTCATATTCTTTTGAAGAACTTCACCCATAAAGGGAAGCAGCTGAGAGAGCATAGATCTGAGTTTAAAACCCTGCTCTGCCACAAAGTTGTTTATGACCTCAACCAGTTACTTAACCTCTCACAGAGTTCTCAGTTTCTTTACCCATAAAATGGGGTTAATAATAGTCTGCCTCACAGATTTGTTGCTAAAATTTGAGTGAGATAACAGATGAGAAAGTCTCTAGCCCATGGTAGGTGCCAAAATACATTATGCCCCATTTCTGAGGTAATTAGATTCCTTTCTGTTCCTTTCTTTTCCCCGCCTTTCTTCTTTCTTTCAAAATAGGGAGGGATCCTAGACACAAAGATATTCAGAGGAAAAAACAATGAGGAGGGAACAGAGGAGAGAGTTGTATTGTGTTCCCCTAAAAGTTTCCTGAGACCAAAACTTGAGACTTCCTGGAGGGTGGTCCTAGGATCAGGAGGGAGGAAGCAGAAAATGTGAATAGGGGAAGGAGAAAATGGAA
>NW_006436757.1:140758-152745 GCF_000325575.1 Pteropus alecto
GCTTCTGATGTGGGGCTTAGCCCAGACAGAGTCTCCCTGAAGATCTGTAAAACACCTCAGAACTGACCCTCTGAAGCTCAGGAGGCTGAAGCACTAACCCTGGTCCTCCACCAGGTGAGGAATGCCCTCAGACCATTAACTCACCTCTCTTACCACATTTCTGCCAGCTGAGGGAGAAAAACAGAGATAAGGCCTGTGCATGGGCCACTGGCAGGGTCATGGGACCCTGAAATCAAAGGTGGCCTGAGGACATGTGGCACGGGATACCTGAGGCAGTTGCCTCAGGCCCAAAGCCCATCCCTGAGTCAACTATGTAATCTTTGTAACCTCATTGAGTACCTTTGTGCCAGGCAGACGAACAAACTCAAGTGCCTTTACGCTGAGAGGCTAGAGACACGGGATTGTATAGACCATAAAGAAATGAAGACTTTTCGGCCTCTACAAAATGAATTCCATGAGAGTCATGCATAACAGTGATGTCAATTGGCACATAATGGGAACGCCTTTAGGCTATAACCAGAATGCCCAAAACCACAGATGTCAGCTCCCATCCCTAGGAACCAATGAGCATAAGGATCCCACCTTGTAAGGTCCACCTAAGCTGAACACGTTAGGCAGACGATGCTCAAGCCTGTCAAGGATCCAATAGTATCAAGGACCCCATAGCATCAAGGACCCCATAACATCAAGGACAGCTATGCTGAGAGACTAAGATTCTGATTTTGTGACCCGTCAGTAGCTGCTGGCTTGGGACAGACATGCAGCTCTCCGCGCCACCAGTCCATAGAGCTCACTTTGGAGATGCCAAGGACTTTCATTCCTTCACTCTGTCACATAAAACTCAGTACTTCCCCTCTCTGTGTGTTGTGTGTTACCTGCATGAGGTAGGTACCTGAGAAGGGTCCACTCAATAACCCTGGCATTGTGGAAAGACACAAACAAGTTTAGGGGTGTTACTTCAGTAGCTGCTTTTCTTGCTCGCAACAAGGATTCAAGCCATCTCTCCTCAAAACCACAAGAAAGGACATGACTGACTTCCTCAAATCTCTCTCTCAGTACATTTGTCTGAGAGAGAGGAGAGAGAATACCTGAGGGGTGAATCATTAGTGGGGCCCTGGGAGGAAGGGTGGGGATGGGAATCTACCAGGAGAAAGAAAACTGGTTATTTTACTGAGCAGTAGTTAAATCATTTTTCTTGCTCTACAAATAAATTGAGAACTAGAAATGTTCCTGAGATTGGAAATACAATAATTGTTGTTATATTAATGCCTACCATTTATTAAGCACATAATATGTGCTGGAAATGTGCTGTGTTCTATCATGCCTTATTTTACTTCATCTACACAGCAACCCATTTCAGTGAGTACTATAATTAACTGAAGCTCAGAGAGGTTACGTAACTTGCTAAATGTCAAACAGCTAATAATTTGCAGTGCCAGAATTGAATTCCAAGTAGTCTGATTTAAGAGCCTGTACCTTTGACCATTAGGTTCAACTCCCTATTTAAAAAAAAAAAAAAAAAAAGTGGAACATCCATCTGGGGAAGCAATTTGAAGCAGTAGCCTGCCCCACTAAGATGAGAGGAGATGGGAAAGCACAGAAATTAGGTCTTCAACATTAACTAGATACAGAAAGCAAAGAGAGAAGAACTCTACACTGAGAGAATGTGCATTATGGTTGTTGTAGCATGTATGTGGATACTTATCATTTACGGCTGCTCAAAATCGTTTTAGTCCCCTCATGCTAAGGTAGTGTAAAAAGAAGTTACCCTTCTCGGCTTCCCTTGCCTTGGATGTACAGACAGGCAACTTAGGTTCTGCCAATGGAACCCATCTCTGAAATGCTCTCTGTGAAGAAACAGATAGTGAGCAAGGATTCCACTTTGCTGGAGCAAAGTGGGCAGTGTGCTTCTTTGTGAAAGCATCAGTCTCTCAGATTCACTAAGTAAAATCAAGTCAAAGGGGGTTTTCGACCTGCTTGGAATGCTAAAGGAGAAAAGCAAGCCCTGGGCACTGGAAAGAACTTCCAAAAACAGAACCCCAAGGGGAATAGAGAAGCAGGGGCCACAGTAGGTGGGATCCTAATGGTTCTGGACCCAATTCCAACGTGTGTGTGTATTTATACCTACATTTTGTATATATCCATTTATCTGTTGATAGATATTTGGGTTGTTTCCATCTTTTGGCCACTGTAAATAATGCTGCTATAGACATTGGTGTACGAACATTTGCTTGAGTCCTTACTTTCAATTTCTTCGGGTATATACCCAGAATTGCTGGTAGCAGATCCTTTTCTAAATCAGTGAGTCACCTCCTCTCGTTTCTATAGGTTTAATATGATGCTAATTCATTTTGAACTTATTGGAAAACTGCTGTTACCTCTTGCATTTCACATGTTCTAACTAGAGTAAGTTTTCTTTATCTTCTTGGTGCACACCCATTAGAAATTCCTTTACAGTAGAGTAAATTCAGTTTTCATTTATTTAAAAATGTCTTTTTTTTTTTTAACCTTTGTTCTTGAAAAGATAACTCTTCTGGGTATATGATTCTTTGTTTACAGATTTTTTTCTTTTCTTTTTTTTTTTTTTAACAGTTTGAATCATTCTAGTGTCTTCTGATTTCCACTATGGCTATTGAGAAGTGTACTACTGGTTTAGTTGTGTTCCTTTATAGATGATCTATGTTTTCTCTCTAGCCTTTGAGATTGTTTTTTTGTTTTGATTGTTCTGCAGTTTCACTAAAATGTATCTAGATGTAGATGTCTTTATTTTTATCATTCTAAGTATAAATTGTGCTTCCTATATTTGTGGATTCTTGCCTTTCATTAATTTTTGAAATTCTCAGCCATTTTCTCCTCAAATATTGCCTTGCCCATTTTTTTTTTCCTCTTCTCTCCTCATGGAAATCCAATTTGATAATTGTTAGACCTCCTTAGTCTTTGCCTCTTAATTTTTCTGTCTGCTCGTCTGTCCTTGATGCATTCCAGGAAATTTCTTCATATCCATTTTAGCACACTATTTCTTTCTTCAGCTCTATCTTCTATTTAAGCAAGCATTGCAATTTTAATATCAATGGATATACGTTTTTTCATTTTTTGATATTCTATTTTTTTCCTAAATCTATTTGGGCATGTTTTATAATCTCTTATTCCTTATTCATTTTTCTACTCCATGTTTTATTTTTTAAACATTTCACAATAGCTTCTTTAGATTTTTCATCTGATTATTACAAACTCTGAAGTCCTTAAACATCTAAACCTGTTGATTATTGTTCCTGCTAATTCTTCCTCATAGAGATTTGAATCTTTATATACTCAGTAATTTTTTTGTGAGTTTATATTTGGCTGAATTTAATCCAGATAGCTGGATTGAAGACGCTCTCCTTCAGGAGGATTCATTTGCTTCTGCTGGATTCCAGGGGGCATTAATAATCTGGGTCCATTTAAATTTTTCAGCTTATGGTTTATTTGATCAAAGGGAAAGATAGTAGGTCTCACATGGAAACTAACATTTATTAATTTTAACATCTTGTACTGCAGCCTGGACAGGTATCCTTGTAGGTTCCCTCTGCAAGCAGGTGGACTTTTTTTCTCTCCACTAAGAATGCAGCTTCTTTGAGGGTCCTAGCTTTGCGGGGAATAAGGGTGTCTCACATTTAGCTCTTCCATCTCCCTAGGCCCTAGGGCTTACTCTCTGGCTGTCTCCCAACCTCCCATGCCCCTATACAGTCCCCAAAGCTCTAGGTTTCTAGTTAGTTAACCTCTCTGTTTACTTACTATTTATCTTTTGTTTTGTATTTTTTTTTTTATTTTGTGGGTTTCAGGGAGATGCTCTTGGGAGATTATCTTTATTTTAGGGGAGCTCACAAAGGAATTTTTAAAATATGTGTTTGTTGTGCTTTATATAGCATTTAAGTATTCTGCTATTGGAGGCTTTTGAGAACTCTGTCATACTACCGGAAGGGAATTTCTAAAACAGAAAAATGATTATACAGTACGTACTATTTTATAACCTGCTTTTTTCCCCCATTTGACAGAAGATAAACACCTGTCATATAAATAAATACAGGTCTAGAGCATCATTTTAATGGCTACTTAGTCTTCCATTGCATAATTTATTCAATTTTTTTCTTATCATTGGATATTTAGTGTTCTATTTTTTTTCACTATTTTAAACAACACTTCAGTGAATATTATTATAGCTAAAACTTTACATACATCACAATCTTCTTCCTTCTTTAACTGTTTAGAAAAGCAATATATGCTAATATAAAATATTCAAACACTACAGAAATGAAAATTCTCCATAATCCTTTTTGCTGTCACCTTAATTAACACCACTCAGTCTACAATTGGAATCTCTTAATGAAGCAACACATGAGAATTTGTTAGAGCTAGAATATGCAAGAAGAGAGACCACACCCTCTGCCCCCCAATGACTAAGGATAGGGAACCAGAGCCCATACCAGGAGCAGGCTGAAGGTAAGCAAAGACAACTAGGAGCAGAGAACCGAGGGGATGACAGACACCCAAATAGACTCCAAAAGCCTGGGACAGCTGGGGTCAAGGGCATCAGGCCTCAGGAAAGGCCAGAGTTTCAAACTCTAGGAATCGACTCTGCCTCTCCAGTCTCCTCCTGCCAGAAGGAGAGGGTCTTCTCAGGTACTCACTCCAGGCTCCCATTCCTGCCCCTCCTTTTCTAAAAGTAGCTTGGTTTATTTTGAGTACAGATTCTGACACTATTCCCAACCCTATGCTTTACGGTGTCTTACCCTTGATTCTCATGGTCTTGTCCCAATCTAAAGAAATCCAGCCATAAAAAGGTCTTTAAACACCCCTCTAACTCATTTCTGCCTGCTCCCCTCAAGTGGAGCCCAGACGTTGAGCCCAGGGTCTTCTTCCAAAAGAGAATCATGAAAGAAATGGCTGCCCTCTTTGATGGCTCTTAGGTCCTGACTAGATTTTTTTAAGGACATGCTACACTTGCCTTCATATTCTCTGATGTACCGCCGTGTCTCTATAATAAAATCTACTTCAGATGGATTCTGTCGACTGTGCAGGTGAGATCCCCTAAAACATAAAGAAGCCCAACCTCTTTTTCCTCCCAATGAGTATGGTGCTCTAGTTGGGATGATCAGAGTCTTAAGAAAGCCCCGGAAGTTTTGGTTGTTCATTTATTAATTCAATTCAACAAATATTTATTGTGTGCCTACCATGTACTGGCTTTTAAACAGACTACAGTTAAAGAGTTCCCTAAATAGCTCCAAAATAGCATGGACTGACTCCACCAAAATTCATGAGGTGGATTCTGGGGTTCCCAGTTGCTCTAAAAACCACAGTTAACTGCTGGCTACTTGTGCTCCATGGACCACTGGATAGAATGGAAAGTGCATATCAAGATGAGCACCTTCCAGTGGGAGCTGGCACACAATCCACAGGATTGGGTCTCCACTGAAGGACTGAGTGCCCAGCGCTGGCTATATCTCCAGCCATAGCCAGGTCTTGCATGGGCAAAATAACCTTTTGTCTGCCCTAAATCCTTAAGGTTCCCCAAGCTCCCGAGTTCTGAAAGGCCCTTGTTCAGAGCATATGCCCGTGAGGAATGTGTATTAACCAGGTAATGTGCATGGACAGTTGGAAAGTGGGGAGAGGGCAGGGAGGCCCTGAGGTGTTTCTACTGCAGCGTACACCATCAATCCCCTGGCTGGGCCATTCATCTAGCTGACCACAATGCCCTGGCGGTGGGTCTTGGTCTTGACAGCAGAAAATTACCAATGCCAGGGGCTTACCTCAATGAGAGCAGCTGTCAGGGACCAGACAGGAATGCATAGGAATGCTTCATCACTTCATCACACAGGAACCTTGCACCTTCTTCAGTCACCTTCACCGCCAGCTCCAAAACAGCAGTACCTGAAGCCTATGTGAGAATAGAAAAACTTGATGTGAAAACAGGAAAGACAGGCTCTGAAGTCAGTGCCACACTGGCTTGGGCAAGGTAAACTATCAGTGCTTCCATTTTCTCATTCATAAAGAAGTCATAAAAGCAGTACCTATGCCCTTGGGGTTGATTTAAGAATTAAGTAAGCTCATATATGTACCTGGCACATGGCAAGCTTTATAGAAGTGTTAGCTATGATTTAAGGGCAGCTGTGGGAGAGCTGATCTCTAGGACCATGAAATCCTCCTCAGTACCATCCCACCCCCAACCCAGTCTGGCAGGTGGTGTAGTTGGGAATCTTATGGGGGAAGGGAGAGACACAGGCTGTAGGGGTGAGTTGATTATGAGTTCCTGGAAGGTAAAGACTTCTTCCATGGCACCCTAAACAACCAGTGACACCTAACCAGGCTGTGGCATGCAGCAGGTACTCAAGAAAAAACTGGTAAGAAAAGATTAGTACTAAGCTTCCGTTCTGCCCACCCCCTATCCCCCGCCCTTTTTGGGGCGGGACTGTAAAGGCCCTGTCTAATAAGGAAGTTAGTTATTCAGTCACTCGGGGTAGGCAGAGCACCAGGAAGTGGGAAGCGGAATCAGAATCCGTGCAGGGGCCTAGAGATTGACCCCTCTCCCCACCCCCGACACCTCTCTGCCACAAACCCCACTCCCAGAAGTCACTCCATCCATTTGGACTCACGATTTCCAGAAGCCTCTCGCACCTCTCGGCCTGATGTCTTCTGGCCAGTTGTTATGGTGAGTGGGGACCGGACACAGGATGCCACTGAGTCGCTTAGAAAACAACCTTTGCTCCTGAGCCAAGGCCAGGAGAGAGTAGGGTCCATGGGGGAAGCTACAGATTTTACCACACCTGCCGAGTCACAGGGGGTCACGGTGAGAAGGGAGGGGGCTGCAGGGGAACAGTGAGAACTTGGGGCCATGGCCAGCTGGTGAACGAGGCCCCTCTCTCAGGCTCAACAGTGCCCGAGCCTCCATGGTGCCCATCGAAGATTTGAAGAACCAGAAGGTCATTGGTCAAGGCGGATTCGGCACAGTGTTCCAGGCATACCACCAGAATTGGGGTCATGATGTGGCCGTCAAGATTGTGAACTCGTGAGTGCCCCAGCTGCAGGCTGGCAGGTGTTGGTGTCTGCAGGAAGAAGGAGCAGGCTGCTGTGTTGCTGGGTCGCATGGGGAGAGAAGGGATCTGCCCTGCCCAGCAGCAGAGCATGACTACAGCTTTCTGCTTGGAGTGTAGGGAGAAGATATCCAAAGAAGTGAAGGCCATGGCAAATCTGCATAGCCTGTATGTGCTGCCACTGCTGGGGGTCACTGAGAAGCTGGAGTGGGACTACGTGTCTGGACCGGCTCTGGTGACTCCATTCATGGAGAACGGTTCCCTGACAGGGCTGCTGCTGCCCCAGTGCCCACGGCCCTGGCCACTTCTCTGTCGCCTGTTGCAGGAGATAGTGCTTGGGATGTGTTATCTGCACAGCCAGAACCCAGTGCTTCTGCACCGGGACCTGAAGCCCTCCAATGTCCTGCTGGACTCAGACCTGCACGCCAAGGTGAGCCAGCTCATCCACACCCCAGCCCAGCCTCTGGACAAGGTTCTGTCCCAGAGCTGCTCAACCCCCACCACTGGACACGGCAGCTGTTGCAGCCCTATCTATTAAATACCCTCAGCATCTCCCACTGGACACAGGCTGCTCAAGTGTCAAGGCACACTCAGGAACTTTAGCCCCTTCCATACCAAGTGATAGAGGCCCTGACTGACATGGTCACTTCTATAAGCCCACCCCACTAGGCCCTCCAGAGACCCATGGTTGACAGCCCAGAAAACTCAGACCTTGACCCAGCCCCAAGGAGAGGGAACTTAGACCTCCAAACCAAGGACCTCGCTGGTCCTACCATTCTCCCAACCCTCCACATCCCCTTTATAAGGCTAGACCTGCATCTTCTGGGGTAGAGAAGGGGATTTTTGAAGCTGCCTAGCCCTGTCCATCCCCTACTTCCTCCTTCTTCCCTCCCTTTGCAGCTAGCAGATTTTGGCCTGTCCAAGTTTCTGGGAGATTCACAGTCAAAGGCAGGATCTGGGGAGTCAGGGGGTACCCTAGCCTACTTGGCCCCAGAACTGTTGGCTGATGTAAACCGGAAGGCCTCTAGGGCCAGTGATGTCTACAGGTAAGGTCCCCATGCCAAACACACATCTCCAGTTTCTACACCTCTCTGGGCCCTGCTGAGGGAAGGTATATGGGAAAAGAGTTTTATCAGCAGTTGGGCAAGGCCTCAACTTTGTGTCTCTTGCAGCTTTGGGATCCTAATGTGGGCAGTGCTAGCCGGAAGAGAAGCTGAGAGTAAGACTTTAGCCAGGCTCTGGGATCCTTAATCTCAGATGCCTTTTTCCTAAAAGCCCCAAACCCTCTTCTTCCTGCTTACCTGCTCAGACTATCCCAGTCTTTCCTCACCTTCCCTTGGACTACACTCCCTGCCCCTTTACGTGATGGAGCAGGTGACCCCTTATACCCTGAATGCTTTCTCTTCATGTCCTCCACCCCCACCCCAGCAGTGACCAACACATCGCTGGTGCAGGGGGCCATGTGTGACAGGCAGATCAGGCCTCCACTGACTGAGCTGGCCGAGCCAGACCCTGAGACTCCTGGCTTGGAAAAACTGAAGGAGCTAATGCAGCACTGCTGGAGCCATGAGCCCAAAGACAGGCCTCCCTTCCAAGGTAAGCTGGCCATTTAGCTTGCAGTTAGGTAGGCTTGGATCTGTTTGCAGGGGGCTTTCGCTGGGAAAAAAGTTTTGCTCACCTGCCACACACTCTGCCTTCTCTCCAGAATGCAGACTAAATACTGAAGAAGTCTTATGCCTGGTAGAGAAAAGAGATGTAAATTGTACAAAGATGAATGCTGCAGTCTTCAAAGTGAGTGCCCAACTCCAACCTCCACCTGAGATCTGGGTGGGAATGGCACCATATAGCTCCCTTGGCCACTCAGTGACTCCCCACTGACCACTGTTCTTTATGTCTTGGGCTTCATCCCTACTTTCTCCACCCCATCCCTGAATTCCCAGGCAACAGATTGTGGTCCAAGAGACTCTTTTGGGTTTACTCTTGCTCTCCCACCTCCATACCCAGCAAGCTCCCCGTGTCCTTGCAGGTGAAGACTTTCCTGTCTGAGCACCGAGGCAGCAACAAGAGGTTTTCTGCCCTTGAGCCAGACTCAGGAGGGACAGAAATGGATGGCCCTGGGGAAATCCCAGGAAACCTTGAGTTTAAAGTCTCTGAGATGCTGAACAAATTGAATCTAAAAGAGTCCCCCAGCTCTGTTCCTGAAAAAGGTACAAACCTTCCCAAGAGGATGGAGGCACAAGGGGAGCAGGTTCAGCATGCTCAGACAGCAGGGATGTCTTCTGATTCAAAAGCCCAACCTACCTTTATTCCGGAGACCTCACCTTTCAGAAACCAGATGCCCAACCCCACCTCAGCATGGACGCCAGGTCCTGGACCCCAAAGGAATCAGGTGAGACTTTGGCAAAACTACAGGATGCAAATCCTATCCTTTGCTAGGGAAAACTTGGGGCCAAAAGGGTACACCGTAGCCAGGCCCCAGGACAGGGAGCCTGAGAGTACTGTGCTATTCACAGGGGGCTGAGAGACGTGGCACCACCGAGCCCTCCAGGAAGCCAAGGCCAAATCCAGTACCAGGTAACCACTCCCCACTCCTTCTCGTCCCCTGCTCAATTCCTTCACCAGCTTCATCCTCAAGACCATGTATAGATCCAGGGTACCTTGGGGAGGAAGAGGGAGAGAAAGGGCTAGAGGCCGTCTATCCCAACCTTCTCATTTCATAAATAAAGAAACTAATACCCACTGGGATTGGATCTCACTGAGATTACAGCAAAACCTAAATTTGCCCATGGGCCTTCTGGCTCCCCAACACCAGGCCTGTGAACCCCGAAATTTTATTGTTGCTATGTCAGTCCAGAGAGCCTCCCAGAAGAAAAGACCCAATATCAGGGTCAGAGGCATCAGTTGCCATCCCTCTTGAGCTTCTGCACACCCAGTTCTGAAGGAGCAGCCTGCAGAAGACCAAAGGCACATCGGACACCTTCACTGGGAGACCCTGAGACCCTATCTTTGCATTTCCTCAGGGTGAACACAAGGTGCCGCTGCCCCTCCACCCTGCTGCTCTTTCTAACTTGAGCTGCTGATGATTTAACCCTCCCACAACCACCACTGTTTCTCTTAAAGGGCCTGTTACCGTCTATGACAGCCAATTCGTACAGATCGGAAGTAACAACTTCATGACAATACCAAGAGAAGCTGCCTTATTCACGCCACCTAAGGGCATGAGCAGGAGCTGGCAACGCAACCCACACAAGTAGCTTCGGAAGAAGTGCTGCCTGAAGAACCTGAAGCCTGGACTGGGCCACATGGCCGGTATAATAATGGCAAGAATTGAGGAAGTGTCTAAGCCGCCTCCTGTATTTGAGGCAGCTAGCCAAGACTTTCTTTGAGGATCATCGAGCCTGCGCCCAGACTGATTTTGTATCCCAGGAATCAATAAAGTGGTCGAATTTTAGCCAAAGCTAAAGGCTAAGGCATCAGCCAGGGGCCAGGGGCAGAAAGGGACCTGAATGGGAAGTTGGGGAGCTGACACCAAGGGAGGAGGAGGCACTGCAGCCTCACTGAATCTGGAAGTGGGATGCTGAGGGCTGGGGACTGGCAATGTCATGGCATACAAGGTCAGAGCCCAGCCAGTGGCAGGAAGGAATCTCAGAGGCCTGGTTCCTGGTGCTTCTCTAATCTCAGGGCAGAGCACTTCCTCTGGAGCCGAAAGACCCTACCTTAAACCCATACTCCAGGGATAGATGCTGTGGTCCCACTGTCCCCTTTTTCTTCTGGGCTACAGAGACTCACTAGTGGGGTCTTGGCAAGGGGGCTTTCCATGGAGATTTGCACACCCCAGCCCATTTTGTGCCTGCACAAGAGACCCAGCAGTATCTCAGAGGTCAGCCCGCATACTATCACTTCCCTCCACCATGCACACATTTGCTTCAGAGGCAGGAGCCCTTTGGTTCTCCTCCCTCCACCATGCACACTCTCGGGCACATTTGCTTCAGAGGCAGGAGCCCTTTGGTTCTCAGACTGTGTCCGGGAGTGCAAAGCTATGGCTCCACAAAGCTACACACAGACTTATCCCCTCCCATGGAACTGAAGACTGAAGGAGCTTGGACAATTCAGACAGGGCTAAAGCTGCCACTGTCCAGGCAGGAGGATAGAGGAATGAGGGTGCCCCCATCCTGACCTCGATCCCAGCCCCATCTGACACATGTTCTTCCTTACATTCTAGCCAGCCTTCCTTCACTCCAGCCCTCCCTCAGTCTCCCCACATCCAAGCGTTCCACCCGTTTTGACACTTGCCACTCCAGGGGACCCACCCCACCCCCTCGCACCTCTCCAGTGGTCTGCATTCTTCCTTGAGGGTGCTGAAGAGAGAAAGCAGTGGTGTTAGGAAAGACAATCAGAGTGGGGGAGGAGGCCTGGGGAGTCCAGCTCGGCACGGGAAAGGGCTGGGCTGTTCCATCAGGGAAGTGGGAGGGGGCCGCGGCGCCAGGAGGGAAGGGCCTGCCCTCAGACACTCTGAGAGCCACTTGCTTAGTGGCGAGCAGTGACTCTGCAACCAGCTGTTCGGGGCTCCCTCCCCGGGCCTATCCCACTCAGTTGCAGCGGCCTCGCGGGCGGTGAGTTGGGGGAAAGGGAGAACCTGGGACGCCTTCTGTTTCAACCCCAAATCCTGTCCGCCTGGCGATGAGGCTTTTGCTAGGGCACCTCCTCAGTCTAGGTTTGAGGGAGGAGGAGAGGATTGGGCAGTGCCCTCATTGCCAACTGGGAGGCCACAGGGAGTGCATGGAAGGAGATGAAATTGCCCAGAGGTTGAGGGCGGGGTGGAAGTGGCCTGGACCAGGTGAGAGAGCAAGTTGGAGCTGGCTGGGGCTGCAAGTGGTAACCCGGACCCTGGCCCTTTCTATCCCACCTCCCCAACCCCCC
>NW_006436757.1:152772-154253 GCF_000325575.1 Pteropus alecto
ATCCACCCCTATCCCCACCCCCGGCAGTGCAGCGAGGGGCAGACCATGCCCCGCCTCTTCAGTCCCCGGCCACCGCCCAGCGAAGACCTCTTCTATGAGACCTACTACAGTTTGAGCCAGCAGTACCCACTGCTGCTACTGCTCCTGGTGATCGTGCTCTCCGCACTCCTGGCGTTGCTTGCTGTCGCCTGGGCCAGTGGCAGGGTGAGCAAGGCCTCTGGCGCCGGGTGCCTCTTCAAGGGCTGAGGCAGGAGGGTCACCGCCTAGGGGGCATTTTCAGTGCTGGGTCTTGCGAGGGTCTTCTTTTCGATGTGCTTTCTTTGCTGGGTCTCAGGAAAGAGGCGCCGAACCTTGCTAGGAACTGTAGTGACCCTGGACAAATCACTCCCCCTCCCTGGGGCACAGTGTCTGGGTCTACACAGGGCGATAACTGAGCCCTGGGTGCTTCTAATGTATCTCAGAATACTGACAGATCTTATGAGCTTCTGCGATCTACTAGTTGTAGAATAAATCCAACATCGGATATTCCAATTTTCCAGAGGGAAGTTACGCTGGGCCCCGTGGGAATCCATTTCCTGGTTTTCTTTCCCTCGTAGGGGCTGCGGGGCAGTTGTACCTACAGAAGTCCAGAAGGCATCCCCCATCCTGCTCTGTTTAGTCCCCAAATAAACCCATTTCCAGTTTCTTTTGGGGAGGAAAAATGGGTCTTCAATTTCGTTTCTGAAAACATCCCTCTCCAAGTTTTCTTTTCACTCTTCAGAGGCAAGGCGGGAAAATCACTGGGCGAGACCAGTCCTTGCTGGTCCACCTCAAAGTTCAGGAAGAGCTGGGACAAAGGGCGGGGACACGGGCGGCACTTTGAGGCGTGTAGCGAGAGCGCAGCCCGGGCGGCGAGGCAAAGTTCCGGACGCCCCCTGCTGCCAGAGCACCGCTTTGTCATCCGAGCCACGTTCCAGGGGCCGGGAATCACTCAAGCGAATTGGTCAGATTTGGATGCACTCATTCCTGAATGCCTTCTGTGAGCTAGGATTTTTCATTTGCTTCCTGACTCCAGGCTGGTGCTATGATTGCTAGTTGACAGATGAGAAAATTGAGGCTCACAAAGGTCACAGATTCACGAATGACCAATATGGGGTCAAAGTCAGATCTTCTGGGTAGATGGCCCTCGGCTCAGCATCCGCTACAGCATGCAAGTGATATATTAGGTTGAACTATTTAAGATTGATGGCTCTGTAGATTAAAACATTATCTGCAATTTCATACAGTTCAACCTAATATGAATGACAAGCAGAGGTGCCCTGCCTCCCTTTTGTTGTATGTATGTATGTATGTATATATGTATATTTTTTCCCCTGCCTCCTTTTTGTATTTAAGTTTGAGACACTTTTTGAGACTGGCCTGAGGTGCTGTCCATTCTTCCTCTTCTTTGACGAGCTCCCCAAACTCCACCGCCCAATCTTGCCTCCCACGGCCTGCCGCCG
>NW_006436757.1:155380-157127 GCF_000325575.1 Pteropus alecto
TTGTATGTATGTATGTATGTATGTATGTATGTATGTATGTATGTATGTATATTTTTTCCCCTGCCTCCTTTTTGTATTTAAGTTTGAGACACTTTTTGAGACTGGCCTGAGGTGCTGTCCATTATTCCTCTTCTTGGACGAGCTCCCCAAACTCCGCAGCCCAATCTTGCCTCCCACGCCCTTCCTCACAGGAGCTGGCTTCGGACAGGGGCTTCCTGGCCACAGTGCTGTGCGCGCTGGGCGGGTTCTCATTGCTGCTGGGCCTGGCTTCCCGCGAGCAGCGACTGCAGCGCTGGACGCGTCCCCTCTCCGGCCTTGTGTGGGCAGCGTTACTCGCGCTAGGCCACGGCTTCCTGTTCACTGGAGGCGTAGTGAGCGCCTGGGACCAGGTGAGAGGGGCGGCAGGTGGAGCCGGGCGGGGGCGGGGCGGGAAGGACTCCCGGGCCTCGAACTTGCACTCAGGACACCGGCAGCGAGCCGCACAACAGGGTCAGCCTGCAGCTTCCCGCACCCCGCCCCCAGGTGTCCTTTTTCATCTTTGTCATCTTCACCACGTATGCCATGCTGCCCTTGGGCATGCGGGACGCCGCCGCCTTGGGCCTCACTTCATCACTCTCACACCTGCTGGTTCTCGGGCTGTATCTTGGGCCTCAGCCAGACTCACGACCGGCGCTGCTGCCTCAGGTGAGCACACACATGACACAGGCTCTACCTGGGGTTGGCTTCCCTGGGTGCTACTTGGTTGTCTGGGCATTCACCAACTGTTTGCTGAACTGTGACTCCATGGCAGGGCGCCACAGCTGGGCGCAGGGTGCAAATACAGGTAGATCCCCACCGTGCCCTCCTGGAGTTGGTACACCAGTGCAGCATCGTGCCTGCAGACACCAGAAAAGGGATCTGGACCCACAAGGAAGAAAGTTCGACAGGGGACCCGGGTGCTGGGGACAGATATGGATGACGGAACCCTCACAAAAAATGCAAAATTTGGAGCTTGGGTAGTTTTGTGCTGCGGGAGAGAGTGGAGGTGGAGTGATATTCCAAGCAGAGGAGACCTATGTGCAAGGGTTTCTAGACCTAAGAGGCGATGTTGGTGTAGGAGCCAAGTCTGCAGCAGGAGGAATGAGGGGGAGAAGTGCCTCCTAAGGATCCCACAGTATGGCACAGATTGCCTCAAAATACTTGGGTCTGTAACGGCAGTGTCCTCCTCAGCCCTTCTGAAGACCAAATCCAGCTACATACACAGGCACCCCCACCCAGGTCTAGAATGTTCTGAGACTGACCCTCGCCCACAGTTGGCAGCAAACGCGGTGCTGTTCCTGTGCGGGAACGTGGCCGGGGCGTATCACAAAGCGCTGATGGAGCGGGCGCTGCGGGCCACCTTCAGAGAGGCGCTTAGTTCCCTGCACTCTCGCCGGAGGCTGGACACGGAGAAGAAGCATCAGGTCCTCCTGCGGTGGGAGAGAGGGATTACTTAAATCACACAGCTGCGCCCCTTTGCACACTTAATGACTTTGGGCAGGTCATCTGACTTTCTATTTCCTCCTTAGTCGAATGTGGCTGCTGCCCACCTTGGAAAGTTGCTGGGGGCTCGAACAAACTGAAGCTTGTAAAAGCACTTTAGAACGTTTTGACGCTAAACGAAGGACTCTAATTCCGTCATTGGTGTTGGGAGTTCAGTCCTTAAAGGCAGTGGTCTCCAACCTTTTGGGCACCAGGGACTGCTTTGTGGAAGACAATTTTTCCACAG
>NW_006436757.1:157189-178959 GCF_000325575.1 Pteropus alecto
GTGATGGTTTCAGAATGATTAAGTGCATTACATTTATTGTACACTTTATTTCTATTATTATTACATTGTAATATATAATGAAATAATTATACAACTCACTATAATGCAGAATCAGATGCCACCAGATGCAACTGTACAATTGAAATATATCAACTCACTTGCCACTATAGATACAGCTTAATTGTCTTTTACCACTCACCGATAGCATTTTGATATTAGTCTACAAGCAATTGATTTATTATGGTCACTGTGCAGTCAAACCTCCCTGCTAATATTAATCTGCATTTACAGCCACTGCCCAGCTCTAGCATCACTGCCTCAGCTCCACCTCAGATCATCAGACATTGGCTTCTCATAAGGAGTACACAACCTAGATCCCTCCCATGGGCAGTTCACAATAGGGTTTGCACTCCTATGAGAATCTATTGTCTGATGATCTGAGGTGGAGCTGAGGCACTGATGCTAGCACCAGGGAGCGGCTGCAAATACAGATGATGCTTCACTTGCTCACCCGCCACTTACCTCCTGCTCTGCGGTCGGGTTTCTAACAGGTCACGGACCAGTCCAGTTGCCCCAGGGGTTGGGGGACTGCTGCCTAAAGGTGATCAGTGCAGGAGGGAGTGTTGGAGCCCGGCTCTATGTGGTGGGCAGGACCTGAAGGAGTGCCCTGAGGGACACCTAATGGGGTTGGGGAAGGGTGTGGGCCCCTAGGGGTTTGGGAGGCTGAGGCTCCTGGCTTTAGAGTGCAGGAGGATTGGTGCTCACAGTGTCCTCCCCCAGGAACACCTTCTCTTGTCCATCCTTCCTGCCTACTTGGCCCGAGAGATGAAGGCGGAGATCATGGCAAGGCTGCAGGCTGGACAGGGGTCACGGCCAGAGAGCACCAACAACTTCCACAGCCTTTATGTAAAGAGGCACCAGGGAGTCAGGTATAAATAGGGAAGGGTGGCTGGAAGGGAGGGAGCATGGGCCAGAGGAAACCCTGACCCCACTGATGCAGTCTGCTCTGCCCAGCGTGCTGTATGCTGACATCGTGGGCTTCACACGGCTGGCCAGTGAATGCTCCCCAAAGGAGCTGGTGCTCATGCTCAACGAGCTCTTTGGCAAGTTCGACCAGATTGCCAAGGTCAGAGGGGGCCTCCCTCCCAGCTTCAAACACCCTACCCTGGAAAACCTCTTCCAAGGGCAATTCCTGCCTTATGAGACTCCAGTCCCACTTCAGAGCCCATGTGGGCTCACAAATACACCACTGGAATTAGGAAGCCCTCTCAAATATCCCCAGATATGGAGATATTCACCACACACCTCAAACCTGGAGAGATTTCTCAACATCTCCACAAAGGCCTCAACCGCAGCACCCCAAATATGCTCAGAGCCCCAACACAGGTGTCTCTGGACACTGCAACCAAATCTAGATAGATTTTCAGATATTCTAATCTTAGGAGGCCCTTCTAAGGGAAATCTCTGGCCCAGCCACCTGCTCAGATCCCAGGGATGCCCCTAAGCAACTTAATCTTGGGTCTCTCACCCAAAAAACCTCAATCCTGAGGCTACTTTCATATGCTCAAATCTGGGATCACCCTACATATGCCAAAGTTGGGGAGAGTCACAGATATCCCAACCTTTGGGAAACCTTTCTGAGAAAGACATCTGCATGGGAGACCTCGGCAAGCCCCACATCAAGTTTAGGGACTCCCTAGATCTGACCTAGCCACTCCTGACCTGAGAAGTTCTTCAAGAACACCACATTTGCTCCTACTTTTCCCAACTGCCTCCTGCCTCCTCTGGCCTCTAACCAAGTACCCCCTCCCCCTTGCACACACACACACCCAGGAGCATGAATGCATGCGGATCAAGATCCTGGGAGACTGTTACTACTGTGTCTCTGGGCTGCCGCTCTCACTACCAGACCACGCCATCAACTGTGTGCGCATGGGGCTGGACATGTGCCGGGCCATCAGGTCAGCTCAGGTGGGCGGGAAGGAGGAGTACCAAGGGATGGATTGGGGAGAGGAGCAGGCAGGGTAGTGGAAGTCATCCTGGAGAGAGGGAGGGGTGAGGCCCAGGGAAGGACTGAAGACAGCATTCAGATTGTTGCCCATATACACTCCTCAGGAAATTGCGGGCAGCCACCGGTGTTGACATCAATATGCGCGTGGGCGTGCACTCGGGCAGCGTGCTCTGCGGAGTCATCGGGCTGCAGAAATGGCAGTATGATGTCTGGTCCCATGATGTCACACTGGCCAACCACATGGAGGCAGGTGGCGTGCCAGGGTGAGACCTAGGGCTCCGGGACGCTGCAGCTAGAGGGCAACCAGGCCTTCCCCAGGCTGCCACCCTTTTCATAGTTCCTTAAAACGAGCACAGTTGCATGTGGGGCTCTGGGAGACCCTAGGGTGCAGGCCAGAGATCAGTGACCATTGGGGTTGGAGACATTTGGCGGCAGTGGGAGGCATTGGGTACTTAATTTCAAGCCTCGACATGGGGTAGGGGAGAAGTCAAAAGGGCTAAGCCGGCAGGAGGGAGAGGAAGGAAATACGTAAGACCCAGACCCAGACGACTGTTGCAGGATGAGGCCTCCAGGGTAAGGGTGAAATAGAGCTAGGAAGACATCTCTTGTAGCACAGGGCCTTGCTTGAAGTCGGACCTCCAAGAATGATTCTCGAAAGAAATGAGAGGTCAGAGGCCCTGCCTCCTGACTCCCACGGCTCCCTCCTTCCAGACGAGTGCATATCACAGGGGCTACCCTGGCCCTGCTAGGAGGAGCTTACGCTGTGGAGGATGTAGCCATGGAACACCGGGACCCATACCTTCGAGAGCTAGGGGAGCCTACCTACCTGGTCATCGATCCCCGGGTAAAAGCCCAGCCTGGACTCCACCCTAACCATCCACAGCCACAGGACTGGTCTCTTCTCCTATGCCAGAGATTGGGTTTCTGGGTCCTAGTGTGAGTGTGGCGGGGGAGGGGACACAAGCCTCTTAGGGATGTGGGAAGAATGGGGAAGTGTTTTGATCTTGACTTTCAGCCCTCATATGCCCCAGGCCGAGGAGGAGGATGAGAAGGGCACTGCAGGAGGGTTGCTGTCCTCTCTCGAAGGTCCCAAGATGCGTCCATCACTGCTGATGACCCGCTATCTGGAATCCTGGGGTGCAGCCAAGCCTTTTGCCCATCTGAGCCACGTAGAGAGCCCTGTGTCCACCTCCACCCCTCTGCCGGTATGTGCACATCCATCATGAGCCCCAGTGCTTACATAAACCCACTCCCACTTTCCACTCCAAGCCTCCCTGCCCCCACTACCAGTGAGTCATCTGATGACATCTCAAGGTCCTGAACTGTCTAGTCACCCTAGTCACTGGCTCAGGAACTTCTTTGCCCTTATTTCCAGAGAAAGGGCAAAGATGAATGCCCTCTGAGCTTACCGCAGAGAAGACTGTGAGATCCCATAGACATCATGTTGTTCCCCAACCTCCACTCAGGAAGCCCCTTCCCCTGGCACCCCACTTCCTTCTGACTCTGAAGCCAGTGTTCACACCCATTTCCATCAGGAAATGTCTCTTTTTAACTCAATTCCTAGAACTGCATGCTTTCTTCTTCAATCCCCACTTGGACTGGGAAGGTGGGGCAATTGGTTATTGTCCCTACTCTCCAGCATTTATACGCAGATAAATGAAGTGATAGTGAAATTTGCACTTGGCCTTGAGGAAAGAAGTCACCTTGAGCAGGCAGGGGTGAGGGAGGGAGGGGAGGAGGAAAGGATGGAGGGAGGGAAGGGAGTGGGCCTGCCCCTTGTCTAGGGGAAGCTAGGGCAGGGCCGATTATTGGCCGATCCTATGCATAGCACCTTCAGGTGGAGAAGCCTGGATCTCTCCAACCACCTCTGATTCTTGGGGTTGGTGCTTGATGACAAGTAACCAGAACCCTCACTAAGGGACCCAGGTTATGTCCCTAAAGGCTTACTCTGAAATTAGGTTCTTCAGCCTGCTCTCCTCCATCTTACCTGATCTTCCCAAAACCTGATTGACATTCTCAGCCACTTTTCTGCAGATCTTCTCAGAACCTTCTCTCCTGGGTAGACCTGGCTGGATTTATGGGATGACTCCACAGTACCTTTTCCATGTTCCAACTTCTCCTCTCCCATCCAGCAGGAAAGCAGGCCGGAGATCAGTGACCATTGGGGATGGAGACATTTGGCGGCAGTGGGAGGCATTGGGTACTTAATTTCAAGCCTCAACATGGGGTAGGGGAGAAGTCAAAAGGGCTAAGCCGGCAGGAGGGAGAGGAAGGAAATACGTAAGACCCAGACCCAGACGACTGTTGCAGGATGAGGCCTCCAGGGTAAGAGTGAAATAGAGGGGGGAGCCCAGGGACCTGAGACAACGTTGGGTGCAGCCCCATGGTGGGAATATACCCCAGAACCCATGCCAGACTTCCCCAATCCCACACTAAGGTACAGGCTAGGAGGTGTCAGAGTGGAGGAGTAGGAGCCCTTTGTCTTGGGGTATCTACTGAGGCAGTACCTCACCAGCTCAGAATTTTGCTTCTCAGCCCCTGAAGTTCCAGGTTTTCAATCACGTTAGAAATGCTGAGAGTCGCAATTGGCTTACTCTTAAACAATGTGAAACTTTGGGGTCGTGGGGCCTTGTTTGTGCTAGTAGATCCCATTCATCCAGTCATTCCTTCTACAGTTTTTGAGCACCTATTTTGTGGCAGGCACTAAGCTAGTTCTTGAGAAGACAGAAATGAATAAGATGTTTTCCTTGCCTTCAAATAACTTACAGGCATTGGCCACGTGGGCAAGTAGGGAGTCTGAAAAAACTTAGACCCAGACATAGATGAATAGATGGGCTCATACCTAGAACATATCTTTCAACCTCTCTCTATTCCTCTCAGTCTCTGTCTCTCCTTCTCCTTTCCCATACACGAGGTTTCGGTTTCAGGGGACGATGAGGACCCCTGTGACCCTGCCTCCTTCACGTGAGCCTAGGGGTACAGGGAAGAAGGTCACCACGCATCTTGCCCTGGGCCATGGCCTCGAAGCTTCGCCCTCTTCCTTGCTGTTTGTCCTAACCTGCTTCTCTCGCTGCTCGTTTTCTTACCTCTGCACACACTCACCGTAGTCTTTTGGGTGCAGAAGAGAATGACTCTAATCGAGTCCGTTTCTCTTCCCCTTTCTTCTCCATTTTTTTTGTTTGTTTGTTTTCCTCCCCTACCACCATCCAGTTCAGCCTAACCATAACTAAAGTTTTGAGGAGAGTCAGACTGTTCTGCGTTGTCACTCCAATGCGGGCCAACAAGGATTTTTTGGCATCTTAGGGCTATAGGAAAATCCCTGCCTTTGGAATTTGTGCAGTCCTTAAGGAAAATGAGACATAAGAAACCAACAGCCATGGAAGCCTATAAAAGATACACGGTTGCCTCATAAGTGATGGAAACTATGAGGAAGTCAAGGTATAAGGCCGCTGGGAGTCTAAAGAGTCAGGAGGAACCTTTAAGGAGCTAATGTGGTTTGAACCTTCCCTCAAGAACAGGTGGGACTTGGTGGAGAGAGAGAAATCATTAGAGGCAGGGAAAACAGCTGGATCAAATGCTCAAGGTCAAAGACCTTGATACAGAATGCTTCACTGCAGACAGGTTCCAAGGATGCCCACCATCTTCCCATCCTCCCCTTCTTGTGTTCTCCCGACAGGAGAAAGCCCTGGCTTCCTTCAGCCCCCAGTGGAGCCTGGACCGGTGAGGAGGCCCAAGCAACTTTGACAGTGGGGCTGTCTGGATGACCTACCTCCATTTTCAGGGAGGTGGGGGCTGCTCTTGCTTTGACCAGATGCTTTTGAGGGTCTCAGTGGTGACAGGCCGGGCTCTCACTGTACAGGAGCCGTACCCCTCGGAGACTAGATGATGAACTGGACACTGGGGATGCCAAGTTCTTCCAGGTCATCGAACAGCTCAACTCTCAGAAGTATGGAGAACAGAAGGGGGCTGGGAGGGCTAGAGGCCATGGGCTCATGTGGTAGGGGACACGTAGTGTTCCCCTGATGACCTGGGGGTGGGGGTGGCGGGGGGGAGGAGGGCCTTCCCTGCTCCAGCCTGGGGAAAGACTCCTCTCACCATTCTTTCCTGCCCTGATCTTTCCTCCTCTGGGCTTACTGCCTCCCCCTTGCCTTCCTACCAGACAGTGGAAGCAGTCAAAGGACTTCAACCCACTGACATTGTACTTCCGAGAGAAGGAGATGGAAAAAGAGGTGGGCTTAGGGGGTGTGGCAGGCATCAGAGGATTTCCTTACCTTAGTTCCTGAGCCCTGGGGAGGGGACAGTCCTGGTGGCCCCACATCCTCTCCCCAGGTCTGCTCAGTTTGTGGTCCTGTGGGTGATAGAGGGGATTGTATCTCTCTAAAAGCAAAGTCACCCTATAGATTGAATTACCGGGTGGTGATGGGAGAGAAAACTGAGCTCTTTGGAAAACTGGGCAGAGGTTACCTGGGACTAAACTGGAGGGTGAGACAGTGAGACCGGGGGACCCACTCATTGCCTGGGATTGACACAAGGTGATAAGCAGCACTGGTGCCCCTGTCTCCACCCCGAACCCTCCCTTCCAGTATCGACTCTCCGCACTCCCTGCCTTCAGATACTATGCAGCCTGCACCTTCCTGGTTTTTCTCTCCAACTTCATCATCCAGATGCTGGTGACAAACAGGTGAGAGAGTCCCAGGCAAGGGAAGCCCTAATTCTTAAAAACAGACCATCTAGTTCCTCCGGATCCCCAACACCCACTTTTTCTTTTACCAACTTCCCCTTGGTTTCGACACTGACCCATGGAGGAAATGGAAATACGTGTTCTGGGGAACCGTGATAATCACGGGCCCCATTTTACTCCTGCATATCCCGTGAATTTTCTACATCTTGTGGACCCAAGCATTTTCAAATGTCTGTCTCTCGATTCTGACAACATTCCCATGGAAGTTTTGTCCCCGTTGAGAAGCTTAAATCTCATAGCAAATGAGCGTAGAAAAGTAGGTCCTCACTCCTAGTCCATTGCTAAGAGGGGCAAGGACATTTTCAAAACTCAGCCAGGTGAAAGAGGTTTGGCCCAAAGTCCTGGGGACCAGTCTGATGCAGCCTCGGCCACTCTTGTGAGCCTCCTGCCCCTTTCTAATATTCTCCCTACCTTATTAGTTCCTGTCCCAGCCCAAAACTATCCCAGGCCCCCGAGCTCTTCCATGGTATATGATGTCTTTTATCATCCCAGACCCCATCGGCAGCCAGTTCAGACCCCCAGGACCACTTCTCCCCATGTCTTCACACCAGAAGGAGCAGCACCCTCCCACACACAGGGAGCCTGCTCTGGCTCTTGACGTTCTCACTGTTGTCTCCCTTTAGGCCCCCGGCTCTGGCCATCACCTATAGCATCACCTTCCTCCTCTTCCTCCTCCTCCTCTTCGCCTGCTTCTCAGAGCACCTGACGGTGAGGTGGGCTATGGGGTGGAAGTGGCAAGCTGAAGCTCTGACCGTGACCTGGCCCCCGCCCCATGGCTAAGACCTCCATTCTCCTTCCACAGAGGTGTGTTTTGAAAGGCCCCAAGATGCTGCACTGGCTTCCCGCACTGTCTGGCCTGGTGGCCACACGTCCCGGACTGCGGGTTGCCCTGGGCACTGCCACCATCCTCCTTGTCTTTTCCATGGCCATTACCAGCCTGGTGAGGGCAGAGGGGGCCCTATGCACCCCCATCAGGGCATGTTTGACCTATCAAAGTCTGAAAAGGGCCTCCTGGATTTGGAAGGGCAGTTAGACTAAGGCCAGGGGATTTGGAAGGGCAGGTAGACAAGTAATGAAAAAAATGATAGTCACCCACAACCTACCACCTGGGTATAATCATTGTTAACACTTTGGTGGACATTCTTCCTGTCTTCTTTCTATGTAGGCAGATCTTTATTACTTAGCTTCCTCACTGTGATTTTGTAATGGAGTTTGGCTGATTATTTCAAACTTAGAATCATTCCTAGAATTCTATCCCTGAAAGACACTTTATAAATCATCTCCCAGCCAAGAAGAGAAGCTCAGGCCCAAAAAGGGGGAGTGGCTGGCAAGAGATCACAAAGTGGATCCACGGCAGACTAGTGCTCATGACACCCACTGCTCTAGGCCCTGCTCTCCCCACCAGTGAGCTCCCTCGCCAACCAGAAATAGCAGAATCTGCTCCTTCGGAGGAGTCTGGCCCTTACTTATCTCTGGGTCAGCTGAAATCCAGCACACCATTGTGCCCAAGGAGCTACCTGCCCACCTCAGCTCCTCATCTTCTTCTGCAGTTCTTCTTACCGGCAGCATCGAACTGCCCTTTCCGGGTGCCCAATGTGTCCTCTGAGGCTTTCAACCTCTCCTGGGAGCTCCCTGGGTCCTTGCCTCTCATCAGCATCCCAGTGAGTGTCCGCTCAGCCCTGAATCTCCTTCTTCAGAACCTTCCTCAGCTCCTCCCCCACCTCCTTAGTTGAAAAACACTCCGTCCCGTGCACTGGGACAGACATAAGCCACACTTGGGTGTGTGTGTGGTGTGTGGTGTGTGTATGTATGTGTGTGTGTGTGTGTGGTGTGTGTGTCTGGTGTGTAGTGTGTGTGGTGTGTGGTGTATGTGGTATGGTGTGGTATGTCTGGTGTGTGTGTCTGGTGTGTGGGGTGTGTCTGTGGTGGGGGGGTGGGACAGACATAAGCCACACTTGGGTGTGTGTGTGGTGTGTGGTGTGTGTATGTATGTGTGTGTGTGTGTGTGGGGGTGGGTGTGGGTGTGTCTGTGTGTGTGTCTGTGTGTGGACACCCCCTGCTCCCCAGAAAGGACCTGGGTGGGGCAGGACAGGAATGCTCAGGCATTCCCCACCCCTGCCTGTGGGACGTGCCCCACCTCGTAACCAGCCCTCCCCGGCCCCACAGTACTCCATGCACTGCTGTGTGCTGGGTTTCCTCTCCTGCTCCCTCTTTCTGCACATGAGCTTTGAACTGAAGCTGCTGCTGCTCCTGCTGTGGCTGGTGGCCTCCTGCTCCCTCTTCCTGCACTCCCATGCCTGGCTGTCGGATTGCCTCGTTGCCCGCCTCTATCTCGGCCCCTTGGACTCCAGGTGCGCGCAGCCATTGGACAGAGGTGTCTGGGCCCTCTGGGACGGGGTGAGATGGGACAGGGCAGAGCTGTCCTCACCTCGCTGACCTGAACCTCCCACAGGGTAAAGCAGGAGGAAGGCTGAGGGCTCCATGGGCACTGGGGGAAGGGGGAAGCCATCGTGAAGGGGGCAGGGCAAGGGACAACCCTGATCCGTGGCCTCTTCAGGCCAGGGGTGCTGAAGGAGCCCAAACTCATGGGAGCTATCTCCTTCTTCATCTTCTTCTTCACACTCCTTGTCTTGGCTCGGCAGGTAAGTCACCCAGCTCAGCCTTCCAGGGCCTTGGTATGAAGGGTAAGGTGGGAGGGTCCCCATATTTGTAACTTGGTCTCTCTCTCACCCTTTCCTTAATCTGTCTCCAGGGCTGAGCCCAAGTGGCATACCCTTTGAAAGCTTCTAAGTGAAATTTCCTATTCTCTTTCTCCTTCACTCCCCAAGGAGAGTGTCCTCAAGTTCTCTCCTCCCTCCTCCCTCCCACCCCCAATCTAGGAAAGTCCATGCTTAAGAAAAAACAATCTGCTGCCAATTCTGCCCACCCTAGTTTGAATCTAGTTTCAAGGGAGTCACCCCAGGGGTAGTTGCACCTTAAGCCTTATCTCTAAACTACAGGGTAGTGTGGTTTTAGGGGGGTGAACACTCAGGTGCTGGGGATTTCCTTGCACTATGTCTCCCCATGGCCCCCTGGTGACCATTCCCAGAATGAGTATTATTGCCGCCTGGACTTCCTGTGGAAGAAGAAGCTGAGGCAGGAGCGGGAAGAGACAGAGATGATGGAGAACCTGACTCGGCTGCTCTTGGAGAACGTGCTTCCTGCGCACGTGGCCCCCCAGTTCATTGGCCAGAACCGGCGCAACGAGGTAACTCCCCACCCCTGACTCCCGAGCTCCAGATACCATAGGGACTAATTTCAGATGGAAGTCTTGGCCCTTGGCCCAACCTCTCTGGACTCCCCCTTAGTGGGTCGGGCGGTTGCTCAAACCTCTCCACGTCCTTGTCAGGTGCCTCTTGTTTTCACGAGATCTTAGGCTCTGTCTTTGATGAGCACAGAATTTCAGTGTTTCAAGTTCTTGGAGAGAGTGTCCACTCCAACTCATGACCACGCCATGCCTTTCAGAAGCTTCATCAAGTGTTGATGGGAGTTGTGTGGAGGACACAGTCCACCCATCTCTCTGGACCTGCACTATCCAGTATGGTAGCCGTTAGCAATGTGCGGCCATATAAATTTAAATTAATTAAATAGAAAATTCAAGTCCTCAATTGCACTGGTCACATTTTATGTGCTCAACAGCTGTATGTGCTTAGCAGTCACCATATTGGACGGCAGATATATAGAACATTTCCACCACCACAGAAACTTCTGTTGGATGATGCTGTTCTAGATCCTCAAATATCTTGCTACAGTCAGACCATCAGAAGGTCACCCACATATTTGCACCATCTTATTTGTACCGCCACCATCTCATACTCTCTGCTATGGAAATGTTCTTGACCTGTATTGAAGGGCATTGAAAGAAACAGCCCAAGGGCTATTTCACACCCTTAAGCCCCCACCAACTGTTCTCTGCTCTGAAGATTAGGAGTAGGTCTACTACTGGTTTCTTCTCTTATAGATATTGATAATCTTGTAACCGATCATGTTTCTGACTTCGCATTGGCTACTAAAAGCTCAGAGCCAGAATTGAGGACTAACAAGGACTTCATGATATCCATTTTGTGAAGCAATCTCAGATCTAATTCCATCTTTACCATCTTACCCTTATTTTTCCTTTGCCCCATTTTTCCTATTATTGCTTTATTTTATCTTGCAAATTGTAGCTATCTTTGTAAGCCAATTTAACTGATTTAAAACCTTTTAGCAATAGCTAGGATGTAAATATATTTCCCATCAATGTATCCCAGTTCTAGAAGTGACTCCCCTCACATTGCTGTGAGGTGATCTTGACCCCAAACCTGTCTCTCCTGGAATCACAGTGAGACCCTGTCTTTGACTCCTGAGTCACATCCCTTGGGTAACCTGGTCCTCCCCATCCCGCCTCCTCCCCAATCCTTCTTACACACTGGGGGAGGCTTGTGGACACAGGGACAGGAGGGGAAAGAAGGTGGTCTACAGCCTTACCCCAGCTTTTCGCCCTCCCAGGACCTCTACCACCAGTCCTACGAGTGTGTCTGTGTCCTCTTCGCCTCAGTCCCAGACTTTAAGGAGTTTTACTCCGAATCTAACATCAACCATGAGGGGCTAGAGTGTCTGCGGCTGCTCAATGAGATCATTGCTGATTTTGATGAGGTAACAGCTCCACCGGTCACCCAGCCCTACGTCCAGGATTCTAGAATTCCCCACCAGCCCCTCCTTCCACTTTGCTCTCCTGGCCATGAAGCCCACCCTGCTTTCTCAGTCTTCCCCCTCCTCCAATTCTCCAGCTCTATCCTCTCCAACAACTGTGTCTACAACCAACTCTCCCTCCTGCCACCATCCCTGACCCCACAGCCTGGTCCTTTAGCCTCCAAAAACCTGGGGCTGGGCTTCAGGGAGAGAGGAGGAGGAGAGCAAAATAAACTGGGGACACCGCCTCCTCTCTCTATACAGCTGCTCTCTAAGCCCAAGTTCAGTGGGGTGGAAAAGATCAAAACGATCTGCAGCACCTACATGGCAGCTACAGGCTTAAATGCCACCTCTGGACAGGATGCACAGCAGGTACAACATTCCTTCCTTACCTATCAACCCTCACCTGGGCTCTCATTGGTGGGCCCATAAATGGGCCTTATTCCTGTGCCCTCATTGACCTATCCTGGTGGCCGACCCATTGCCAGGATGCTGAGCGAAGCTGCAGCCACCTTGGCACCATGGTGGAGTTTGCGGTGGCCCTTGGGTCTAAGCTGGATGTCATCAACAAGCACTCATTCAACAACTTCCGCCTGCGTGTGGGTAAGGGCTTTCCCTTGCTGGGGCAGTCTGGGACCTCCTCCTCATCTTCCCCAAGTCCTTTGTTATCTGCTCTTCCAGGTATGGAGCTTGAAGCTGCTGGGCCTCAAGCTACGAGGCCCACCCATCCCCTTCCCTAGGCCACCCTCCTCCAGCTCCACACTCCTTTACTCTAAGGGCCCCCAGGCTCTTCTCCCTAGTTCCGTGAACCTTCTCTTCCCCACTACCTCCTCAAATCTCCCCTCTTTTTACCACATCTCTTGTCAGGGTTGAACCATGGACCTGTGGTGGCTGGAGTGATAGGGGCCCAGAAGCCACAATATGACATCTGGGGCAACACAGTGAATGTGGCCAGCCGCATGGAGAGTACAGGAGTCCTGGGCAAGATCCAAGTGAGGGAGCCACACTGAAGGCAGGGGGGCAAGGGATAAGGATAGGGCCACCCCTACTACCTCACCCCCCTTCAATTTCAGGTGACTGAGGAGACAGCCCGTGCCCTGCAGTCCTTAGGTTATACCTGCTACAGCCGGGGTGTCATCAAGGTCAAAGGCAAAGGGCAGCTGTGCACCTACTTCCTGAACACAGATTTGACACGAGTTGGACCTCCTTCAGCCACCCTGGGCTGAGACCCCACTCCTTCCTCTCCACCTCTAAGATCCTCAATAAAGAGACTCTGGTATGTCTGGAGCCAATTGATATTAGAGCTACCGAGATAGCTGGGATCACCTACTCCTTGCCTCTCAGCAGGACTGCCTCTTCCCAGGCCAAATTGAGTGTGTGTGTGTGTGTGTGTGTTCGTGCGCGCGTGTGTGTGTGTGTGCGCGCGCGCGCGCATGAATTTGTATTTGTGGAAGGGGGTGATTCTTTTTCACAAGCTTAGGAAGATAACTGTCTCAGCCTCCTACCCACCTGCCAACGTGATTCCAGTATTTTGTAAACCTTGGAAGCATGAAGAATTTTAGTCACATGACTCAAAACAAGGATTTGTCCTTTCCTGCTCCCCACCCTCAAATATTGGAAGGAATCTCCAGGAAAATGTCATTTGGCATTTACTCATTTATCAAAGACAAAATAAGTATCTATTATGTGCTTACTATGCTGCTTGGGTGAGAGGCGTTGAAAATATTTATTAGGTCTCTCTCCGTTTCAGCTGCTATTCTCAAATGACCCACGATGATTTCCGGGGAGGACCTGTAGGCAGTATGGGGGTTCTTCTGTTCTCAGATCCTTCAGATGCCCCTTGCTTCCTTCTTCATCCTTCTGCTCAGTTGTTGATATGGTGCTTGAAACAACCATGGTTCATTCCTACCTGCTCATATTTTTGGGTCTATGAGGGATGCCTTGACTCCCTAGGTTTGTTGCAGATGTTACACGTGGATTTTTGTGGGGTTTTTTTTTCTCTATTTGTTCTGTTCTTATAGGAGTGATTCAAAAAGTACACTACAGCTACTGCTGCTACCATCTTCCTAAAGTGCTGGCAGAACAGAAAGAGGCTCTCTAACACAACAGCCATCCCTAGGAAAAAGTTGTTCATCCATCTCGCTTTGGGAAATCTTCATTTCCTAAGAGTGACTACAGTCACAGAGGACCCTTAGCCCCACCTTGTGCCAGAGTGTGTTTTGGGGCTGGCGGAATGCTTATGTGAAGAATTCCAGGATAAGATTTGCTGACTTGGTTCTCAAGTGAGGCCTCCTTGGGAGATGGAGAGAGGGAAAGCAATCCCCTAGAACCCCTCCTACTGAGAAGATGAAGGTTTCTGGCAGGAAGTTGGAGTCTTGCTAACAATAATAACTCTGAGTTTTCTCAGAAAGTCCGCTGAGTCAGGGAGACAAGATGAGCGATAAGTGATGAACCCCCATGTGTGGTCTTTCTTGCTCAGCTCCTTCAGGAGTCTGTTGTTCTGAGTATGACCTGCAGGCCACCTGCCTCAGAACTGGGCAGTGGGGCAGGTCTGATTTCTATGTCTGTCTTTGTGTCCTTTTCTAAACCGAAAATCATGGAAAACTAAAGGATGTGCCTCTCAGCTATCTGGAGGGACCCCCATAAAGGCACCCAGGAGCACCCCAACCCACACAACACACACATTCTACACACAAGATGGACTCGATTTCAGACTTCTGTTTTAATTGCAAAGTTGCCCAGCCTCTGATTCTGCCCGTACTTGCCCCTCCCCTCCCTCTTCTTCCGCTCCACCCCCATGAGCCTTCTCCTGGAGGTGCAGTGCAGAATTGGGTCAGGCCAGGAGGAAAGCCAGCTTCTTTCCACCAGTACTCCCAGGCCTGGTTCAGTTAGCTTCATCGAGAGGGTTGGTGGAGACAGTGAGACTCTCAGCAGGGCCAGGGTCGGGAGAGGCAGGGGAGCTCCTCACAGTCTGGTTCAAGGTACCCCCACGGCGGGTGCTGGATGCCTCAGAGCCGGTGGCCTCTAACAGCTTGGCAACGAAGCCCACACCAACAGAGCGCAGCAGGCTGCCGCCAGCACAGGCATACAGCACAGGGTTCACGCTGCTGCTCAGGAAGGCCAGCGCAATGAGCACGTAGCGGGCCAGGGTAAGCCGCAGCCCCACGGGCCCCGACCTCGGGGCCCTGCCAGCCAGGGCGCGGCTGGCTTCAGCCAGGTTTACCAGGTGGTAGGGCAGCCAGAAGGCGGTGAAGGTCAAGATGATGAGCACCACCAGGCGGCTGGTACGGCGGCTGCGGCGGAAGCGCCTGGCCCGCAGCCTGCGCCCGATGTCGGAATAGCTGGCCACCACGACCAGAAAGGGCAGCAGGAAGCCCGTGAAAGCCTCGAAGAGCAGATGGAAGGCTCTGTGTCTTTCACTGGAGTATGTCAGGAAGCAAACTAGGCTCTCGTTTTTCGGTACCACAGAGCGATACACAATGACGGGCGTGGCCAGCAGAGCTGACAACACCCAGATGCCTGCTAGCACCCTCCGGGCCATCGTCTTGGTGCGCAGCTTCTGGGACACAAAGGGGCGGGCCACCGCCAGTGAGCGATCCAGACTCATGGCCATGATAAGCAGGACGCTGGCATACATGCTGACTCCGCAAATGTAGTGGAACAGGCGGCAGCCAGCCACTCCAAAAATCCAGGTGCCTCGGGCCAGGGAGTGGAGGAAAAAGGGAGCAGTGAGCAATACAGCCAAGTCGGCCAGGGCCAAGTTCAGCACCATCAGGGCAGTGACAGAGCGCTTTTGCATCTTTACCAGGATGCTCCACACCACAAAGCTGTTGCCAGGGAGCCCCACAGCCAGAGCCACTGACAGTAGGATGATAGCCAGCAGAGAGATGAACATAAAACTTTGTGAGGAGGGTCCTGCAGGAGATGTAGTGTTCGTGGCCATTGCAAGGACCTGGAAGGTGAGGTGAACACTCGCATGAGAGTAGGGGACCAAGGGTTTCCTGAATCTCTAGACACACCTAGCCTGAGTACTCTAGTCTTTCCACAAGGTCAGCAGCATTAGAAGCACCGTCGCAATAAGCACCTGTCTTAGGGGACCTGACTGAGTAGAAAGACTTATTTCCTAACTGGGCCATGGGGCCCCTTCCTTCTCACAGACTCAATTGCAAAATACACAGCACCGGCAGCATTAGCATTGCTAGACCCTTTCAGCCTTCTTCCCTTAGGAGATCCTCAAACCCAGAACCAGACTGGGGAGATTTCCTTGCCGATGCTGTACCTGTCAAAAGGCTATCTCCTCTGTCTCCTGTCAGGTACTTAGCACCCTCTGTCCCATTGACATCTTCCAATCCCCTACCCACTCTTCCAAGAGATGCCCAGGGTCCACCAGAAATAACAGGGATGGGGAGCAGTTCCTGGAGAGGAGAGGAGAACAAATCCTCCCAAGTCCTTTTACCACTAGTCAGGCTCTCTTCGGAAATTCCTTTTCACCTTCTCTCATGGCTGCACCTCACCCCTCTATGACCTCCCCTATCCCCAGGGTCCTTACTTACAGGCTTTGCTGAATACTGGTGGAAGCTGGTGCTAATCTCAGGGTCAGGGCAGTGGTGTAGCCTATTCCGAGATCTGTCCCAGTGTCAGGGGTCTGGCCCCAGTCCTGGGTGCTGTCAGCTAAGTCTGCCAGAGAGGAAGTACTACAGAGCAGGGGAGGGAGAAGACACATCTTCCTGAGGGTGGGGCTGAAACTCCTACCCCCTTCCTTCACTAGGAGGGGAGAATAGCCTTTGTGTTCCAGAAGAGGCCAAGAAGGGACAGCGAGAGACGAAAGAGGGGTGCAGGAGTGAGCAGGCTGGGGTGTGGCCTCAGATGCAGGTCTAGACTGGAGAATTGAACAGACTAATAAATTGTGTCATACTGGAGAAGGAGGGATGGAAGCTAGAGAGGGGAAATGGACTTAGACTGAGAGGACAGAGTGTTGGTTATCTTTATATTTTGTGTGAACAAGCAGATTTTGAGATTAATAGAAGTTTAGGTTAGAGCTATGGTTAAGTTCTGAGTTTGGGTTATAATTTTGTGACTTAAAGGTCAGCACCTTGGCCTTGGCCTGGGTTCAAGCCATTAGCTGAGTTGGGGAGAAAGGGCCCTCTTCTAATACCCCCATCCCTACTCTCATTGAAAAAGACTGGTTCTATTCTAGATCAATCAACTCCCTTCTCTTGGTAGAAGCCAAAGCCCAAAAGGTCTCCTTAGGATCACACAGAATGCCAATTTCTTCCTCCTCTCCCAGCCACTTGCCTTGTGCTTACCCATGTGGCTACCCCGAAACATGAGTTTGGATTTAATATCTGGGCACTGAGCAAGGAGGACAACTCAGCACCCCTTCTTTTCTACCTTCCCGCAGCTGACTCTTCAGTTCCACCTTTTAGACACACAGAGGAAGTAGAGGCTCAGCGTAGGAAAAAGGCGTGAGGGAGTACGGGTGGTGATGCCACACGCCTGCCCTGCTAAGAGGGGATACCAGGACTGTGGAAAGGGAAACAGCCCCCAAAAGGGTCGCTCTTCCCCTTCCTCCTCTTCACAACCTCTCCTGCAGAAGCTAAGAACTGAAAAGTCTTTCTTTCATTCTGACTATTATCCTTCCTGCTTCTCTTCCAACTCTGTCACTCTCAGGAAAGATGCAGAGTGTAACAGTGGTCTTGGAAGTCCCTTACCCTTTGCGGCCCCCACTTTCTCTGCTTTGAGAAAAGCCAGAGCAAAATTGACCCAGTAGCTGTCAGGCAGAGGATATGATGAAAATGAATAGGCTGAAACCACAGCAAGAACCAAAGGCAGAGTTGAGGAAGGGCTTTCTGACCACAGATGGTGTGTGAGACGAGGAATATGTAACAGGAAGTTAGGGACCAGTGCATGACGACAGGAAGAAGCCTCTGCAGTCGAAGTTTCAGTACAGAAGCTTCTGGCTCAGAGCTCTCGGGTCAATCAGAGGCCCCTTCTGACACAAACTGGCTCATCTTTGCCTCCTCTCCCCAGCTGCTCCCTACCTCCATCTGTGTCAATGGCCTTTCTTCTTCCACCCCAGATTAGACACTCTAAGTATACCTGCACCCCAAGTCCAGAGCTCCACAACCAACCCCAGTTTTGGTGGCCCTGGTATGACCCTGAGAACTGAATTTCTTTTGCTTTCTCTTGGCCTCTGCCTGGGTGGTGTGAATAGTCACTAAAGCAGAACCTGGGGTAATTTAATGGTCAGGGTGACCAGAACTCAGGTAACCAACCATTTGAGTTGCCAGGGACTGAGAGGACTGGGACAAGAGACTTCCAATGTGAAAACTGAGAAAGCCCTGGGAAAACTGAGATGAGTTGGTCACCTTAGTGATCGCATGTGAGTGCACATGGGCATCCCCTAAAAAGAATCTCATCCTACATCCCCAGACTCAAAAGTGTCAGGATCCAGAATAGTTTTGAGAGATAGAAATAGAGAGATTCCAAAAGATGAGAGCTGGGAAGTATTGTGGAGGGCAGGTGAGGAACAGCTAGCAGTCTTGTGAAGAGTCAAGATGGCAGAGGAAAAAAAGGAGAAAGGAGAGGTGGCACCGCCCTGAAAAATTCTTCCTGTCCTCCAAACATCCATACCATTCCTCATGCTCCCTCATCTCCAACCCCCAAACATCCCCTGGGTGAGCAAGTGCCTGTTTCTGGGCTCCTTTTTCTGTCCGGTGACCTTTAGGAGGAGAGTTGTATTCAGAGAGGAAGATAAGTCTCAGACTCCCAGGGCCCTTAACCCACTGTGCCAAACACAAGACAGTCAGGAAAACTTTCCTTTGAAATCCCACAGACTGACTTTTGCCTTCTAGAGCCAGTTTCTTATCCCATCCCACCTCCCACTTGGCTCTTACAGACTCCAGAGAATGGATCCCATCCCCACCCCACATCCAAATGTCCATAACTTTTCTTCCTTTTCCTCTTTTTATTTCCCAAGTGGTTCTTCTATAAGCTGAGGAAGACAGGTCAAGATGCCACTGAAGGCTGGCATTGCACAGCTTTGGCCTGACCCTGCAAGGAAAACAGGTGGCTTCGGTATGACTCAGGTGTGCTAAACCACCAGAGGGAGCACACTTAAGCCGTTATGTAATGGCTGCCCAGTATCTTTCACAAAAGCTATTTGAAGCAAGCAGCTGTGGCACATGGGCACATGCCAACCTGCAAGGGCCGCCACCCCTCAAAATCCCCCGGTTTGGAGGAATTTGGGGCTGCCCCAGGTGTGTAATAATTCTGCTTAGACAGATCCAAACTGTCATCAGAAAAGGATTCCCAAATGCTCTGGAGTGGTTCTCTGGGTTCCGGAGGGAGATGCAAGGGTATAGAGAAAAGCAGGCCTGGTTGTAGGGTTTGGTGTCAAGGGTCCCATTCCTGACTGTCCTTCACTGCCCCACCCCCTGGATCTCCATCGCCTCCGCTCTGCCCCACTACTTTGAGCCGAGGGTTAGTTCGGAGCTCCATGGTCCCCTCCCTAGAGCAGCCGCCCCCTCGGGCCTCCCCGGAGCCCTCAAAGAGTCGTGTGAGGAAGCGGGGACCTGCGCGGGGCAGCAGATCCCCAGCAGTGAAGAGGTAGAGCACCGGGTTGACGCTGGAGCTGAAGAAGGCCAAAGCTGTAGTTCCAGCTCGTGCTGCCTGACCCGCGCCACCCAGCTTCGCCAGGGCCCCTTCGGGTGGAGCCAGCGCTGCCACCACCTGCACAATGTTGACTGCGTGGTAGGGGGCCCAGAGCAAGCCAAAGGCGAGCACGATGGCGCTCACCAGCCGGCCCACCCGCGTGCTGTTCCTCCTGGAGCCCCAGCGGGCACCCCGCAGCCAAGTCAACATCACACTGTAGCAGCCGAGCACGAGCCCAAAGGGCAGCACGAAGGCGGTCAGAGTTTCCAGGCTCAGGTGAACGGCGGCGTGAGCCCACGACGGGTGGCACAGCTGGCACACGTGGTCCTCCCAGAGGTGGCGGTAGACGGCGGCCGGGATGGCAAGTAACAGAGCGGCCAGCCAGATGGCAAGCAGCAGGCGGTGGGCCAGGGCCGTGCTACGCAGCCGAGGCACCAGGAAAGGGCGGGTGACCGCGAGGCAGCGCTGCAGGCTGAGCAGGCTGGTGAGCAGGACGCTGGCGTACATGCTGAGCGCGCACACGTAGTAGACAGCCTTGCAGCCCGCCTGGCCCAGCGGCCAAGCCTGCTTCACCAGGAAGGCTACAAAAAGCGGCGTGAGCAGCAGCACCGTGCCGTCCGCCAGCGCCAGGTGCAGCACCAGAGTGGCCGCCAGTGGTCGCCCCCGTGCAGGCCTCCAGCCCGCCAAACTCCACACTACGAAGGCATTTCCAGGCAGCCCCAGAAGCGCTGCCAACAGCAGGAAGACCACTCCTGTGGCCCGCGAGGTTGTCCAGGTCAGCAACGTCTGGTTCCCTGGGGGACGATAGCAGTCCAACATCCTTCCGTGCCTACAAGGAGCTGGAAAAGGCCATAGAGCACATTCAGGGGGTGGAGCGAAAGCCCACGGTTACCCCTGATGCCAGGTGAGAAGGGACTGTGCCTTCCCCCGCTTCCCTGCAGCCAGCCTCTCCTCTGCCTGGGAGCCTTCTCTTCCTCAAGGACCTCAGCCCCAACTCAAACACTATTTCTTGGAACCCAAATCCCCTGCTCTCAGTCAGCTGACCTCCCCAGTCCCAACTCCCAGGCTGTCGCCATCTCCACCTCCACCCCTCTAGCCTGGCCTTCCTTCTAAGTGGTGGGGAATAAAGGTGCTTGGGTAGATTTACTTACCAGAGGGGTGAGTGGGGACGGCGCCTCAAGGGGTCTGGGGAAGCTGAAAGGCAAAGCAGCAGTGGGCAAGGCACCTACTCCGGTCCTGTGCCTGTCGGGTTTGTAGAGGGTGAGGTGGGAATGGGGAGGGACAAGATGAGGCCTTTCCTGGGACACCTCCCTCACTCCACTCCTTCCCATCACTAACACGTCTGGGCATGAGAGAGCATGCTTCCTGAGGAAACAGGATAAGCTGAAGGGGTGCAGAAAAAGTTCCCTGGTCATACAGGTAAGGGAATAGGGACACTGCTGAATCCTGACCTTGGTCCTGTTTCTGCACTTATCCCTTCCCCGGCTCTGGTCCAACCCCCTCAACCCTATTGTCCTTCTGCTCTCTAGTCTTTCTGGCCTACACTCAGCAGAGAAGGTGGCCCAAACTACTCAATCTCAGCTGCTCTATCTTTTCCTGTTTCTAGACTCCTGGCTCTGCTGAGCCTCCTTTTCTTTCAGCTTGGCACCTACACTTCTCACCTTTTCCTTGGGCCCTGCCCCAGTCATTCCACCCTCAGGGCTCTCACTGGACTGTCAATGACAGCTTTCAGTGTAAAGCATGGTGCTAAGTTTTGCAGGGAGTGAGGGTTACATGGAGGTGTAAGAGGTGTAAAATCTGGTTGAGGAGTCGACACAGCCATGAAGAGACCACATACTGGGCTGCACCAGGATACAAAACAAGAAAAAAAGGAAAGGGTACAGTGCTGGAGACATACTGAAAAGAAGACTTCTCTGTTTGGAGAAGTCAGGTAAAGCTTGGAAATGAAGAAATTTGAGAGGGACCTGGTAGACTGATAAAGTTGCGGGAAAGAGAAAGAAAGGCCTTTGCCCAGTCAACAGCCAGAACTCAGGGTTTTGGGAGCCAGGGCACCAGTATTGTCTTTGGTTCCCTCCAAAGCAGAGTCAAGGGCATGGGTACAGGTAATCCTGTATTTAAAAGATCAGCTTAGAAAGCAGATGCAAGAGCAGGGGAAGAGAGAGAAGAGGAGAGCCGATAGGAATGTGTTATTGAGCTCCTTCACTAAACATCAGGAACCTCTGAGAAATGCACAGAGTTCCTTCCATAAAGATGAGGCATTAGCACTCCTATACAGACTTGCAGTCTATACTCTTCAGGGGGCTGACTGGACTGCCACAGCTTCCGACAAGACTCCTGGGCAACAAAGCAAAGAGATTTGCACTCATCTAAGTGGCTTATGGTCAGTGAGAGTCTGAGCTTCTACACAATTGTCCCTCACCATTGCTGCTGAAATTAGAGATGGGACACGGGGCACCAAAAGCTAAAGTCCAGATACTATCAAAGGACCCCACCCACCCCCACTTCGCATCATGCCCATTAAATGGTCAAAAGAGAAAGGTGAGAGAGACTGTGACTAATCCAGTGTGGCTGATGCAGGCAGTTCTGTTGAATGAAACTAGAGAAATGTTGAGCCAGCCACTCACCTAGACCACAAAGGAAAGAGCAAGAAAGCAG
>NW_006436757.1:179087-183818 GCF_000325575.1 Pteropus alecto
ACCCATCCTCTCCTCACACCCCACCCAGAGACACACTGCCTCCTCTTTCATTTCTCTAGGCCTGGCCCATTTTCTCATCCTCGGCCTGGCCTCCTTTTTTCTAAAGCTGCAGTGTATGGCTTTTTCAGTAGGTGGCAGCACGTACAGCACAAATCACACAAAATGCAGCTTCTATACTTACAAATTTCCTCCACAGAAAGAAAAACACCAGAGATCACATCCCATCCTCTTCCATAGTTATCATTTACCCTCATATCATACGCTGCCATCAGAGACACATCCATACAAAGCTCCCTTGGCTTTTGCTGAGCAACTCTGGGCCTTAATCCTTCCTCCAGGACCCCATCTAGGCCCCTCCCCTTCCCCCTCCCCTTGAACTTTGTCCTTCTTACAGGCCAGGCAGGGGTCCAGAGTCCGCGCTTGACTCATCCCCCACTTCACTGGGCTGAGGTCTCAGCTCCGTCACAGAAAACATCAGCACTTCAGCCCAGCACAGCGAAGAAGTACCCAACCCAGAACTCTGCTCCTCTTTCCCTCCACCATGGAGTACCTCTCTGCTCTGAACCCCAGCGGCCTGCTCAGGTGATTTCTAATCTTCCTCTCCACTCTCCAACTCTGGGGATAAGGGTAGGGCAACAAAACTCCATTCAGCCCCTAGGAAACTCATGAACCCATACCCCTTCCCCTCCCCATTCCTACTTTCCACAGTGGGCTTGTCAGCTCCTGAACCTCGCCCCCCACTCCCACCCCAGGGTCACTCCCATTCTCCCTAGGATACTCTAATCTGAAAACCTAGATCCCTCCCTTACTCTCCAGCTACCCTACCCCCATCATCCCTATCGCACTAAGCAAACCCCTCGTTCCTTTCTTCCCAACTACCAGGTCTGTATCTAATATGAGCTCCGAGTTTGGTCGTAGGGTCTGGATCTCAGCTCCACCACCCCAGCGACCTTTCCGAGTCTGTGATCACAAGCGGACCACCAGGAAAGGTCTGACAGCTGCCACCCTCCAGGAACTGCTAGACAAGGTGAGTGAGCCAAGTCCTTGGGTTCCTATTGCAGGGACAGCCAAGGAACTTGAGAAGAGTGAGAGCTTGGAATGGCCAGCAGAAAAGGCTGAGGTTACATGCTTGTCCCTCCCTCTGAGGACTAAAAGCAGGGGGGTAAGCTCAATGACCTCTACTGCATTTGGGTCAATCTATTTTTTTCCATGGAGTGGGCTTTTCTTTGGGGATAGGGGAGGGAGAGTTGGAAGGATAGAATTCAGAAGTGAGTATAGAATAACAATTTGTGTGATCAATCTAGGTCAAATCCTGATTCTGCCATTTCTTAGTGTCAAATCTTGGGAAGTGATTTAACCAATCAAAACATCAATTTCTTCATCTATAAAAAGAGAATGATCACATACCTCCTAGGGTTGTTGAAAGGAGTAAAAGAGGATAATGTATGTAAAGTGCTACATAGATAGGGGGCACTAGTGAAGACTCAAAAAAAGTTGTCATTATTACTGAAAACAGTTCTGAAGAACTCTATGAGAGGGGGAGAGTGAGGTGGGACATTGGAGAGAAGAGTCCATGTCAGGCCCCATCAGCATAATGCCTTATACCCCTAGCCTATGCCCATTCATGAAGGATGGACTTCAAGAGAACTTGACTAGCTTTTTAATTCCAAACCAAGAGTGACTTGGAGGGAAACAGGGGGAGATGACAATGACATGGTAGGAGCAAAGCAGGAGCAAATAGGAAAGAAGGTTAGCCCCTAGTGAGGGTCCCTCAACAACTGAAGAACTGAATGGATGGCAAAGCACCAAGAAGTAGAGTTAGGTTATCAACCAGTGTTTTGGGCCAACTGAGAAGAAGGGGCATGGGACAAGCTCTGCCATTTCCCTCCTGCTTCTTGCCACTGAGCAGGCACTGGAGACCTTGCTGCTGAGTGGAGTGCTAACTCTGGTGCTAGAGGAGGATGGGACTGCCGTGGAGAGCGAGGACTTCTTCCAGCTGTTGGAGGATGACACATGCCTGATGGTGCTGGAGTCCGGGCAGAGCTGGAGTCCCAGCAGGGTGAGAGGCTGGTACTGGGGCTGCTATAGGCCACTGATCCTTTATATCTCTCCCAAGCCTCTTCTCTTGCCTGCCCTTGATCTTAGGGGCAGAGGTAATGAGAGAGGTGTGTTGTCAAGGACACCTTATAGTGGACGAACCATCCAGGCAAGGGTGGGTCGGTCCCAGTGCTGATGGGGATTAGTGGTGGATGTCAGTAGGTGAGGATCCATAGCAGTCATGGGGTACCCTACAGAGTGGGGTGCTGTTATATGGCCTGGGCCGGGAGAAACCGAAATACAGCAAGGACATCGCCAGAATCACCTTTGATATGTACAAGCAAAACCCTCGAGACCTCTTTGGGAGCCTGAACATCCAAGCCACATTCTACGGGCTCTACTCCATGAGTTGTGACATTCAAGGACTTGGTCCAAAGAAAGTACTCAGGTCAGAAACCAAAATGTTTTACTTCCCCCTTCCAACAGCTTCAGTCCCAAATTCCTTCTCCAGCACTCACCTGCGCTCACCTTCTCTGTTAGCTCTGCCTTGTGAAGAGCCCCCACCCCCAGCTCTATGGCTTCCTCCCAGCCATCTGCCTGCCTCATCTCTGCCCTTCAGGGAGCTCCTCCGATGGACCTCCACACTGCTGCAAGGCCTGGGCCACATGTTGCTGGGAATTTCCTCCACCCTTCGCCATGTAGTGGAAGGGGCTGGGCAGTGGCAGCAGGGTCGCCTTCATCCCTACTAAGAACTCTGAACTTCTGCTCCTAGACTTATTCCAAGACACAGCTGTAAGGACTGTGACAGCATCAGGTTTGTAGACTGCAGACAGTACAGACTAGATAATTCACCTTGTTTCCCCATTGTCCTCTAACCCCATCAGCATTATGCCTTACACCCCTAGCGTATACCCATTCCTGAAGAATGCCGTCTCCTCCTAGCCATCTTTCCAGCCTCTCACCTACCCTGAAAGCCCGCAAGCCTGTCCCAGGCATCTTGATCCCACCCTGATTGCTGCTACATCTAGATGTCCTTACAGTCCTCCTGTCCCTGAGCTCTCCAGCCCTCTTGTATTTTGCCTTGAGATCTCTATTTCTTTGTACTCTTCCCCTAAGAAAACCAAAGACATTTTCAATAAAAATATAAAAATGTTTACTAATAAGACTTTTGACTCCAATTTAAACCAGGAAGGGGATAAAATAGATACTCCCTTTCCCCCTCCCCCATCAACACCCAGTCCCGGATCCCAAGGCCTCAGTCCTCAAGTATTGAGTTCAAAATCCGCCTCCGCTTGGCCACCGCCCCCTGCTGCTGTTCCCAAGCTTCTCGTCGCTTCAAGAAGGTAGTCAGGGCCACATTTCGAGCCACGTGGTGGCCAAAAGGATCTTTTATCAGCTCCTGGTTCCGCTCCCCTGCAAAGAACAACATTCATGTTCAGTATCAATATGTGATCATTCACCCATGTTTAAAGAGACTCTACTTGGGTGAACGGTCCTCCATTTTCCCTGGACCCTGGGTCTGCCTCAGGATAGTGAACCCCCCACAATCCCCAAAACAGAAGCTGGGTGGAGGGGTAGGAGCACAAGGCTGCACAGAGGGGAAGGGAAGAGCAGACTGCTGAGCACCATGGCCAAAACCACCCTTTGCATTGAAGTTTCCGCTGAATTTAAATCCACTCCCCAACCACCCAGCTATCTGAAGTGAAGGAATGGAAGGTCTGGAAAGGCCAAAGAGACATCCTGGTACTCACCCAGCTCAGCAGCAATTTCCTTCCGGGCCCCCAAGGCTGCTCCACCCCAGATGACATCTAGCACACGGCTGCCATGGCGACTGCAAGCCAGAGCCACATATTGTCCCTGCATTGAGACAAACAAGGTAGGTCCCTCTAGGGCAATCCATGAAAGTGTGCTGGGGAGAGTAGTTGCGGGGTGGGGGGAAGTGAAGTTTCAGAAGTTTAGAGGCTGAGTTGAAAGAGCCTAGAAACCACATATCCTCTCTCTGACTCTGAAGTCCTGGGGGAAGCTCATGTTCTCTACATGGATAATGGCAAAGGAGTGAAAGCAGAAACCAGAAGTCTAACCTTTAGGGTCTTCAGCACACGGCGGCGCTGCTTGTGCGTCACGGAGGGACTGGTCAGGATGGCATCAAGCACATGGGAACCAGAAGGGCTTTGGGCCAGAGTCAGAAGTTGTGGTCCTGTCAAGGCACCCAGACTTCGAAGTATAAGGCCAGGAGCAGAGAAATGTAATAGATGCTGGAGCAGTAGAGACCCAAGGACTGACACTTCCCCTAGGGCCCTGGCTGTGGCCATTTCAACCTGGGAGGACAGAGAAAGGATATTAGGAGGCAGTCACCAAACTGCCACCTCCTCTTGGATGAAGCCAGAGATCTCACCACCCTCACCTCAGTAATGAGAGGCTTCCTAAGCCCAGGGAGGCCCGGTTCCCAATCAGTCACTGGCTTGACCTCTCCCCTACCTCACCTGGTGCTCTGCAGGCACTGTCCCCTCCTCCTCTACTAGTCCATAGTACACCTCGTAAGCCATCAAAGTGGCAAAGAGAGGCACGCAGGCCACTTGCCGGGAAGAGGGCTCTGCACAGTGGAATGCCTAGAAGACAAAATATAATGAATCTGAGAACTACCTCATCTTTAACCCCGACTTTCTAGATAGGGGAAAGCATCAGGAACAGCAG
>NW_006436757.1:183829-188974 GCF_000325575.1 Pteropus alecto
CAGAAACAGCAGTAAGTCCAAACTCCACAAGAATGTAAGCTAAATGAGGACAGGATCTCATCAGCCCTGCTGTATCCCCAGCCTCTATACATGTAACAGGGGTCAAATAAATATTTATTTCTTAAATAAACTTCACTCTTTGTTCTGGGAGACAATTTTCACTCCAGGGCTATGAGATGGCTTTAGTTTCATTTTCCCGTATCTATGAACTCCCTGGGCATTAAATCTCTTGGGTCCAGAGATACAACTAAAGATTCAGTAAGTCCTAAGAGGAAGAATTTGAAGTAATACCCACTCACCTCTAACAACAGCTGCAGGACCTGGACTTGGTGGGTTCCAACTCTGCGGCAGGCCCCCACCAGGGCAACAACTACCCCTGGGTGACCCTGGGCCAGCACAGCTTCCAAGGCAGGGCTCAGCTCCTCAAACACGGAGGACAGCTGAAAGGGGGCATGGGATAAAAAAGTCTGTCATTCTAGTAACTATGGGCTGTTATTCGGACAAATCTTCCTGCCAAAAACAACTATAAATGCTAGATAAAACAAAAATCATTGCCAATATCAGGACTTTGGTTTGGCTGGATAAGAAAAGTCCAGGACAAGGGGGCAGTCTTAGAGGTATTGCCTCACATGGGGAGGGGACTTTAAATGGCCATACTCTCAGAGTAAAGGAGAATTAGAATCAAACCTGCCCTTCCACCCTACCTCCCAATCTTTGAGATCCCAGAGAAGCATGCCTTGGCACTAAACAGCAAAAAAAGAGAAGTTATGGCAACAGTTCCAGCGTTCATGGATTGTAGCCAAGTACCCAGTCTGAGTGGGCTGTGGAACCTCAGGCTGCTAACCCGGTTTAAGCCAGTCTCATGCTGGTATTGGCACCTAAGAGAAGCCAAAGCAAATCCTTTCTGGGAAGAAACCCCCAGGAATAACTTTTCAAGAATAGCCAGCACACAGTCAGAAATACAGAGGCAGACACACAATAAAAATTAGGCCCAATATTCAAGAACAAACAGAAACCACAGAGTATAGAAACAGACCCAGCCAAGTTCCTAACTCACTAGCTCAGGTGTAGTGATAGCATCCAGTAAACGCTGCAAAGGGAAGTTGGCAATAGGATGTGCAGCGAGGATCTGCAGCTGCCCTTGGAAGTGATCCTCAAAGAGGCTCCAGAGCTTCGGAGGCTCCAACACCAGCAGCACCTGCTCCAGGAGTCTGGAGCTCGTCTGATCCCGCAGAAATAGCAGTAGGGGGCTGGGGACAAGGAGAGGTAGTCTTAACTCTACTTCACCCAAAATACCTATATGACCTCATTCATTTCACACAGCCCCATTAACCTTGGTCAATCCTGAGGCCCTGACCATACCTGCCATCTGCTGAGGAATTGCGGTTACTCAGGTAGCAAATCACAGCATTACAGAGGTGGGCACAAAACTGGGGAAGTTTGCGGTGTAAGATCTGTAAGGCCACTTGAAGGCAGAAGCTGGAGATCTTGTCAGTGATAAACACTGTGGGAAGAAAGCAGAAATAATAAAAGCAGCTTTCCCAAAATCCAGATGACCTATATAACCTTAAACCTCAAGTGACAAGGTACAAGGGGCTATAGACACGAAGGGTCTATAAAGGTCTATAGAGAGCCTTTGCAACATCAAACCAGATCAGGTTTGAAAAGGAGAGGAATAATACTGACCTAAATAAAGGCCTTGTTTGAAGATAATCGCCTCCAGAAAAGTAAGTCCTAGACCCTCTTATTTCTCTCCTTACCAGCAATATCCTTCAGAAAGCAGGAGCTCAGGTCCTGAAGGCAATTCAAGAAGGATTCAGGAACCTCAAAATCAGTTGGTTTACATTCTCGAGGTGGGGCCCTTTGTGTTTCTGAAGGAAGATCAAGAATATGTGCAGTGGTGAGATCACAAACTATCATCCAGGAGGGAGAAGAATTCCACTGATGAACAAAGATTCAGCTTAGAGATGCAGAACATTTCTTCTCATCTAGATGTCTGAACTGAGACTACATTTCTATTTTAATTTTTTAAAGAAACTTCAACCAGCTTCCCCATGGTCCACTGGAGACAGTCCAAACTACTCAGCCAGGAACTCAAGGTGCTCCAAAATCAGGCCTCATCTAAATGCTCTAACCTTATTTGCCAGAGTTTTTTAAAATGTAGGTCACTGCCTGAGTGCACTATGAAATCATTTTAGTGGATCTCAACCAGCGCCTTTTTAACAAAATACAACAGAATAAAATAAAAAAGGGATGAAAATTTCAGAGTGGGTTGCATGTAGTGAGGATATTATTTCCTGGAACTTTTGCTTGAATCCACCACACACACACACACACACACACACACACACACAAATGTACATTAAGTCAAGTTTAGCTGGCCCCTAAACATGCCTATACATTCTCAACACTGGGCCTCTGTGCACAATCTTTGGTCTACTAAGCTCTGTCATAACTTCTCTGCTAATTATTCAAGGTCAGGAAGAATTACTCTTCTGAATTACTCTCCCTCTGAACTTCCTAAACCCTCCTTTTCTCTAGATCCACTTCCTTCTCTTGTAATACTTACCAGGTGACTGGGAGCCACGGTGTCTGGCTCTCTCAGACTCCAGAAGAGTCCCTCCTAACACCTGCAGCAGAGTTCTGACCACGAAGCTGCTATGTGTGTCTCCACAGTAGAAAAGAAAATCATCACACACCTCAGAGGCTAGTCCTTGGACCAGCTCCTCCAGGGTCTCCAAGGAACCTTTCTTCCCATCCTCCTCCTCCTCCACCTCCTCATTTTCTGCACGGCTCCCTAGCAATCGAGGCAGCTGTAACAAAGCACTTTGCAATACATGGACCCCGCTTCGATGACAGGCCACAAAGCGCAAGTTGGAACGCAGAGCTGCCCATACCCGACACAGAGGTTTCAGGGGACTGAACCCCAACAGTTCCTGCAGCATCTCACTGCCAGTCCTATGTGTGGCCAAGGCTATGGCCTGAGCCTCCGCTTCTTTCAAAACATTGTGCACCATCAGCTCTGGAAAGACAATGAAAGAAATATTTTAGAGAGACTGAGAGGAAGATAAGGTTATGTTTCATCACTGAACCAAGGGTCTGAGAGTGAGGAAGAGGATACGGGAGATGAAACTAAGTCCCCACGCCCTGGGAATCTACGAAAATTTCCTTGCCTGACCTGGATTTTATGCCCAAGTTCCTCTCTTGGTCCCACTCTGAAAGTGCTCCCTACCTCGTTCTTCTCCAGTCTCCGGGGCCTCTTTCAGCGCAGACAGCGCCCGGCGGAAATACCCCAGCGCTTCGGAACTTAGGTGAAGGGGCGCATCTAGAGCCGGCTCCGAGCGCCCGTCCGGAGGAGGGCAGGGTTGTCGCTGGCGGCCTGATGCGGGGCGCCCTGACCCCCTGGCCCCACGCCCCCGTTTGCCGCCAGCCGGGAACCGGCGCCGGTCCTTATGGGGGGAGCGCGGCCCCAGCCCCATGGGTACTTCACGCCCTCTCCGACGGCGAAAGCTCCTTTCTCCGGAGCGGGACAGCACTCAGCCAGGTGTGGGCCGGCTTCCTACGGAGTCAGAAGCGCCGGCGCGCTCAGGACGCAGCTTCTACGTCAAAGTCCCGCGACGGCCCCCGGCCTGGCTGGAGTGGGTGTGTCCCCAGGTCGCCCCGCCTCCACGTGCCAGAACCGCTCCCGACCGGAACTGCTTCCGACCAAACCGTCCGCTCCCTGACCATCCCCTCCACGCCGCCCGCTGAAACCCAGCCAGAGCGCGTACTTGCACCCCGCCCCGTACTCTGACTCAGCAGTAGTCACCTTGTCCCGCCCGTGAAGCCGGAAAGTTCGCGATTCCGATAGCTTTGCGAGCGAGGTGGAGAGGGGACTTCAGAGACAGCACAGGTGGCAAGTAAAGGTTGCGAGCTCATCCCACTTGGGGCTCAGGTCCCTGGACCTTGGCTCACCCCGGAACCAGAAGCCGCGCCAAAGGGCGCGGCGAGACTGGGCCAGATAGCCCAAGACTGCGTGGGCGCGCCGCGAGGACTGTCGCGCGAGAATCTCCCACCCAGCCAGGACCACTCAGAGAGTCCCAGTCGGTGCCCCTCCGTGGACAGGCCCACCCCTTCTCTACTCTTAGGCCTCCCAAAAGTGACAGCTGCCTTTTCTGCGGCCTGTACCCAGTTGTCCCCCTCTGAAACTTCTCTCCCCTTAAAGGATCCCAGCCATGGTTCCCCCTCCTTCCACTATCAGGGTCCTCTTTCACATACACATTCTGCGGGCTTCCTTCATAACAAATCTTTGCTTCCGCAGATTTCACCCCTTTGCTTGTGAGTCATGGCAGCTCCCATGAAGAGCCAAGTGTGCGTGGTGACTGGTGCTTCCAGAGGTATTGGCCGTGGCATCGCCTTACAGCTCTGCCAAGCAGGTGCCACAGTTTACGTGACTGGCCGACATCTGGACACACTGCGGGCCACTGCTCAGGATGTGAGTGCTTCCTCTGGGACCACAGGACCAGAAACCACCTGAGAGACCCCTTTCTATTAACCACACCTCCCAACCCCTTACCTGAAACTATAATATTCCTCAACAAAACGTGAATATTTATTTACTCAAAATGTGATAAATGAACTCCATCAGTAACTTCAGATCAGGTCAAATTTGCCACCAAGGTGAGTTTTATGAATAACTTTTTGTTTGAGAGCTTCAGGGATTTTGGAATTGCAACTAAAGAGTTGTGGACCTGTGATTTCCTCTATTTTAGACAAGACTTTATTGAACCACACATTTTTACTTGACTTTTCTACTGGTTTTCAGTTAAATAAATACTTAGGTACATTTGATTTGCTAGGCACTGGGTGAAGCACTGGGGTTACAAAGATTAATAAGATATAACTTCTGCTCCTAAAAGCTAGAGTCTAGCAGGAAGTCAGAAGCAGAAATGATTCCTTTCAATGTAATGTGAATATGGTAAGTGATAAGAGGTGAATGTGCACAGAATGCTCTGGGAGCTCAGGGTGGGCATCGAGATGATATGGAGTGGTTAGGGAAAGCATTCTGGAGGAAGTGGTTCTTGAACTCAGTCTCAAAAAGTAAGAGGTCAAAGTAGCTAGAACAACCATCTCAGCAAAGGGAACTTCAGAAGCAGACGGAGACGG
>NW_006436757.1:189048-206243 GCF_000325575.1 Pteropus alecto
AAAGAGTGTGTATTGTGAGAATTCCAGAGCATATAGGTATGAGACAGGAGTGAGAGACTGGAGAGGAAAAAGAGAATGGGTCTTTGAAGACCCTGGTGGAGAACTTTGGCTTTATTCTCTAAAAGATGGTGATCCTATTGGAAGATTTTAAACAATACATACTGGATAGAATATGAATAATTAAGGCAAAAAGACTGAAGGTCAGATGAGAAGTTAGGAGGCAAGGAAGTAAGAGGGTGGGACTAGAGAATGGAGCTGGAGAATAGGCTTGTTGTTGAGTAAGTTACTCTTCCTCTGAAGTTAGAGGATAGGGCACATTTGTAGAGGCCGAGGCAAAATGGAAAGTAAAAATAGTTCATGCCTGAGAGCTTTGATTTCATTACCAGGCAAGAGCACAGTTGGAGTAAGGGTAAGAGGGCTGGGATTGAGTAGGTGTTCCACATGAGTGGTGAAGGGTGGGAGTTAAGGGCATGTGAGATGGAAGTGACCAAGGACAAGGAAAAAAGATCAGCCTCTATGCCTTATTTGTCCCTTACTCCCCACGTGTAGTACAATGCCTTGCATATGGTAGGCTTCAGTAAATGTTTGTATATTTTAAACCTGAGATTCCCAATCCACCTTGCTCTTTAATGGGAGGATCTAGCACTTCTCCAGTTCCTCACACAGACATCAGAGGGAGGTATTGCCAACCATGTTTCCTCAGCCAACTTTGATTCTTCTGATGGCCTTCTCGCCTCCCAATCTGGGTATAGAGGGCCTGCATTATGTCTTACACTCATGTGCAACTGTGAGCTAATATCCCGTCTGTCCCTCTCCAGGCACAATCCCGAGGGGGGCGGTGTATACCTGTGGTGTGCGATTCAAGCCAGGAGAGTGAAGTGCGAAGCCTCTTTGAGCAGGTGGCTCGAGAACAGGGGCGTCTGGATGTGCTGGTCAACAATGCCTATGCAGGGGTCCAGGTATTCTTAGAACTTTGATCCCAGCTCCACACTCCTGACCTCCCCTTCTGACCACTGAGTCCTCATCCCTGCTCATTGTCCCTTCCATTATCCAGCCTCTCATACCTTCCAGCTTTCAGACCATCCAATTCATTACTATACCTGTGCTTTCCAGGCAGTCCTGAACAACATTAATAAAGCATTCTGGGAAACACCTGCCTCCTTCTGGGATGATATCAACAATGTTGGACTCAGGTGCGTGTTCCCCTTGCCCTGCTGGAGGGACCTGGGCTCCCATCACTCACTTAGCCAGGCTGAGGGCCCAGATCTTTCCCCATATGTCCTTTCTTTTTCTCTATGACCCGCCATCTCTTTCTTCTCCCTTCTATCCCATGTGCCCCTTTTACCTCTGGAAAAGTTCCATACAGATGAATCTATAACGGGAACGTCAACTTTTGTCTTGTTTCTGTCAGTAATTTTCATCTGACCTTTCCCTTGGCCTCTCTCCCACCTCACTCTCTGCCCATCCAAATGCATGACCTAGAAGGGAACCTCCTCCCCTCAGTAATGCACACCCCCCCATAGCTGATATTTCCAAAAATGATTAGAGGAAGAAATTGTTTTAGATCAAAAGGTCAATAAAAAACAGTGCATGCCTGTCATCTTAGCTTCCACATCCTTGCTCCAGACCCAAAGGCCAAGCACTCCCAGGTCAGAGTTAGGAGGGCAGGGATGTCACAAGGTTACATGTACATCTGGCACAGGAGTGAGACGAAACACAGCACTTAGAGTTCTCCCAGCATGATATGCACTAGTTTCATCTGTGTCTATTATTATTGGAACTATGGTACACTCTCAGAAACTACACTCCTTGGATGTGATCAGACACCTGTGGGAGTAACCAAGATATTATCTACAAATCCGTGACTAAAGAGTACTCATAGCTTCTAGTGGCAATCCCAAGAAAGCATGATTAGAATCCAATTGTGATTTCCAAAGTGGAAGAAAGACTGTGAGGAAAGAGGGGAATGGTTAGCCAAGAAGCAAGAAAAGAAAACCCAAACAACTGGAAATAGGCAGGGCCCATATCCTTAGACCTCCAGAGAGAGGAGCCTTTCACACTCATCTCTTGTTGGTCAGGGTTTTGAGCCTGTGAGGCAATGGCCCAGACCCTGGCCCCTGAGCCCCGATGAATTCTCAGAGGTAAATGCCACTTTATGAGCCTCTTGGAAGCTCACCAATACCTCCTCTCACTTCCCCCACACACATTCACATACACATTTACTGTGCCTTTCCTCTGCATTATCTTAGGTGGGGCTTCCTTTTGAAGCTGTAACTCTACTTGTTTTCATTTGGAGGGTCCTGTTTCCCGTGCAAAAGAAAATATTTTTCTGGTTACCAAGTCTGTGTGTATTATGAAAAAATGTGAAAATCAATATGATTTTATTCCCCTCATTGCTACTCCTTCCTCCCTTGACCGAAATATAGCAACTATTGATAGTCTAATATACATTTTACCATTCTTTTAAATATTTGGCTTGAGAGAGGTACCATAATATATTTATCTAATTCCTTATCTATTGCAGTAGTGGAATTCTTGGAAAAAATATGTACTTCTTAAAGATTTAATAAACATTATCAAACTGTCCTCCAAAAAGACCCCACCGATTTATAAACTCGTGACAGCGAGGGAGATATCTGTTTCCCCATGTCCTCAACTGTGCTACACAATATCAGGCCACTCAGTCAGGCAAGCTTTGCCACTCTGACAGGCCATAGATATCTGAAGGTGGTTTTAATTCATACTTCTTTCTTATTTGTGAAGTTGAGCTTTTTATTTATTCATTTATTGGCTCTTTAGTCTTTTGCAAGTTGTGTTATTGTTATTCTTTTCACATCAATTTATAAGAGATCTTTGTGCGATGGATTCCTTTGTTATATGTTTTACAAATATTTTTCCCAATTTATTATTCATTTTTTGCATGCACGTTCTCCCCGGCTCTGTCTATATACATAAACATCTATAGATGTATGTATTTGTACATTGATATATACATATGTCAAATCCGTCAGTCTTTTAATGGTTTCTATTTTGGTGTGTTGCTAAGACTAGCCCTCCCCACCTCAAGTTTGTGAATACATTGTCATAGTTTTCTTTTAGTGCTTTTGTGCATTTTTTATATTCAAATATTATATCCTTTTGGAATGCATTTTGAAATAATAAGTGAGGTAGAGAGCTAATCCCACTAACCGAATAACAGGCCAGTTGTCCCAAGTCTATTTACTGAATGGTCCCTCTTTTCCTGTTGATTTGAAATGTACCCATTATAATTCACTGAATTATCATTTACATTTGGATCTAATTATTAACTATTTTTGTTTCATTAACTATGTGTGTATTGTTACACTAGTACTGCATTTTAACTATTATGTCATTGTACATTTTAAGGTGGGGTGGCAGGGTTGGGGTTCCATATCCCCCTTGCCCACAAGATATTGCTCTTCCTTTTTCAGAATATTCATAGCTATTCTCACATCCTCCAAAAGTCTTATTGAGATGTAACTCAAATTGACTAAATCTATAGATCAATTAAGGTAGAACTGATGTTTTACATGTTGATTCTTCTGAACAAATTATGTCTGTCCTTGTTCTTTTGTATTAGAATTTTATAGTTTTCCGTGTAGATCTCATATATTTCTCTTTTTTTTTTCCCAAGCTATTTTAGGTTTGTTGTTTTATTATGACGAGCTCCTTTCTTCCATAACATCTTCTAGAGAGTGCCATTTCTTATCCTTTGGTGGTTAATTTTACCAGTTCAGAATGTGGTCTCCAGCCCTGATTCTCCAGGTCTGCAGGGCCACCATGCCGCCCTCTCCTGACTGACTATTGCCGCTAGAGGGCAGAGGAAGCTGCCGAGGCTACAGCACCCAGGCCAGCACTGAATGCGGTCCATTCCTTCCTTGCCCTACCTTCTAGAGGCCACTACTTGTGCTCGGTCTATGGGGCACGGCTGATGGTACCAGCTGGCCGGGGGCTCATCGTGGTCATCTCCTCCATTGGGGGGCTGAAATATCTAGCCAATGTCCCCTACGGCGTCGGTAAAGCTGCGGTGAGGACTCGGTGTGGCACCGGGGTTGGGGAGCTATAGAACAGTGATGGTACCCACAGCTTAGGAGGTAAATCCTAGCGATCAGAGTAGTAAGGCCAACTGGTCATCACCTCTTCCACTTCCCCTCCGTGGACAGCTCCTTTGCCTGGGCACCTCTCAGCTGGCCAGAATAGGCAGTGCACTGGGGAATGTGGACAGCTGAGAGAGGGTGCCTGGGAAGGGCAGGAGACTGGGAAATCCTCAGCAGGAGCAGGGAGGACAGAGGAAGAAGGTGACATAGCCAGGTACCCTGGCTCTCACCCTGCTTCCTGTCCCTCTACAGTGCGACAGGTTGGCTGCTGACTGTGCCCTCGAGCTGCGGCGTCATGGGGTCAGCTACGTGTCTCTTTGGCCAGGATTGGTGCAAACAGAACTGCTGAAGGACTATTTGAGGAACAATGACAATGCTGAAGATTCTCTGCTTAAGCAGGTTGGCAAGGAGTTAGCGAAGATCTCAAAGAATGCAAAGAAATCATCCTCTCCATCCTCAATGTCAAGACAGTTAACAACAATAAGTAGTAAATACCCAGGTGCTTACCATGGCAGGTGTGGGGCTCAGCACTGTACACACGTTACGCACTTTAATTGTGTAAGGGAGATAGTGTCTCCATTTTACAGATAGCAGAACTGAGACCCGGAGAGGTTAAGAAACTTACTCAAGGTCACAGATGCCATAAGTGGAAAGGCTGCCCAGCTCTAAAGCCTATGCTCTTGACCCTCACACGGCACTAACCTAGAAAGTCCAGACATAGTTGTCTTCCCCAGATCCTTTCACTTAAGAAAGGCAGTGGGTCATGGTGCTAGGGTACAAGGCTTACCCGGTTGTGAGAAAGAGTGGCTCCAGCACCTTCCACGATGCTGAGTCCTGCAAGTGCAGTAATGAGGGCCTTCTAGAATAGAAGCTGAAAGCAGGGAAGAGACTTGGGCAGTTCTCTGGGAAATTAATCCTTCACCTCTCTGTTCCTGTGTTTCAACTTGAATTTCAGTTCTCGTCTGCGGAGACCACAGAAATGAGCGGAAAATGTGTGGTGGCTTTGGCAACAGGTGAAGAGGTTGGGGGCAGCTGGTAACAAGAAAGGGCCTAGAGGATCTGCAGGGTGGTGGCAGCCAGTTTGGGGTCCTGGCTCAGGGGGTGGTTGAAGAATAAACTCTTCTTTTCTCTGGGTTCTGGAGACCCAAAAGGTCAGAATTCCCAGTGTGAGGTTTGGGAACTTTAGGAACTAGTTCCTAGGAGGTGTGGCCAGAAGCTAGAGGCCCAGGAACCCTCCTAGGAACAGAGAGAAATAATTCTGGGCTCCTGGGCCTGTCTCAGTGGTGCCCAGTCCCATTGGGCCCAAACCTTGTCACCCTGCACTAGTCCTATGCCATCTCAGCTATATATGTGCCCACAGACCCCAATATCTTGAGCCTGAGTGGAAAGGTACTGCCATCCTGTGACCTTGCTCGACGCTACGGCCTTCGGGATGTGGATGGTGAGAGCTCTCTTCCTTCTGTTTCCTGCTCACTCCTCCTCCCTCACTTTCTTCCCTGTTCCTTCCTCCCTCACATCCTACTCAGTCTTCAGCCAAGGGGGAGGTGTCCAAGGAGTGGGAAATGAGGGTCTAAATCCCCCTTCTCTTCTTGTTGCCCACAGGCCGCCCCGTCTGGGACTATTTGTCTTTGAGCTCTGTTATCTCCCACGCCTCTAGCCTGGGCTGGCTGGCCTCCTACTTGCCTGGCTTCCTTCGTGTGCCCAAGTGGGTTATGACTCTCTACACTAGCAAGTTCTAACATTCTTGGCCTGATGTCACCACCCTGCTTGTCTTTTCAGTTGGCCTGGGTGGTTGGGCCTGTCTTAGTGGAACAAGGCAGCCTTTCCCGCCTTGCCCTTGATTCAAAGAGAAAGACTCTGCTACGTGTCCTGGGTAGGTCCTGGGGACCCTGTAGATCCTTATTTGTGCCTTGGTTTTCCTTACCCCTGCATTTTACTTTTTGCCTTCCTATCGAAAAATGCTCTGGGTACTAATAAAGGTCTCATTTCTCCTTCAGGGCATTTTTTGAGTGCTGATTCTATGCTGGGCCAAGTGTTAAGTACTTGAGAGAAGTACTGAGATATGCAAAATGTTTGTGTTCTCAAGGAGCTCTATTCCTAGGACAAGGGCCCTTTCCTCCAGAGCTGTTCCTGCTCTTCCTTGGAGAGTTGCCCATCTTGGGGGTACCTGCCCTTCACCGTAAGGCCTGTTTCTCATACCCCAGCTGAGAAGCAGGGCCCCTCCACAACCTAAAGCAGGCACCCCTCAGTCTCACACTGCTTTCCCACCCCCTCATTCCACCGTCACTTCAGGGATGCCTGCTGCCTTCCAGCTGGGCCTGTTCTCTGGGTGAGGCTCGATAGAGTGAGGGCACTGTCTTTGGTGTTGATTTCCTGGAATTTGGGAAGAAAGTACTACCTGAATGCAAGTGAGGGGCAGAGGAATAACTGATGGCACTGACACACTCTCATCTTTCCTCTCAGGATGACACCACCAGGATTACTTTCTGAATTGTAAGAACCCTTTAGGGCTGCATTATCTGCTCTGGAGGCAAGGCAACAGGGTGTGTTTCAAAAAGGAGCTGAGGACCACTCTTGGGGAGCCTTCCAGCCAGTAGCCTAGATGGTCATTGAGGTAATGAGATGGCTGTTGTAAATCAGAGGGGCAGAGACCATTTCTAGTCTTCAAAAAAGGCCAGGAGAGAGCTGAGGCTTCTTAAGGCTTCCCACAGTGTCTGTAGCAGCTGTGATATTCTTGTGGCTTTCTGGGGACAGCCCTGGTACTGTTCCCTTGGTGTACTGGGATGGCTCACTGGCTTGTGAGAGCTGATTATGCACAGTTCTACCAACTCTGTGGTCAGTGGCTTCTTGGTTGCTTGGAGTCAGCCAGTGAGAGTGTATATACTGAAAGTCAAATAACACTACCAATCAGGGCTTCTTTTTAGAGAGCCGGCTTATCAGCACATGACTGAGACTGTGTACCTAAACTCCCATTTAGATCACAGTGATCAGATTTCCTCACCACTCTCTTACCTCCCTCCACTCACTACCCTAAATTTCTGTTATTCCCCAAGGTTGGTGAGGGGCAGAGGCTGCTGCCTATATTCTATAAGAAGAAGAATGAGGGCCTCAGGATCTCCTCCAGACTTCCACAGCCACCATTAAAAGCCATCAATGGAACAAATCCTTGGGTGATGGCCCTGTCTCCTAAAGGCCACAAAGAATTATGGGAAGAACATGGGCTTCAGAGTCATCCAAACCTGTATGAAAATCTGACTCCACCACTTATGGAATTTAATGAAATAACATATATAAAGCACCAAGCAATAAGTAGCTATTAAAATTATCAGTTCCTTCTCTCAACAAATATTTAAGAGCATCCCTGGCACCAGGCAATTTTCTTGAGAGAGCAGAGAAGACAGCAGACCGGACCCTGCCCACAAAGGACTTTGAAGATCTTAGACATCATCTAGACCTTCCATTTAGTAAAAGAAGTAAGCAAGCCGGGCCTCCAAGAGTCCACACCACACAGGGTTAGGCCTTGAGTTTCTGGTGTCCCAAGAAACCAGAAGGAACAGTGTTCTTTACAGTCTGCTTCCCTCCAACAAGATTTAATTAATCTTAGCAGCATAAGCAATACAGTACAGAGCTCTGAGAGAAAGAAGCAGGAACAGTGAATTTTGATCGGAGGCAGAAGAGATTCAAGACTGAGAAGCCCAACGGTAGAGAGTCTTAGGACATTTGGGGGATCGATACTTATCCAAAAACACTTATTTAATGCCTACTCTGTGCCCAGCACCATGCTAGGTATCAGGGGAGACCAGTTAAATTTGGTAAGATGAGTCCTATAGGAAGTTTACCCTGAAAATACAGGAGGAAGCAACTAGCTCCATTAGAAAATGGAAGGAGGTGATATTGCCCAGAGACTTAAAGAATGAGGTAAGACGAGGAGAGAGGAGGTTTAATTTTTTTTAATTAAAAAAAAAAAAAAAAGCAGCTACAAAGATATCAAAGTGTGGCAGAACAACTAGAGGTTTGGTGTAGCTTAAATGTAGATGTGATGAAATAGATTTCCAGAGAGAAAGATGAGTAAAGATAGATGATTGAAACTTAAATGTAGGCAATAGGTTTCTACTGAAGGTTCATCGTATATGCTGAGTGACATACTATTAAGGAAGGGCTCCCAGGGAGGCCAATAGGTGGGTGGTGGGGTAGAAGAAGCAAGCTAGCCTCCCAAACAGTTCTGGAGTGTAAGGCCTCAGGGTAGCCCCAGCCTGGGACCTTCACATGTTATACTGTGGCCAGGGGTAAAGCAGCTTCATTAGGCCAAGGGCAATCCTCCAAGAAAAGCCAAATGTGTCAACCTTGAAAGCACACCCAAGGGGGTGTCATGCACAAAAATGGAAAAAGGCATCCCAGAGGATGTGGTCAGAGCACTTAAGCAGGACTTGAGTTTTAGGAAGCTCACTGGGACTTAGATATGGGGAGGATATAGGCAGCAGCCTCTGCCCCTCACCAACTCTATCCAGGATGTGATGGCAGTGGAGATGTGGGCTGGGGAGAGATGATAGGAGGCAGTCAACAGACTGGAGACCTGTGGAAAGGGAGGAGGGGCTAGAGCGGGACTACTGTGGTGTTACCACTGGCATGGGGGGACCATGAAACCAACAGCAGGCACAGAGAAAGAAAGAATGTGCCTGAACTGGGAAGGAGGTGCCAGCTTGCCTGAGGGTAGCCCTGGTGGGACTCCGAGATGCAGCCCCAACTCCCTCTGGTTTTGCCGATTCCCAAAATGTGGTTAATCTCCCGAAGGAGCCCAGGGAGGGATGGAGAAGAGATTTTTTTATTTGCATTTTTATTTATATTTTTAAAAGGTAACATATTTGTGTGTCAAAAAATCCAAAGGTATAGAAAGGTATACAGTGAAAAGTCCCCTCCTGTCCCTGCCCTCGAGTGCCCCTTCCCCAACTCAGAGGCAGCCAGTGCTACCCAGTTCTTGGGTAACCACAGAGAGAGCCCAGGCCTGTACAAGCAAATGTACAGGGGTTATATTTTCCAGTCTCTGAGGCCTGTTCTGGCCCTTGTGTCCTACACTTCTAAGCTAGGAGCAGCCCTGGCACAGAGGCCCCACCCCTTCCCAGGTGCTTATGCAGCTGTTCCCATCACCAGAAACTTCCCTACCCTGCCAGCAAGGAGGGTAAGAGCAATGGTTACTGACGACTCAAGGAATGGAGAGGAACAGCCACAGAGAAGGGGTGTGAATGCCAAGCAGCCCAGCCTGAGTGGCCCAGCCTGAGTGGCCCAGCCCTCTACATAGAACCTCACAGAGGAGAACCCACACTGTGACAGTGAGATGCATATCACACCTGAAGTGGGATTCCTCTTTCTAGAGCAACCGCCCAAGAGTTATGGGTTCTGAAATGAGGCTGACTGCGAAGCCTTTGATCCCAGGTCGTCCCCACAGATGTGAGCTCTGACCAACTGGCCGACAAGAAACAGGAAGGTGATGGAAGCGGGTCTGGACCGAGGGGTCTCAGATTCCAGATTTCGGGACAAGTCACTGAGGAGCATTTCCCATTGGCTCTTGATGGTCCCTCTGGGTGATGTGACAGTGGGGTGGAGATTTAAGCATAGGGAATGAGGAGCCCAATTTATAAATCAAAGTGAGGTGGTTAGGCCCAGACCTTCCCTTTTCTCTTCCTCATACTGGCTCCTATGCACCATGGCCCTCAAAGGCGTTTACACTGTCTCTGAGATATTAAGTGAGGTCCCTTCAGCTCCTTAGCCTCCCCATCCCTGGGAAGGGCCCCCACCATATCCACAGAAGTCACTTTGCCACAGCCTGCCCCCATCCTGTCTTGTCTCTCATCCTCATCCCCCAGGTTAGTCCACCCCTCCACAAAGGTCCTCATCCCTGGACCCTTCTGTCCTCTCTTAGGCCTCCCCTCCTTCCACTATTCCTCCTGGCCCCTGGGGCCCACCCTCACCTGCCCTCTGGCCCCACCCCTCCATATGATCTTCTCTCTATCCTTCCATCTCCCATTTGGGTGCTCTTTGTTCCAGCCTCCTGCTGTGCCTTTGGCAAGGCAGGGTGGACAGGCACAGGCTAGCCTTATAAGACAAGAATCCAGCTCTCAGTGTGTTTTCAATTATCATCATGAAACAATTAGACAACCACAGTGAAACCCAGGGTGGGGACTCAGAGGAACAGGAGAGGTCAGTGCAGCCTGGCTGCTACCCAGGTCACACATAACTCTTGTTATGTGAGTAACATTCTTATCCCTGCCTTTCTCTGCAAAAACTCACCTGTGTCAGTTCCTGCTTCCGGGAAACTAAGGGCATCCTAGCCCATCTCAGTGCCCAGAGTAGCTTCCTCAGAGCAAGGTCAACATGTCATAGGGCCTGCCTGGACTTGTGTGCCAGAGAGGGGAGGAACTGAAAGCCACTTGTGCTTAACTTGATAATGGGGAATCTGGGAGAGTAAAGGATCCTTCTCTTGGAAGCTCTTAGAAATGGAGAAGCCTGTGGAATTCTGGGAAGGAGGCAGCGGGAGGAAGTGGGGTCAGTTTTCTGCAATTTCTGTTAGCAAGTACAAGCACATATGCCCCTATCCTTGGCTCCCTGTTTCTTGGAGAAGTAGTCCCAGAAGAAATAAGCAAAGCTGGAATTTCACAAGCAGACAGTGCCCATTATCCCCGAGGGGCTTGTGCAAGAAGCAAAGGTGACTTGGCTGCGGGCTTTTGCCAGCACTTTAACACGGCTGAGCCTGCTAGAGACTCTTGATGTTGCAGGGCTGAGAGAATTAGTGTTTACTGGGCACCAGCAATGACCTTAACACCCTGCGTAGGTCTTATTTAATCTTTCTTCATCTGCCATATGAGATAAGTCCTCTCTTACGGCTGAGAAAACTGAGGCTCAGAAAGGGTGAGGTATTTGTCCAGAATTGTAAGTCTTTACAGCGAAAGAGTCTGGATTCACCCAAATAGGTTTAACTCCAAAGCGTGAGCTCGTTCCCCCATATCATGCTGCCTCTGCTGCTTGGGTGGTGTTTTGTGGTTTTTTTGTTTTTCGTTTTGTTTGTTTTGTTTTGTTTTTTGGAGGGGGGTTGTTTATTTTTGAAAGCATTATTATTTTTGGCAGAGAGGTTTGGGGATTGGGCAAAGAGGTGAAAGCATTCTTAAGTTTACTCAGCCCAAGAATCCTGGGCAAATTCAGATTTGCCCTTCTCTCAATTTGACCACATGTCCTTTCCTCTGCACCTTTGCTTGAGCTTTTCTGGTCCCTGGAGTGCCACCTACATACCCCACCCAGCCCCATTTCTATCTGACAGAATTCTTCCCACAAGCCTCATCTCAACTTCCTAGAAACTTCGGGTTTCTTCTGCCATTGCTCTTGCCCCTTCTAGTAACCTGTGATATTCACTTGCCTCTTGACTGGTATTAGAGCCATAGGTATCCTCATCTGATCCCCTAGACAAGGTTGACAATCCCCTCCCCCCTTTCATAGGCTGGGTCTTGGGCCCTTCACCCCCCGCCCCCACCCCAAACACACATTCATAAAACCTTCGAACCCTGCACATAGAACAGAACAGTGCCCAGAGTGTCCATACCACCCAGAGTGTGGCTGAGCTCAGAGGGACCCATGGGTCAGGGCCACTCCCTCCCCCCCTGGAGGGAGATGGGCTGGGCCAGCCTGCAGGTATCTGTGCCGCAGGACTAGGACTACTGCCCTCTAGTATTTCTCAGTCCTTGATGTCATCTCTTCCTGCCATACCTCAGTTCTAGCCACCCTTATCAGGGGCCTGGGGTCTGGGAGAAGACTGCCCAGAAGGGCTGCCAGCTGATGGGGCATGGAAAGTGTGGCTGGGGCTGGTGGCCTCTGTGGGGAAAGGCCCTGGCAAGGCTGGCCAACCCTCAGCAAGCTCCCTGAACCTTAACTCCAGGTGCTCCCTTCCCCAACCCTCCCCTCAGAACTCCAGCCTGAGTCATGATTGGATGCAAAGGGTACATGGGGATATAGTGTTGCTCCTCTTGGCAATTCCAGGTGTTCTCCTTTTTTGCTAATTTTGAGGTTCCACCCTATCCTCTATCTACTCTCTCTCCACCTCACCCCAGCGTTGAGGCCTGGAGCGCAGCCACCTCTGACCACTCCTTCCCACCTCACCCCAATCTCCCTGCCCTAGGATCTAAGAGTCCCCAGCTTTCTCACCTAATCCCCACTCCAGCCCAGTGGGGTGCAGCATGTCTTTCTCTGGCCTCCATGACTCACCATTCATTCATCCACTCATTCATTCTTTTCCAGGACACCCGAACATTACCACCAACAACAACTACATTATCTCAATGCCCTGTTTAATTTCCCAGGGCTCGTATGACTCTCCAAAATCATTATTTTCTGTGCACTTGCTTCTGTAGGGTCTGTCACCCTGATTCGAATGGAAGCTCTTTGAAAGCAGGAGCCTTGGCAGTCTAGGTCACTGCTATGGACTGAGCTGTATTGGTGGTACTCAATGATCATTGCTTGGTGATTGGCTGAATTATCATAAATGTTTGTTGAGCAAGCACCTTGGTGCATACACCAGGCCCTCCTCACTCCCAACCCCCTCATTAGCAAGGCTGTGGGGACTTGGATCTGGATTTCAGGTTCTGACTAAATATCCCTGAAGAGGGAGTTTTCTCACCCCTTTCCAAAATTCACCTCCACTCCCTGTATTCTGGGACCCGATAATCCCCTTCCCAAGGGGAGTTTAAAATAGGATCAAAGCTGTACACTTATGATTTGTGCACTTTGAGTATATATGTGTGTTTCATTGAAAAGTTTTTCAGAAAGAAAAAAAGAAGCAATGGGAGTTTAAGAAAAACCTGTAAACCATTACATATCACCAGATCTAGAACGAACTCCTCTTGAGCTCAGTCTGAGTCAGGTGCCCCTCCCGCGGGCCCCCATAGGCCCCTGTCTAGCTTTTATACTGACATGTCTGTGTCACCCATGAGACTTGTCCTGTCCAATACTAGCCTCTAGCCCCATGTGGCTATTTAAATTTAAATAAGTTAAAATTAAATTCAATTTAAAATTCATTTCCTCAATTGCACTAGCCACATTTCAAGTGCTAACAACCACATGGGGCTAGTGGTGACTATACTGGGTGGCGCAGATACTATTTCCACTTCGCAGAAAGTTCTAGTCTAGCACAACTCTGCACTAGACTATAAGCTCCAGGAACATGGACATCGAATCTTTCTGGTCCCGCACTGTATCCCTGGCACCCAGCACACCCTCAGGTCCAGCTCTAACGCTAAATACATACAGACTGATTGAATTAACGCTCATACTGCCACACTGCACAAGGCCCTACACCAGCTCTGGTATCTATGTTTTCCCCACTCTTCCTGCCTCCAGAGCCCAACCAGGGCTCATGGTCTCTTTCCTCCCTCCAAACTATCTCTGATCCGAGACTCAGGGTCCTAGAGGCATTGGTGTGTGTGTGTTGGGAAATGGGAGTAGAGAAGGGATTAGTAGGGCAAGGGCTAGTCAACATAAAGAAGCATTGGGGTTCCAGGCCTCAAGAAGCTCAAGTTTGAGCCTCTGACACTGGGTGCTCCCGCCTACACAGGGGCAGGCACCTAGGCTTTGGCTTGAATTCTGGCTGTGTTTCTTCCCAGCTCTGTGACTTTGGCAAGTGACTTAATTTCTTTGAACCCACTGTATGCATTGTTTCCTCATTGTAAAACATGAATAATAATACTTACTTCATATATGTAGTGAGTGCATTAAATAAGATGTCTGAGGCTCGGTCAGAACTCAATTATTGCTTGTTCTCTCTACATAGAAGGCAGTAAAATCCCTTCCTCAAATATCAGATTGCAGCCCTCAGACACCTACATGCTTCCCACTTATTCCACACAAAAAGCCAAATATAACTCCTGACAGCTCTTTTTGCCTTAAAGCAAGAGGCTTGTCATTGGTTCCATTGGTTCCACTGCTCTTATCTCCAAAGGCACCTGTTTCACCTCCTGTCTGCCAGCTAGCTAAGTCTGTTTGGTTCATCTCCCCTCCCTTCACATCATAGTACATGCCTGAAATGCCCTTCCTGCCCTCTCTTTCCAAAACCAGGCTCTACTTTCTGGAAGCAGATTTATTCATGAGATTCACTTCCTCCCTGAACTGCAGCCTGGTTGACTCAACTTTTCCAGTTTCAAGATTACTAATTACTAAACAATATTTTATGCCTACTTCAGCCTTTGTCCAACCCTTTCTTCTTCCCTAGTGACTATGATGTAAGACTGTACCTGGCTAATCCACACCTGTTGGTATCTGTCTTCTCAGGTATCTGATTGTATATGTGAGTGTGTGTAGAGCAGGAAGCAAGAGCAGATGGTGATGTCCCTCCCCTAAAACAAAGCAGTTGGTGAGGTAGAAGGGCTGGAGCAGACCAGACACAAGTCCCATTTGGCCATTTACTATATCAGTGGCACTTAGTAAGTTACTTAATCTTTCTGAGCCTCAATTTCCTTGTATATTTGTGACAAAAATTAGAAAATTACCACTGTTATTATTTACTGAGTCCTTAAAGTGTAGGCACTATTCTAAGCACTTTACAAACATCATTTTATTTAATCTTCCTCTCAACTCTGGCAGGTAGGTATTATTTAAAAGGGTTAGAAGAAATATAAAGAATTTAAAGCCAAACTTTCTTACCCAGATGTGATTTATAAACATGTACAGCCACATGGACGTACACTTCTCACAAATACATCACACACATATACACACTATCACCTTGAACCCCATGAAAGCTCCATGAGGAAACCTTCCTGAGCTTCCTGATCTCTCCTATCCCCAAAGGCCAACAGTATTCATTGTTAGGCCTAGCCAAATCAGCCCTCACTGTGTTGTTTTGTTCATTCATTCAAATAAATGCTCAATAACTACTAAGAACCATGGCCAAGTATCAGAGACACAAGACCAAAAGTGTCATTCTTGTCCTTCAGGAACTTTGAATCTGATAGGAAATGCTGACATACAAACTAAAACTTACAGTAGGCACAGGGAAATATGCACTACCTTTGACAGCACATGTGGTCTTCTAAATCAGACTGGGGCATTCTGGAGAACTTCCTGGTGGTGACACAAGTTAAATCTATAAGACAAACAGGAGTCATCTGGCAAAGGAAGGAGAGTCAAGAAGAGGAAACAGGTTAACATGTTTGGGAAATCGCAAGTAGTTCTATCAGCCGTGATAAAGAGTTTCTAACAAGGGCAAGCAGGACATGAAGCCAAAGGAGTAGTAGGCAGGGCCCAGTGCCAAAAGGCCTGATGTGCTAACTTGAGAGATTCAAAGTTTGTCCTGAAACTTTGTCAGCAGCCATGGAAGGCTTTTAGGCAGAGATGTGACATGATCGAATTTGCATTTTAGAAAGACCAATCCAGCAGCACAGAGGATGAACTGATAATAGAGGGGATGGGGCAGAGATGGGAGAACACTGACAAAGACTTTCAACAATCCAGGGAAGTGAGCTTAAATTCTTAGTGCAATGGGAACAGAGAGAGTATTTTAGAGATATTACGGGAAAATGGAGAGGGAATAGTGCCATTCACTACAGTAGGAAACACAAAGGCCAAAGTTTAGACTGGATGGAGAGACAATACCTTTTGACGTTTGGAATTCAAGGTATCTCTGGGACACCCATGTGTTATCTAATAGGCTTTTGAGTATGTGTGTGTGTATAATATATATACACACATGTATACATGTTATACATATATACACACACATACACACACATATATTTCATTCATTATTAAAGCTTGCAAGACATCTGGACTGGAGATATAAGTTTGAGTGTCATCAGCTTACGGATCCTAATTAAAACCATGAGAGTGGATGAAAACACAAGAGAAAGTGTGAGCCAGAAAATCTATGGGCCCAGGACTGGGCTCTTTCGGGTTGGGGGCTGGGGAGGCTCCAATTCCTAGAAGTCAGGCTTGGATTTCGGAACGTTCTCCCAGCACCGGTGTGTGAAGTAAATAAAAAAAGGGCGTGAGGAAAATCACCCATACTTAGGAGAGAAGACAGGGGCAGAGGTACAGGAGGAGAAGCCAGGGCAGGGTGTCAAGTGGAAGGAAATCGATAGTGTCAAATGCTGCAAAGGTCAAGGAAGATGAGGACAGTACTTGCATCAGATCCGGCAACTAGGCTGTGGCCAGTACTGCCAGAGTGAGGTCAGTGGAGCAGTGAAGGTGTGGTTTTCAGCTGTTGGAGAAACCTCTTCAACTGAATTACAGTTGGAGTCGCTGACTCAAACTTCAGTTTCTGCTGCTTTCACAAGCGGGCCATAGACACGCATGAGCACTCGTATTTGCTAGGAAGCTAACAGGGACCGGCGTTTCCGGGCCCGCGCACGCACTTCTGGACCCCACCTACTCCGCCCAGGTCCCTCCGCAGGCCTGCAGAGGGCGCTGGGCCTCGGAGAGCCGGGGCTGGGCGCCGCTCTAGCCAACCCCTGGGCTCGGTGGCGGGCGCTGTAGCACCGCGTCTCTCACGTCACCTCCCAGCACAGGTGGGTCCGCCCGCCGGGGGCGGTAAAGCCTGGAAGTCGTGAGGCGGGCGGGTAGCAGCAGCCTTCGGGCGCAGAGTGGTCCCCATCGCCCAAGTGCCCCGGTTCGGGTCCAGCCTGGTGGGATCGGGCTGTGGGCAGGGCCGCACGGGTGAAAGTCCCAGTCCGGGTGGGCGCCTCCTCCTGCACGTGCAGTGTCTGTCCAGGACCCTTTTACACCCCGGGGGTCGATTTTCTGGCTCGCGTGCGGCTTCCGCGGGACAACTGGAGGCGGGGCTAGCAGGGGCGGGGCTCCCATGATTGACACTACTACCACTGGACCCCTTCCCTGTCCTGAACCCTGAGCCGACACCATGGTGAGACCCCTGACCTCAGCCTCTCATTTCCGCATGCCCATGTCCCTTGCCCCAGTGGCCTTGCCTCTCGATTTCCCAATATAAATCTGGGCCTCTGTTGTTGGGGTTCGGTGGGCCTGCCTCTGCAAGGCAGTCTGACCCTCCCAACCCACCTTTCCCTGTAGCACGGGCGCCTGAAGGTGAAG
>NW_006436757.1:206271-212257 GCF_000325575.1 Pteropus alecto
AAGAGCAGGCAGAGGCCAAAAGGCTAGAGCGGGAACAGAAACTGAAGCTATACCGGTCAGCTACCCAGACTGTCTTCCAGAAGGTGGGCCCCCTTAGTATAGCACAAAGGCCAAGAACTGGGCCTTAGAGTCAGATTGCCTGGATCCATATATGGGTTCTATCACTTACTGGCTGTGTGACCTTGAAAAGGTACTGAATCTCTTTGGGCCTCAGTTTGCTCATCTGTAAAATGGGGCTAATAACTGCACTTACTGCATGAGGCTGTTGTGAAAATTAAATGAGAGGATACATGTAAGCACTTTACATAGTACCTATTGTATAATATGAAATTTATAGAATATTTGGTAATTCTGTTTATGTTATTTAACCCTGCAGTGGGAGAATATGATTTCTGACCCTTCTATCTTTTTAGCGCCAGGCTGGTGAGCTGGATGAGTCAGTGCTAGAACTGACAAGCCAGATTCTAGGAGCCAACCCTGACTTTGCCACCCTCTGGAACTGTCGACGAGAGGTGCTCCAGAAGCTGGAGGCTCAGAAGTGCGTAGGGATTCAGGGTCCCAAGAAGAATGGTCTAGCCCTACCGCTGCCCTCCCTGGATCCAGTGATGGAGGAGGAATAGGGCAGCCAGGGGCACAGGCAGAGGGCAGTGGAGGACTGGGTGCAGAAAGTCAGGGATAAGTGAAATTGGGTGTTGGAGGGCCCTGACCCTCATTCCCCTCTGGGCACAGGTCCCCCGAGGAATTGGCTGCTCTGGTGAAGGCAGAACTAGGTTTCCTGGAGAGCTGCCTGCGGGTGAACCCCAAGTCCTATGGTACCTGGCATCACCGTTGCTGGCTGTTGGGCCGCCTTCCAGAGCCCAACTGGGCCCGAGAGTTGGAGTTGTGTGCACGTTTCCTCGAAGTTGATGAGCGGAACTGTACGTGCCTGCAGATTCTGTCCCCACAGCCCTCACCTACCCCACATCCTGGTACTAGGGCCTCAGTAAGGCCCAGAGTTGGGAGGGATGGCCAGGACAGGCCCACTGAACTAACGGCAAAAGGGATGTTGGAGCTAAATGCATCCTCCACGGAGTACACGGAGAAGTGTTTTTAGGGGCCTCTGAGGGAACTCCAGGGGTATCAGCCAGGGAACACTTCCTGCCTTGCTTCTGAGATGTGCTGTCATACTTCCCCCCAGTTCACTGCTGGGACTACCGGCGGTTCGTGGCTACACGGGCAGCTGTTCCCCCTGCAGAGGAGCTAGCCTTCACTGACAGCCTCATCACCCGAAACTTCTCCAACTATTCCTCCTGGCATTACCGTTCCCGCCTCTTGCCCCAGCTGCACCCCCAGCCAGACTCTGGACCACAGGGGCGCCTCCCTGAGGATGTGCTGCTCAAAGGTAAGCAGGGTTGGGGTGCTGGGGAGGACTCTGCAGCACCATCTTCCTAGTCCAGCCCTGTTCTTGAACCTGCATTTGGGTTTACTGAGCAGCTATTTTGTGCCTGGCTCTAGGGGTATATATGATTTAGCTCCTGGCAGAAGGGTGCTCAAGTGTCCAATGGGAAAAATAAAACTGATATATGCAGCTGCTGTGCCAGGCCAGTGTATAGTGAAGCTGAGGACTGGAGGTACTGCAAGGAGAGAGTTGGATATTGGGACAGCTAGCTAGGAGCCCACCAGGGTACCAACCACAGCCCTGCGCCTCCTTTGCCCTTGCAGAGCTAGAGCTGGTTCAGAATGCCTTCTTCACTGACCCCAATGATCAGAGTGCCTGGTTCTATCACCGCTGGCTCCTGGGACGAGGTGAGCAGTAAGGGAGGAGGTTGGGTATTTAGGGCTTGGAAGGAATGGAAGAGGATTTAGGAGACCTGAGGCTGTGTCTCCCCCCAGCTGATCCCCAGGATGCTCTGCGCTGCCTGCATGTGAGCCGGGATGAGGCCTGTCTGACTGTCTCCTTCTCTCGGCCCCTCATGGTGAGCCCTGCAGCTTTACTGGAGAATATCATGGACCTTGTGCTGTTGGGGCTGATGAGTCTCTCTTTGTCCTCTGTGCCAGGTGGGCTCTAGGATGGAGACCTTGCTGCTCGTGGTTGATGAGTCACCCCTGGCTGTGGAGTGGAGGACCCCAGATGGCAGGAACCGGCCCAGCCATGTCTGGGTATCCCAGGATTGGAGGGGCAGAGTGTGGGTCTGGGGCAGGGCCAGGTTGGACAGTCAGAAAAGTGGTATAGCTGGGCATTTCCTTGACCAATGCTCCCAGATCTGTGACCTGCCCACTGCCTCCCTCAACGACCAGTTGCCCCAACATACATTTCGTGTCATTTGGACAGCAGGCGATGCCCAGAAGGAGTGTGTGCTCTTCAAAGGTGATGCAACCTACAGCTTCCACCCCTCGTAGCAGACCCCTATCCCTTCTTCCTCTCATGGGTATCCCCTCCTGCCACCTATTCTTTCTTTCTTTCAGGCCACCAAGAGGGCTGGTGCCGGGACTCAGTCACGGATGAGCAACTCTTCAGGTGATGACAGGGAAGCATGCCAACAGAAGAGGGCTCTGGGCTCTGGGCATGAGGCAACTGGGGCAGGAGGCTGGAGACTCAGGCAGATGGTCTCAACCTGGATATTAGGGGATGGCCAGTAGCCCAGGGCTATGGGCATCACCACCCCCCACCGCCACCCACTCTCAGGTGTGAGCTGTCGGTGGAGAAGTCCACGGTGCTACAGTCTGAACTTGAATCCTGTAAGGAGCTGCAGGAGCTGGAGCCTGAGAACAAATGTGAGGCCCCATTCCCTGAGATCCTGCTCCTCTCAGGAGGCCCCTTTCAGGAGTGGGGGTGAGGGCTTGGGGAGAGCGGGATGGGTCTCAGGTAGATGGGAGCGGAGGAGGGTCCAAAGAGACTTTCCTTTTCCCACCCTTTTCACAGGGTGCCTACTCACCATTATCCTGTTGATGCGGGCACTGGATCCTCTCCTATATGAGAAAGAGACACTGCAGTACTTCCAGACCCTCAAGGCAAGCTAGACATTCGGGAACAGGCAAGGGGAAGGCCTGGTGGGCAGGAGGAAGGCAGCTGACACACATTCCTTGCTGGCTCCATCCCCTCCAGGTTGTGGACCCAATGCGGGCAGCATACCTGGATGATTTGCGCAGCAAGTTCTTAGTGGAGAACAGCGTGCTCAAGATGGAGTATGCAGAGGTGCGCGTGCTGCACCTGAGTCACAAGGTATGGATTGTGCATGGGCCTTCCCTGGACCCTCGCCCCACTGGCCCGCTCTTCTTCCTCGTGGCCTGGCCAGCTTTTCTGTTTATTCTCTGGATTTCAGCTGAGGCCCTCTCTGTGTGGCCTCACTACACCCCTGGCTTTGCCTTCAGGTGCCTTTCTGGACATTTCTTCTGCTGCTCATTGGAGCAAGCCAATGCCTAAAGCCTGAATAGTTCCCAGAGATTCCTGACAAATTTTCCAGACTCTGTTTTTCTTCAATTTGTGGCTCTTCCCAGTCTTCCTAACACGTTAGTTTCATCACATCACTGCAGCCCACCTCTGCTCCCACCAAACCAATCTCCCAGATTTACCAGGCCTGTTCCTACCAGTGTCTTTTTTACTCCAGCGTTCTCCTCTGCCCCCTGTACCTGCCCCTACTCCATCCACTCCACTAGCCACCCTACCAGCAATCAGTCTGTTCCATGTCCTTGACATGGAGCATGTACTGTGGTGGGTTGTAAGGTAAGCTCTCCACCTACCCCATCCTCTTCTCAGCTGAGGTCCCCAAGGGCCTCTGTGGGGCTATGGGCATCACCACCCCCAGTCCTCAGCTTCACTATACACTGGCCCAGATCTGTGACCTGCCCACTGCCTCCCTCAACGACCAGAGAGTAAGTGCCTGATAAACGATGGCTCAGGCCCCTCCCTGCTGAGTATCTCATCCCTGCTCCTCAGGATCTGACGGTGCTCTGTCATCTGGAACAGCTACTCTTGGTCACTCATCTTGACCTGTCAAATAATCGTCTCCGAGCCCTGCCCCCTGCCCTGGCCGCCCTGCGCTGCCTTGAGGTAAAGCCCTCAGTCCTCTGTCACTGTTCTGGGTGGTCCTTTTCCCATTCCTCCACCTCAGAAGTCTGCCTACCCGACAGAGAGATGCCCAGGTCCTGCCAGCCCCTATAGATGACCCCTGCCTTACCCCCTCCATCATCCAGTCTGACCCAGAAGCCCTTCCATGCACTGTAAGCTGATCACCCTAGGCACCTCAGTTGCATGTACAGTCAGTCTCAGGCTGACAGCTGCCTGCCCTGCCTTGTCTTCCCTACCCTCCCTGCTCCCCAGGTGCTGCAGGCCAATGATAATGTCATAGAGTCCTTGGATGGTGTCACTAACCTGCCTCGGCTGCAAGAGCTCTTACTGTACAACAACCGTATCCTTCCTTCTGGATGACTTTCAGTCAGCGGGTAGAGTGAGGTGCCACACTGGGAAGGGACAGACAGCAATCAGGGTGGGTGCCCTCAGGGGGATGGGGAGGGGGTTCTGGCAGTCTAAGCTAAGGAGAGAGAATATCCTGGGGCTGTGTGGGGCTTTCTTTGACTTGCACTAGTGGAGTTCTGCAGGAGGGAAGAGACTTCCTCAAGCCAGAGTTCACAAATGGACAGCCCGCAGATGTTCTTGGGTACCGCTTAGTATTATGAAATCGGGAAGTTTCATATTTTAAAAACCTGGAATTCTGATTCCTCTTAAAAATTGGAAGTTAAAGCAACTTTTGGCCTGCATTTCCACTCACCTACCCCTGGTCATTGCTGAGTCGTGGATGTCACTATAGCCCGGGCTTGCCTTCCCCTTGGCCATAGTCTCCACCACTCCTAGTACCATATTCAGTCTGCACTCCGTGCTTCCTGCCTGGCCTCTGGCCACTTACTCACTCCAGGGAAGCATGCAGGATGCCCGTCAACCAGGCTACCAGGCAGCAGTCCCCGCTCTTGAGGGAGAACAGTGACGGATACATAGGAGCAAATGGATCTTTGGGAACCCGCCAAGCTTTCCTTGACTCTCTTGCCCAAGGTCTCCAGCAACCTGCAGCACTCCAGCCTCTTGCCTCCTGCCCCAAGCTCGCCCTCCTCAACCTGCAAGGCAACCCCCTGTGCCAAGCAGTGGACACCTTGGAACACCTGGCTGAGCTGCTGCCTTTAGTTAGCAGCATCTTCACCTAAGAGACCCTGCCTGCACCTCTACCCTCTAACTTATTGGGACTGAATAAAGAATGGGAGGCCCCCTCAGTCTGCTAAGTAAGCTGCTGCTGCCACCACCACCCCTCCCCCATTACTACCACCACTTATTGTGGAAAAGAAAGGAAGAGAGTTAGGGTAGTTGTTTCATCCTGTCTTTCATTTTTTGCTTGTCATGGAGAACCAAAGCCTCAGTGTTTAGGGCAGAATCAGAGTGAGGGCTGGATTCGAGTTTACCTTTTGGTTGGGGCTGGGGCTAGGCTACAAAGCAGCTGTAAGTCTCCAACTAGAAGGGCTCATAGAATTTTTCCCATGACCTCTGCCCCTTCCAGATGCCCTCTGCCCAGGAGTTCTGGCTTTCATTTACCACAGCTGAGAGAGAAAGCTGTTCCTAGGAGTGAGTCAGAGCACCCTTTCCCCACCCTCTTAAAACAACATCTGTCCCCATGAATATCATTCTGCAGTTGAAGAGCCCTTGAAAATACTTGATCCCATCTGATCTTCATAAACTCTCAGGGATGAGATGATTAGGCCCCATTGTACTGATGAGGAAACTGCTATTAAGATACACCCAAGATTGCTAAGCTCAAGTGCTGAAACCAAAGCTGTACACCTTAGTCTGGGATCCCAGACTCATGTTCTTGTTTCTGTATGGATATGGAATGGTTGGGCAAGACGTGGCCTCAGCTCCCTAAGGTACTGAGCTGAGCCAGGCGTCTGTCCTCATGATATTCCCCCAACACACGTGTGCGTGCGCGTGCGCACACACACACACCCACCCACCCTCCCACCCACC
>NW_006436757.1:212330-213907 GCF_000325575.1 Pteropus alecto
TTTAGGGCACTGAGTCAAACCTGGCTGGGTGAGGAAAGAGACTGAAACAAGAGGGAGAGAGTGTGACAAGGCATTTCCTGGTTCCCTGGGAATCTACCTGGGCTCCTGTGTGCACATGCACACATCCGGACCCTCAGAATCCAGCCGCTTCCCATATCCATGGTGATGCACAAACAGCCCCTCAACAAAGTCCTTTGACCTGTCTCAGATCTGCCTGAGATTTTGATTTCCACTGATGTGGCATCTGAAAGTTTTGGAGGTGAGGGCAGACCCCCTGCCAGGGCTGGGACTTGGAGCTGGACAGGAAAAGGTCATCATGGGTGTGGAGGGCTCCCTGCCAGGTCCTGGAGCCTCTGTCCCTACTCCTCGAGTCACCTCCCTACCTGATGCATCACCAAAATCAGCCTCTCTTCAATTGGCTTCCCTGTATCTTCTAGCCAACCCTGTTTTTACTGTCTTTTGGTCAGCGGTCAATGGGCCGAGCTGGGATACCAGTGGGATGGTGGGAAGAAGCCCCAAGAAGAGGGCCTCAACCTTTCCGTAGAACTCCCAAGAGATCCTCCCTGAGGATACCTGGCATTCTCTTTGCCTTGCAGTTCTCTCTGCAGCATCCTGGTGTTTCCCCTGTGTCAGGGTGGAGATGGGATGCACACAGGGCAGGTGCCTGGAGCAAGTTGTTCAGGATTCCCAGGGAGAATTCCAGGTTAGAGAACCTAGGACTCTAGCTGACCAGACACTCCTCTCAGTGAGAGAAGGGAGTACTCTAGCTTGGGGCGGGGGTAGGGAAGTGGGGGGTGGGAGGAGGGAGGTGCTCAGTTCCCACTTGAGCCTTAGAGTATGGCTTAAGCTTCCCCAAAAGCCCAGGCCAGGGGAAGAAAACAAGGGATTGCTTGCTCCTACTCTGAACCTTCCAAACACGCCCCCACCACCACCACCACCCAACTTGGAATTCCCAAACTTGGAAGGACACAGGAAGCTGGAGGCAGCTCACTCATTCCTCGGGCTGTGGAGCAGCTGGAGGAAGAGGAAGGACAGATGGGTGGGGGTGGGGGTCAGAGGATCAGGTAGAGCCGGCAGGTCATGGGTTGGCTGGTGGAGCCAGTCTGAGGGCCAGGCTGCTGATGTCACCAGTCTGCAGCTTCGGGTTCAGGGACCTCCCCGGCAGGACGAGTCCCAGGACCAAGCCCATGGACCAAGCCCATGGGCTGAGCCTGACCTGGGTTGCATGGGAGCCTGGCAGCAGAGACTGCTGAGAGCACAGATTGAGAACCTGAGCTTGGAAACGAAGGGTCTGCTGGATATGTAGTGTGGATGAAGGCGGTTCCTTGTCCCATTACCCTCAGGAGAAGAGACTCCTTAAGCACCCATTCTAGCAGGAATCAGCCTGGCGTAGCAGTCCCACCAAAGCCTTCCACTTTCACTCCAGCTTCATCCCTGACAGACCCCGACCCCGCCCCCTCCCTAGCCTCTCCTGCACTATTTCGTTTCCACAGTTGTTCAATTCCTCGAAAGGGCAAACAGGTTTCAGCCCGGGCAGAGCTTATTTCCTGCCCCTACCTCAGGAAACAGCCCCAGGG
>NW_006436757.1:213978-227468 GCF_000325575.1 Pteropus alecto
GAGGATGCTCCCCTTCTTCCCAGAAGCCAGCCCCGCCCTCCCCCCTCATAAACCACTTACCCGCCCATCCCACACCTTCCACTTGTGTGGTGGCGTCAGGCGCGTCTGTCCCGTCCCATCAGTCCTGACCTGTTCCACCGTGGCCGCGGGACTCAACGCTGTCCTCGCCAGCACCGCCGCCAGGTGAGGGGTACCAATGGGCCCTGAGATGCTGAGCCACATGACACCGTCTGGAGTCCGCGCCAGCCCAGATCGGTCCCCAGCAAGGTCGAGTGCGGGCCAGCCCAAGCCTGCGTACCCAGCAAGGCTGCCCCGAAGCCGCCCTGGGGGAGCGTGGGCTCCAGCACCTACAGTGCCCCGCCTCTCCCAGATACTTTGAGAGGGGTTTCACCCGACGTGGGGAATGCCTAGGACCACAAGTCCGGCATGTCACCCGCCTTTCTTTTGCAAGGAGCCTTGGGTGGGAGATCTCTGCTAAGAAATCGGTTCTAGAGGCGGTTGGTTGGTAGATCTCTAGACTGAGGAGCTGGCAGGTGGAGGGAGCAGGCCAAGGGATGGTCTATGCTGCTGGGTCTTGTGGCTGTGACAAGTGTCCACACATTTCCTGGGATGAGTCCTTGAGCAGTTTTCTTGATTGGGCATCTGGTTTGGCAGGTGTCTGTGTGGGGATGAAAAGGGAAACCTCATCTCTATAACACGGGAAGTTTCTCTAGGTGAATCTGAGAGGAGTCTTCAAGGGGGGTTGCTGGATGAGTCTGGGGAAATCTCTGGATCATCAGATCATCTCAATCATCTGGCTGGGACTAGAATCAGCTCTTTGGATGGCAGGTTTCCGGCTGGGCTGGCTGCAGTGTCCTAGGTAAAGGAGGTCTGAGAGGATGACCAGAGCCTCCTTGCCTCTTCCACACAGACATGAACGTGACGATGGATGGTCCTCGTTCAGACGTGGGCCGCTGGGGCGGGAACCCCTGGCAGCCCCCCACCACGCCTTCTCCAGAGCCGGAGTCCGACAGACGGTCTCGCGGAGGGGGCCGTTCCTTCTGGGCTCGCTGCTGTGGCTGCTGCTCCTGCAGGAGGGGGACAGATGATGACTCGGGGCCTGAGCCCCACGGAGACCGAGGCTCTGGCTCCAGGGGTCGAGGGTCAAGCTCTGCACGCCGAAGACCTAACTCCCGGGGCTCAGACTCCCGCCCGCCTGTCTCCCGGGGCAGTGGTGTGAATGCAGCTGGAGACGGCACAATCCGAGGTGAGGCTGGCCTGTCGACCTTAGCTGAGAGCCAAAAGGGCTTAATAGGGACACACTCATCCTGGCATCTCTGGGAGCCTGAGAGGCTAATGATGAGGGGGTAAGGGGGAGTTCGACTTCCCTTGGGGCTTCAACTGACCTGGAATTGTGGCTTTGCAGAGGGCATGCTGGCGGTGACTGGTGTGGATCTGCTGAGTTCACGCTCGGGCGAGAACCGCCGAGAGCATCACACAGATGAGTATGAGTACGACGAATTGATCTTGCGCCGTGGGCAGGCTTTCCACATGGTGCTCTTCCTGTCTCGGCCCTATGAGTCCTCTGATAGTATCACCCTGGAACTGCACATAGGTCAGTGGGGCTTATAGTGGGAAGGGTGAAAACTTGGGCAGGGGTGCTGGCTACCAGGGCCTCCCAGCCCTGGTGTTAGGGTTAGAGGGGCATCTTTGGGCTCCTCCCTCGCCCAGCTCCTCTCCTCTGCCACATAAGGCTGGTGTGCATGTGTGTGTCCCTAGGGGTGTGTCTCAAGGAGGGTCTTGATGTCTCCATTTTTCTAAGCCCACCCTCTTCAAGCCTCCAGGGGCATCTGTCTCAATATTCTTTCTCCTCAGGTGCTTGCTTCAGCGTTACTGCCTCTGTGTATCTTTCTTTCTGGATCTGCTCTCCTGCAGGGTGTGGCGAGTTCTCCCTACTCTCTCTGTGCAGCTCTGTCTCTGTTTCCTCTGTCCCCATGGCCCAGAGCAGATGCCTCCCTTACTGCGTTGCTTGGTGGCCATTGACTACCCAGGCTGGTGATTATGCTGCTGCCGGGGGCGGGAGACTCCTCATACCCTCTGATTAGGGCCTGGCCTTGCCCACTCCAGCCTCTAATTTCCCAGGTACCCCACCACCTCCACCAGGGATGCTCTGGGTTCTGGAAGCAGCAGTGCCAGGGAGCAGACAGGGTTGCCTTTCAGGATCTGACTGCCCTTTCACATGAGGTTGGGGCATCTGGACCCAGCCAGGGCGGCTCTGCTTTTCCAGCTCAGGAGCTAGGACAGTCAGACAGGCAGAGGGTGACAGTGGCCTGATCTCCCCTGCCCACCTCTAAGTTCAGTGTCAGGGGAACAGGTTTGAGATGTTGGACTGGGTCTCTGCCCTGGCATGTGGACAGGCATCGGGCGGGGACAGAACTATTTTTAGACTGTCACAGACTAAGGAGATGGCCCAACTCAGGGACACACACACACTAGCTCATACATATTCCGGGTGGGGCTGGGAGAAATCCAAGGCTCCATTTTCCCCCACCTTGGGAATGCTTCACCAGCTAATTGCTGCTTCCGCCATTCCAGGAAACAACCCCGAGGTGGGCAAGGGCACCCACGTGATCATCCCAGTGGGCAAGGGGGGCAGTGGAGGCTGGAAGGCCCAGGTGACCAAGTCCAGTGGGCAGAACCTGAACTTGCGAGTCCACACCTCCCCCAATGCCATCATCGGCAAGTTTCAGTTCACGGTCCGTACACACTCAGAGGCTGGCGAGTTCCTGTTGCCCTTTGACGCCCACAATGAGATCTACATCCTCTTCAATCCCTGGTGCCCAGGTGAGTCTGCTGGAGTCAGGAGCAGGGAATAGACAGGAGAGGAGGCAGGTCGGGGCTTCCTTTCCTAGGATCCAGTGTGGTGCTTGGGTGTCTGCCCTTAGGAGAAGCTAGCCTCTCATTGTCCGGGTGAAGGGACCTAGGTCCCATGTAGAAAGATGACCAGCTCAAAGTCACACAGCCTCACCTCTCCCGGTGCAGGGCCCTGGTTAGCCACCCTCTTCCCATTATCTCTGTCATGCTCCCTCCATGCTTTCTGGGAACAGTGCTTTCAGCCTAGAGACATTCTTGTTCTTCCTCTGTGGACATGAGTTCTGCAGAATTAGCCTAGGAGAAGGTAGGGCCCAGGGAGAGGGCTGGAGGGAACCAGGCATGTCTATTTTGGGGACACAGAGGACATCGTATATGTGGAGCATGAGGATTGGCGGCAGGAGTACGTGCTTAATGAGTCTGGGAGAATTTACTACGGGACTGAAGCACAGATTGGCGAGCGAACCTGGAACTACGGCCAGGTATGGCTGGCGAGGGCCACATGCACTTGGGAGAGCTAAAGACGGGTGGGGTGGAGTGGGAGAGAAGGTGCTGGCCTAGAGGTCGGGCTTGGCTACGGTGGGCTGCGGTCACCTCTGCCCTCTCTCTTTACAGTTTGACCATGGTGTGCTGGATGCCTGCCTATACATCCTGGACCGGCGGGGCATGCCATATGGAGGCCGTGGGGACCCAGTCAGTGTTTCCCGGGTCATCTCTGCCATGGTGAGCACCCTTGTGGCTCTGAGCCCTACTGTGTGTCTGCCTGTTGCCTCCCTTGGCCCCTACTCCTGCCCTTTCTGATTCCTCCAGGACCTCAGCCCTGACCCTGCCCTTGCAAAGGATATTGTGGGAGGGGTCTTACTCCTCCTTGTCCCTCCCTTGCCTGTCCCCCACCCCACCCTTTCTGGCACGTGTCCCAGCTCTCGTGGAATGTAGGGCCAAACCCAATACTTTACACACCCAGGATTCACATTCCTGTGCCAGACCAGGTGTGGGGGTGGGGGGCAGGTGGCTCTAGGGTGGGCGAGCCTTCGGCTACTGGCTAGATCCTGAGGCATTTTGGGGTGAGGGGTGGTTGCAGGGTCAGGGGCTGGGCTGGGACCACATGATGGATCCTGAGCCTCTCCTTCAACTACCCCCACCCCATCCTGTCCTGGACAGGTGAACTCCTTGGATGACAATGGGGTCCTGATTGGAAATTGGTCTGGCGATTACTCCCGAGGCACCAACCCATCAGCCTGGGTGGGCAGTGTGGAGATTTTACTCAGCTACCTACGCACTGGCTACTCTGTCCCCTATGGCCAGTGCTGGGTCTTCGCTGGTGTGACCACCACAGGTAATAGAGGAACTGGGACCCGTGTAGCCTGGGCCCTACAAAGCGGGAGGGAGGGAAGCTAAGCTCCACCTTCACTAGCCTGGCCTAGCAGTGGCTACAGTGCAGGAGCAGGTTGGGGTGGATGGTAGACTGACCTTAATTATCATTAATTAGTGTTAACAACCAGAGAGAGGCCTAGGGGAGGGGAGGGAGAAAGGCTGGGCAGGGACAAGGCCAGGCAGGCAGCCTAGCTTCCCCTAACCCTCCACACACCCTGGCCCTAGCGACTCCTGACCCAGCTTGGCAACTACCGTTGCCCTTAACCCCCTACCCCCAGCTACCCCTCACCTGATGCTTCACCTGCACCCACCCCTGCCCTGGCCCCGGGCCCTGAACCCAACCCTGGCTCCTCCACAGTGTTGCGCTGCTTGGGCCTGGCCACTCGTACTGTCACCAACTTCAATTCAGCGCATGACACAGACACATCCCTCACCATGGACATCTACTTTGATGAGAACATGAAACCTCTCGAGCACCTGAACCACGATTCTGTTTGGTAAGGCTAGGGCTGGGGCTGGGGCTGGACAGCCCATGCCTTCCAAGGAGCAGTGACCTGAGATCTGGATGCCAAAGGAGTGCTGGGGAGGTCCCAGATGGGCTGCTCAGACCCAGCACTCTTCCATGTCCCTCCAGGAACTTCCATGTGTGGAACGACTGCTGGATGAAGAGGCCGGATCTGCCCTCTGGCTTTGATGGGTGGCAGGTTGTAGACGCCACACCCCAGGAGACCAGCAGTGGTGAGGCGGGGACCTGCTTGGCTCCTGTACCCCGCTTGGCCTTCTTTCCATCTCTCCAACCTGGGTAACAAACTCCAGAGTGTTAGTGCTGGACTTAGTTGTAGAGCCAGGTCCTTTACAGGGGTCCCCAACCCCTGGGCTGCGGACTGGACCAGTGCGTGGCTTGTTAGGAACTGGGCCGCACAGCAGGAGGTGAGCGGCGGGTGAGCAAGCGAAGCTTCATCTGTATTTGCAGCCACTCCCCAGCACTAGCATCACAGCCTCAGCTCCACCTCAGATCATCAGGTATTAGATTCTCATAGGAGCACCAGTCCCTGGTGCCAGAAAGGATGGGGACCACTGCCCTCAAGCACAGATGAGTATTCCATCTTCTCTATGCTGCCATTTCACATTTGAGCCTGACCTTCACATCGCCTCTCTTGCAAAGAGCGGGGAGGTAGATAAGGCAAAGGGGGTCAAATATATGGTGACTGAAGATGACTTTGGGTGGTGAACACACAATGCAATATACTGATGATGAATTATAATATCGTACCCTGCACTCATTCGCATCGACTCAACAAATGCATGTTAGAACCCACCATGTGTCTGAGGGTAAAGTGTGAACAGGCTGATCAAGCCACCGTGCTCGGCGAGGGAGGAGAGACAGGTACATGACACAGATGCCCAATACAATGCGATCGATACGACATCAGAGCAGCCCCCAGATTTGTGTCCCTGGTGGGTCCCTAGGACATGAAGTAGAAGTGGAAGTGTGAGTGCAGAGGTTCTTTAGAGCAGGGGTCCCCAAATCCCAGGCTGTGGACCAGTACTGGTCTGTGGCCTGTTAGGAACCGGGCCACACAGCAGGAGGTGAGCGGCGGGTGAGCAAGCGAAGCTTCATCTGTATTTGCAGCCACTCCCCAGCACTAGCATCACAGCCTCAGCTCCACCTCAGATCATCAGGTATTAGATTCTCATAGGAGCACCAGTCCCTGGTGCCAGAAAGGATGGGGACCACTGCTTTTAAAGAACACCAAGGTTCTTTAAATGAGTTTATCAGTCATGTGGCCTTTACTTTATTTTCACCTTTCCGCATAATTATATGCCTAAGTTTTATTTATTTATAATGATTAATATACTCAGATGGTTCAAAAGTCAAAAGATTTGAGAGAATTCAGTGACAGATTTTCCTCTGCCAAAAAATCCACTATTCTCATTTGCTTTTTTTACTTACATGTCCTAGAGATGAAGGACCCTTTTATTTATGTATTTTTAAAGTTTAAAAAGGTGATTATTATAAGTAATACATACTTGAAAGGGAAAAAAGTATAGAATTGAATAACATAAAATGTAAATGTTTCCTTTTCTCTCTCAGGATGTTTTAGTTTTAAGTAAATGTCTAGGTTCCACCACAGACCTAAAACATCAGACGTTCCAGGTATAGATTCTAGGAATCTATATATTTGAAAGTTCCCCTGGTGATGCCAAAGATCTGTTGGGTTTAGAATCCACTCCAAGCCCTTGTGGGACACGTGGAAAACAGTGACTCAGAGAGGTGGAGTGACTTTCTCTATGCACAGAGCATTAGGTCAGCAACAGAGCAAATCCAGTCCCTGACACCCTCCCTTCTTGACACGCATTCTCAGTTTCACCAAGTTCTTCTCTTGTCTGTTCTATTGCTCACTATAAATAATATCTACAGTACAGAAAAAAAAATCAGATAGGTTCAAAGAAAAAATCAACCTCTATATCCAGCCCTAAGAGATAACTACTGATGATATAACCCATTAGTCTCTTTTCCATAATACACGTTTCTGCAAAAATTAGACCTGTCATACACTCTGTTCTCAAATAGGTCTCTCCCCTTTCCCACCTTAACGCTCCATCCCCAAGCAGTCAACCTGCCCCTCATGCTGCCTCCCCTCTGCTTCTCCCTTCTTCACCCTGGGTCAGATAGCCCTCGCCTAGCCTACATTCTTCCTCTGGTCTCTGGTCAGAACCCTCCCTCTCAATCATCTGTGTGAACAGTGCCCCTGAATTGTGCAACCCAGCAATGCCTGCAATGCTGGAACAGCCTGGCCCAGGACACTGGGAGAACTGAGTTCCCGTCCCCACTCTGGATGGGTGGCAGGCAGGAGCTCTAGGGCCAGCATGACCCAGGCTTGATTCCAGCTTGATTCTTTCTTAGATATGTCAGCTTGGGCAAATTCCTTGCATCTTTGGGCTTCGGTGTTCCTGTTTGTAAATGGGAATAATGTGTACCATATGGGGTGGTTGGGAGGATTAAATGAGAAATTACATTTTAGAGACACTAGCAGCATACCTGGACTATAGTAGCTACTCAGTAAATATTAGCTCCTTTCATTCTCTTGTATCCAGCTGTCTTGTGAGATCCTGACATCTACTTCCTTGCCGATCCTCAGTTTCCCCATCTGTAAAAGGAGACCATAGTGCTAAGTGTTTTCTAAGATTCTTTCCTATTGGATGGCCTTCACTTACTGTTAAGCCTCCTCCCTGTCAGCCCATCTCCTCTAAAAATCCCTCCTGAGCACGATGAGGTCACAGTCTATTTCTACCAGCATCCCTCCCACCTCCCTACAGAGAGGACACAGCAGGCTGCAGAGCTGGGGGTTGTTCTGGATCTTTCTAGAATGGTGGCTGTGGTGTCATTGGTCTCCCAGCCAGCAAGCAGGGCTACCACAGGTTCTGGATTTGTCTTAATATATGGGATCCTGACCTCTTCAGATCACAGACAGCCAACATCTATCTTCAGCTAATGGAGGAAGAGTGTGTTAATGATTTAGTTAACAAGGCAGGCTTGTCCCCTGCCCTACCCCTGCCCCGCACTGACTGAGGCCAGATGGAATTTCACTCTTCTGTTTACTCTCCCTGGATTGGACTGGATGGTGGCTGACTCCCAGGCAGTGGGCACTGGGCCTGGATGCGTGGGCCTCTCCCCTGGATCTGAGAGTCCCCGTGGCCTCCTTGGATCTCTCACCTTCATCCTGCCCCAACTCCCTTAGGCATCTTCTGCTGTGGCCCCTGCTCCGTGGAGTCCATCAAGAATGGCCTGGTCTACATGAAATATGACACGCCCTTCATTTTTGCCGAGGTGAGGGCGGTGCTCTGTGCGCCTTCTTGGGCAGTATGGAGGGCCAGAGCACTGGCACAGGTCCTGGGTTCTCTGGGCCTGACTGTACCGCTAACTGACCAGCTGTGTGACCTCGGGCAAGGCACCCATTCTAAGAATCTTAGTTTCCTCACCTGTAAAAGGTAATAATAATGGCTGCTGTGCTTTCTGTACTCAATATCAAAAGAAATACTGAGTATGAAACTGCCTTACAAGTCACAAAGTCAGTGAACGAGCGTACGGGATTACTGTTATTAATGCCAAAGTGCTTTGTGAGGAGCCTCCTAGACCAGCTTCTTCCGGGCTCTCTGACCTTGTCTGGCTCAGCTTGGAAAGTCTCCCAGTTTGGCTCTGCCAGGAAGCTCCCAGCCTTTGGACCTAGCCATTCCTGCAGCCCCCGAGGAGCAAGGGAAGGTAGCAGGGGTCAGGTCCAACCTCAGACCCTCTGGCTTGCTCATTCCTGGCTCACACACCCCTCCCCCAATAGGTGAACAGTGACAAGGTTTACTGGCAGCGGCAAGATGACGGTAGCTTCAAGATTGTATACGTGGAGGAGAAGGCCATTGGCACGCTCATTATCACAAAGGCCATTGGCTCCAACATGCGGGACAATGTCACCAACATCTATAAGCACCCAGAAGGTACCATCCCCCCAACCTGGCCAGCTCTGGCCCACATGAAGTGTTCCCACTGAGCACCCACCCACCCCAGCAGGAGTGGTAACCTCACGCTTGACCCTCAACCTCCAGGCTCAGAAGCAGAACGGAAGGCAGTGGAAACGGCAGCCGCCCACGGCAGCAAACCCAATGTGTATGCCACCCGGGACTCAGCTGAGGATGTGGCGATACAGGTGGAGGCCCAGGATGCAGTGATGGGGCAGGACCTGACTGTCTGTGTGGTGCTGACCAATCGTGGCAGCAGCCGCCGCACTGTGAAGCTGCACCTCTACCTCTCAGTCACCTTCTATACTGGCGTCACAGGGTCCGTCTTCAAGGAGAGCAAGAACGAAGTGGTGCTGGCCCCAGGGGCCTGTAAGTGCTCCTTCCTTAGCCCTGACCCCTAGATAGCTAGACACCTGGGGCTGTGGACATGGAGACTCCAAGAGGCCATGTCTGGGGAAGCAGGCCTTGGTGACACCATGCTTCTTCTCCCCAGCGGACCGTGTGACCATGCCCGTGGCCTACAAGGAATATCAGCCGCACCTCGTGGACCAGGGGTCCATGCTGCTTAATGTCTCGGGCCACGTCAAGGAGAACGGGCAAGTGCTGGCCAAGCAGCACACCTTCCGTCTGCGTACCCCAGACCTCTCCCTCACGGTGAGGGCAGCTGGCTGGGGCATGAGGGATGGCCAGGGGCTGAGGGAAATTGGAGCGGAAGGGGACAGGGCACTAAATCAGGAGCAGGCTGGCCTGACGAGCAGTTCCAGGAAGAGAAGGTCAGGGACTGGCTCTGGGCTTTCGGACCTCAGTTTCCTCCCCTGTAAAATGAGATCTCATCTCCCCAAGTCCGTGGTGGCTTCAGCTGGGGAGCGGCTTGGAATTTCCTCTCTGGCTTATGCAGAGCCTTCTGTAAGGCAGAAATATGGGACTGGGGAGGTTTCAATCCCTCTCTGGTGGAATGTATGGACCCCATGTATTTGGCCGGGCTCTCTGATGTGGGGGTGGGTCTCTTTTTCTCTCAGTTATTGGGAGCAGCCGTGGTTGGCCAGGAGTGCGAAGTACAGATTGTCTTCAAGAACCCCCTGCCTGTCACTCTCACCGGCGTCATCTTCAGGCTCGAGGGCTCCGGGTTACAGAGACCAAAGATTCTCAACGTTGGGTGAGTCTGGCATCTCCTCTTGTCCCTGCCGCCACCCTTGTCTACCTCCTGAGCTGCCCTAGGTCCCAGCTTTGCTTTCTCTCTCTGTCAGGATGGTCGGGATGGTACTATCTCTCAGGGCTCACCAAAGCAGCTTGGGGCCAGCCAGCAATACCTTCTGACTCAGTTCAGTCCAAGCAGTGTTTAAGGAGACCTGTGCGTGGTGCTATGCTCCATGTCCCCACTCTGCTTCACCATCTCAGGGAGCTAAAATGTCACATAGGAATCATTAGCAACTCTTCACTAGCACTGTTCAGCACTCAGGAGCTGATCAGGCACTTTCAGGAACATTTTCTCATTGAGAGACTACAAAATCCCTTTAAAGTACATTAGAGACCATCATATAATTAAAAGTAAAGCTTTGGGATTCTCTAGACTTAGGTTCAAATTCCAGCTCCATCACTCACTGGCTGTGTGCCCTCGGGCAAGTGACTTTGTCTCCTCTGAGCCTCATTTTTTTCATCTGTAAAGTGAGGATAACAATAGTACTTGGCTCTGAGGGTCACTGCGAGAATGAGATGAGATGATGTGGGTAAAGCGTTTAGTGTAGTGCTTGGCGCAAAGTTAATGCTCTGTTGGGAGTTGTTATTTTGATTACTGCCACCATCACCCCCTCTTTACAGATGGGGAAGCTGATGGCCAGGTCTCACAGAGTCTCACAGTTCCCAAGGGCCAAATTCTGCTCTTCCCTTACGGCATGCACTAGGTACACACTGTCAAATCTGTTACTTGGTTTGTGCCACGAGGGCTGAGCAGCAGTTCCAGAGAAGAGGGGCCCACACCCCAGGCCCTTATCAGTCTGCCTGGGCCTGATGCTGGACCAGGTGAGGCTCGATGCCAGTGAGGGCACACACAGTGCTTATGTTCTTGGGCCTGTGCTGTCATCTCTGACACAGACACACACAAGCTGCCCAGTCCCTTCCCAGGAACAGCACAGAAGGAAAGAAGAGAAGGTCAAAAGCTGATCTTTAAGATCAGCTTTCTGGGGACAGATGCATACCTTTTCCTCCTTAGATAAAGAGCATCTGAGGGGCTAGGTGGAGCAGCAGAGAGTCCCTGCCCACAGACAGCAGGCTCTGCCTGGTGGTGGCCTCCACTTTGCTAACAAACCAAAGCTGAAAAGGTTGTTTTCCTAATCTTTGCTCTAGTCTGAACCCTGGATGATGTCCTATGTCACAAAGGAGTGCTTTCTCCCTGTTGCCCTACAAGAGTCTCTGGCGGCTCAGAGAATGGAGCTGGGACTCCCAGATAGGTCATCCTGTAGGCATCTCTCACCTGCAAATGATAGAGGGAGGTTCCCCTTTTCTAAGGGGTCCCCAGAGCTGGACTCCCCTCAGCAGCCCTGCCAGACCTTTGAGACTTGCCCCCGTCTGGGTATAGGAGAAGACAACTGAGCCGAGCTTGGAGACCTGGCCCCCTTGTTCAGCTGCGGGGCATGTATGAATTCCCCCACACTTAAAGACCCCAGTCTCCTCACTAGTAAATGAGAGGGTAGGGTGATGGTTTCTCAAGGTAATTCCTCCCTGGACATCCTGTGGCTCCTCAGCTGCTTGGAGCCCAGGCCAGGGCCACCAGCACCACTGAGAGCCCTCAGGGGGAAGTCCCTAGGTGGTTGGTTCAGATATATCGGATTCCAAGATGGGTGTTACTTTGCTCTAGTTTGCACATCAAAGGCTGTGGTATGGAACCCCATTATAGCATAAGGTGTGCCACCCAGCAAGGTGACTAGTCACTTAATAAACATTCCAGAACTTACTCCTCCAGATGGCTATTGTCACCAACTAACCAGTCACCAAGGGAGGCTGAAAGTCTGTTCCAAACCCTTCTTAGGAATTTCCCTCAGAGCCTGAATCACATTCTCTAGAATGTCCCTAGAGTGGTCTTCCTGGGGGAGTGCATTCAACTTTATGAAAATAGCCTGATGTCATTTAGAGCTAAGAGTAACAAAGTGGGCAAACAAGGTGGGTAATAACGCCCTTTCAGTCAGAAATGAAGCTTGGCTGTGAAGAAGGGACAGCGTAGGATGTGGGTGTGTGACTGGGTGCTGGTGATGTGTGCGTGGTTTTCAATGACGGAAGAAAAATCAGAGAGGAGTTTTAACACTTTTCCCATTTGGGAAAAAAAAAAAAAACGCAGCTCACTACCAGCAATAATTTAACACCACGCATAAGAATGCTACGTTTTCTAGGATTCGATCTTTCAGCGATCAAGAATTACTTTATTTTGTAAATGGAAATACTAAAAACAGAATGCTATAAGTAGAACGATGTGATTTATTTCCAAAAATTATCGATATACTAGAGTGATGTGAAAATAATGGTAAAAGCCAGATATTTCGTAGCAAACTTTAGGGGTAAGGTTAGGACTGTAATCCACGAGTTATCTTGAGATAAACGCTGCTGCCACAAGCACCACCGGTGAGTATTCTCCGGGCAAACGAGAAATGGGTTAAAAAAATGTTTCAAGCACTGGCAACATGGCTGAACAAGTACAGAATTGAAGGACAGTGCTAACTTGGTGTAAGCTCTGGTGTCCTTGTTAGGGAGTCGATTGCTTGTGTTCATTGTTACAGAACAGCTTTAGCAGCTGATGTGCTCAGCTTAAACTCACAAACAGGGGTGTGGCAAAGGTCTCACCTGACACTAAGGCCAGGGGAGAGAAAGCTCTTGACATCCCTAATTGGAACATGGAAAGAAGTTTCTCTTGAAAATAACATTATAAATAAAGGCTAGGTTCTGAAATGATACAGTTCAATTATAGTATGGGTCAAATAGATATTTGAAGGTTGATCTGAGCCTAAAAAACTTCAATGTTGTATCTGTGGAAAAGTGGGCACAAATTAAAAACACCAATTTATAACCAGCCAGAGCTATATAGCCTACCTGCTATATTATAGACTTAGTTTCTGGTCATCTGTTATGATAGGAAGTCTAGCAATTAAGTCTGTAACATAACAGGTAGGCTATACATCCCCCTGTCTTTCCTGCTTCCCTTCTTCATGGAGCTTGGAAGCACCTTCAAGCTCTTCTTATCTTTACCAGCTCATTTCACATTCACTTACATTTTACAGACCAGAAAGTAAGGATCAATGAAGTTCAGTAACTTGTCCTAAACTACTCAGCTAACAGTGGTCAAAGGAGTACAGAGTGGTCCAGGGGCTCCCCTCCCCCTTGCAAGTGGTCTCTAAGCTAAATGTTTTGCCCCAAGGACAGCTTGTCTTCGAAGTTGGGGTGTCAGTTCATTCCTTTGGAGAACGGAGGCGTTTGCTCAGGGTATGATTTCAGAGAGGGTTCCCAAGGCAGGCTTGGGTTGAGTAGGGGGCCAGAGTTAAGGGTTTAGGCACAGGCAGAAAAGGACAGATGCTGACAGGCATGAGCAGGTGCGATAATCATGGTCAGTGCATAAGGTGCATGTGCAGATTGCTGGAGGAGCTCGGAGGAGGGTGAGATTCATTTCCATGAACACAGGAGGTGCTCAAGGGAGCCCTAAGGAGATGAAGTAAGCCTGCAGAGGCAGCCAGGGCAAAGCATGGAAATGAAGGTGGTTTCAGGGAAGGGAA
>NW_006436757.1:227506-234873 GCF_000325575.1 Pteropus alecto
CCGGAGGGGCTGAAGGAGGAATGGCGTGGGATGATGAGGCTGTGCAGGCAGGCTGAGTCAGAGTGAGCCTGTGTGTCAGGTTAGGGAGCTACAGTCTCATCCCATAAGCAGCAAGGGAGCCAAGCCCTTGAAAGATTCAGCTCAAATTCAAGTAGTGAGAGAACAGAATGGAAAATGAGATGAGAGGCAAGGAGACCATTTAGAAGATTGGTGAAACTGATTCCCAGAGGGGTGGTCTGGGAATAGATTTTTCAAAGATCCATGAAGGGAGAAAATAAAGTCACTACTTCAGTGTGAGTGTGTGTGTTTGTGTGTGTGCATACATGCATATGTATCTCACACACACACAAGTGTGTATGTCAATTTAAAGATGCCAGTTGTCTGTTCTTGAAAAAGACTTTCCTTTTTTTCTGTTAACATCCTTCCAATGTTTTGGAGTGTTAAAATGCTCCTTCTTTGGAAAGATGATTGTTAGAGGATAACTAATTTTCTCCCACTTTTTTTCTTGGCAAAATTGAAAGTATTTGGAAATACTGTGTTGAACCCCAAAGTCTCTATTTGAAGTTTCCTTGGTCTTGGAAACACCAGGTAGGGTGGGGATGGTCTGGTTAGGCAGGAGCTGGCGATGGAGGGGCGAGGTAGGCAGTACAGCAGTCTTGTCCAGGTGTTTGTGGGAGGGAGAAGGAGAAGTCTTGGATGACTGGGAGATTTCTAGCTCAGGCAACTGTGTGGGTGGCTACTGACCTGGTCATGTGGAGGCGGCCTTGGGACTCAAGCTTTGTCCTGGTCCTGGGTGTGGAGATTCCAGCTGAGCCCAGAAATGCCTCGAAGAGTCCACCTTCTGCTCCTTCCTTCCTGGCCGCCCCATCAGTCCTTACTCCCCACTACACCTCCAGTCGCCCCAGACCCCATGACCCTGTCTCTGTCCACAGCAACATTGGGGGCAACGAGACAGTGACACTGCGCCAGACGTTCGTGCCTGTGCGACCAGGCCCCCGCCAACTCATCGCCAGCTTGGACAGCCCACAGCTCTCCCAGGTGCACGGTGTTATCCAGGTGGATGTGGCCCCGGCCTCTGGAGGTGGGGGCGTCTTCTCAGATGCCGGAGACAACAGCCGCTCAGGAGAGACCATCCCTATGGCTTCTCGAGGTGGGGCTTAGCCCTGAGCCAAGAGCGATGGGACTAGGGTCAAATGAACAAGGACATTGCCATAGGACAGGGCCCGCTGCAGTGGGCTCCCCAGGGCCTCAAAAGGGGAGATTGGGTACCTGGGGACGGAGCCAATCTTCACTTGCACCGGGTGGCAGAGATGCTAATAAACTGTTTTTTAATGAAGCTGCTGTCTGTCCATCTGTCAGTCCATTCTGGGCCAAGCAGTGTGAACCCACAGTCTGTCCCAGGGATGCACATGGCATTTCTGGTGCCTCTGGTTCTAAGAAGCATGGTTGGCAGGTCAGATGATACCAGCTCAGCAGCTCTTGAGATCGGGCCTGCTTAGTGTCAGTACAGCCTCCAGTGCTTACCTGACCAGTCTCACCCCATCCAGGGTGCTTCTACTGACCAAAGCCCTTTTGAAGTCCCCTGGGTTGGGGTGGAACTGCCCCCTTTCAGTGGCACCCACTGTGAGAGAGAAGGACCTAAATTCCCTTTTGTAGGCACATGTTTGAGGTAGAAATAGGCTGGAGTACTTTCTGAGCAGCAAAAGCCACTTTCCAATGTTTATTTTCAAATATCTAAGAATTTTTATAAAAGTAATATGTAGGTTCAGTGTTGAAAATTGAGAAAATACAGAAAATTGTAAAGAAGAAAATAGCAATAATCCTCAACCACTACCATGTACAGAAAAAAAAGAACAACTGTTAATATGGGTTTCACATGGTGCTCCTCCCCCCACAAAATGGTGAGCATTTTCTCCCAGCATTAAATATTCATTGAAAACATCATGTTTAAAGACTGAACGGTAGTCTTCACTTCCAGGCGCACGCCCTCCTGGTCCTCCTAAGTCAGGCTGACCTCAGTCTCTTTGGCTGGTGTCTCCACTTCTACTCAGGCTCCACCTCAGGTTCTGCTCTACCTAGGTCAACACTGCCAGTCTCCTGGTTTTAAGGTCCACTGTCTCCTCAAATTGTTTTCATTGAAACTCAAACTTAAATAGTTACAGCCTTCTCCGTATCTCTACTGGATGTCTCCTAGATCCCCCCGCCTCAGCATGTCCAAGAAACATGTCCAAGATCAAACTCCAGCATATTCTCCTACAGCCTCCCCTATATCAGTAAATGGCAAATCCATCTTTCCAGTTTCTTGGGCCCAAAATCTGGAGCCATCCTTGACTCCTTTCTTTCTCTAATATCCCACATTGAATCTGTCAGCAAATCTTGATGGTCTGTCTCCCACCTCTGTGTGTCCAGAATCTGACTGCTCTTCATCACCTTTACAGCTACCACGCTGCTGAGCTGCATTCACTTCTCGCCTGGATTATTGCACCTGCTTCCCAATCACTTCCCCACATCCACTCTTACCCTTTGATACTCCTCTCTTCACACAGTAGCCAGAATGAGCAGATGAATCTGATCCTCTACACAAAACCTTCTACTGGCTTCCCCAAAGCCAAAGTCCTAACAGCACTGTGACTCTACCCTCACCTCCCCTTCCTGCCCCAGGCTCAGTCTATTCCAGGCCTCTGGCTCCTTCTTTCCTGACAATGCCAGGCGCTAGCCTCCGCAGGGCTTGGTGCTCTGCCTGAGAAGTTCTTCCCCAGACATTTCCATGGTTTGCATCCTCATCTCTACCATCCCATTTTAAAATTGCAACACCCTCCACATTCCCTATCCTGCTTTGTGCTTTATTTTTCTCTGCGGTGCATATTACCATCTGAACCTCTATATATTGAGTTCTTTGAATTATTTGTTCATTATCAAATTCTCTCTACAGGCACTGTCCTATCTTAGTTCAAACCACCATCCACCATCACTTGGATTGAAGCCCCAGCCTTAGTAGCCCTCCCTGTGCCCTGTCTATTCTCAACTTGGCAGCCAGAGAGATATTTTTAAGTGTCAGTCAGATCGTGTCACCGAGCTGCTCACAAAGCTCAGTCAGTAGCTCCTCACCTCTCTCAGAATAACAGCCTTCATCCTCGGGCGCCCTGCAGGGGCAACCTTACTCATCCTCTGATCTCACCCCACCTACTCTCCAGTCACGCAGCTTCGCCTTCTTGTTGTTTCTTGAAGCCTCCACCTCAGGGCCTTTGGACTTGCTCTGCTCCATGTGCTTGGCACAATCTCCCACCATATCCATGTGTCTGGCGTTCTCCCTCCTTTGAGGTCTTTCTTCAACTGTCACTATCTGAATGAGGCCTTTTCCGGCCATCCTATTTTAAATTGCAATTTACTTCCCTCCTCACCACCACTTTTCCCTGCTTTATTTTTTTCCATAGCACTTATCCCCAATCCAACATACTAAATATTTTAACGATGTATTTGTTTATTGTGTCTCCCCTCCCCCAACTAGAATACAAACTGCACCATAAGAGCAGTGATTTTCGTCTAATTTGTTCCCTGCTATATGCTCAGAATTTAGTGCCTAGAGATGCTCACTGAATACTTGCTGAGTCAATAAGTATGTAGGCACTAATCTCTTTATCTATAATAACAACTCATTTCATCTTCATAACAACTTAGTAAGGAAGACTGTATTGTTATACCGGCTCTACAAAAGGGGTTAGGTAATTTGTCCAAAATCATTTAGCAGTCTAGAATAGAATTAGAATCCAGGTAGTCTGGCTCCACAGCCTATATTCTATCCCAGACTGAAAGTGGCCCCACAGAGCTCATAATTCCATCCTCAAACTGCTCTTCTCCTAGTTTGTCCCATGTCATTGTTATGAAAATTACCCAGTTGTTCAAGCCAAAAACCTACAAGTCACCTTTGATTCCTCTCTCTCCTCTCCTCCAGTATTCACCAACAAGCCTTCTCAGCTCTACCTCCAAAATATATCTGAATCTGTCATTCTCTCCACTTACACTGTCGCTGTGCTGTCTCCCTACAGAACTGCCATAGCCTTCTGGTGTGTTTCCACTCTTGTTCCTGAATAATTCAATTTCTACATAGCCAGTGAGCTTTCTAAACTCTAAATTAAATCCTGGTACTCTCCTACTTAAAACCTGCTAATGCTTTCTCATCGTTGTTGGGACAATCCAAAGTCCTATTCTGATCTACCTGACCTTGCAGATCTCTCCAGCTTCATCTCCACTCCGAGCCCTGGCCCTTCTGCCTCAGCCCCAGGGTCCTTCTGCTTCTCAGCCTCACCATCCTCCACCTAAGACTTGGCTGCTGCTCTTCCTTCGGGATGAACCCTCTTACCCCAGATGTTATGGCCAGTTATTCAGTGCTCAGCTCAAATGTCACCTCCTCAGGAGCCTCTTCCCTCAGGAACCTCTTCCCTAACCATCAATCCGATTAGTTTTCCCAATTCCCAGTCTCTTTAGCACATCACCCCGTTTTTGTATATGTGTCCTACATAGTACTTATTGTTTAAAATTAGTATGTTGGTTTGCTTATTTATTAAATTCTATCTCTTTTCTCTAAAATATAAGCTTCATAAGAGCTAAGGTCTTATCTGTCTTATTCTCACCCCTGTCCCAGGACCTAGAATTTTTATATATTTTATTAAATTAGTTTCCAGAAAGATTGAGCAGTGGCACAACAGTATCTCTTTTCATTGATCACCTGGGAGAAAATGCGAGACTTTAAGATTTCTAACAACTTTGTAACTTGCTTCACACCTGTTCATTTTACCCTGTCCCCTGTATTTATTAGAGCTCAAAAATGCTTGAAATCCTCAAAAAGAAAAAAAGAAAAAAAATGGGAAGGCTATGCTATCCTCCAAACAGTTAGAGGGGAAGAAACAAATATATGTTGAGTTCCTACTATGAATTAAGCTCAAACTGGATGCTTTAATGGGTATCATCTCCTTTCGCGGGAGGTGGGCATTAGAATCCCTCTTGTCCCAGCTTGCCTCAGGCCTCTAGTTTCCCTCCAGCTAGAATGAAAGCCCTATGAGGGTAGGGACCTTCTCTCTCTTACTCATGGCTGCTTTACAGTCCATGACACATAGTAGGCGCTCAAAAAATACCTGTGGAATGGAAGATGAACTAAATCAGATGGTGACCGGTATTCTGGAAGCTTGGAGGAGCAGTGGAGGATCGTGTTTTGGAGCATTTATGGGAAGAACACACTGTGGATGATGTGAGCAGCTCTGGGAAAGAGAGAGTTAGATGGGCTCCCAGGGGGAGCTTGATAACAACCACCAGAGTGGAGCTCTTACTGGGACTGGACCTCGGAAAACTGTACTAGGGAAGTCTATTTTATGCCATTTATATTTATTTATATATGATTTCCTTTACATCATCCTTTATATAAGCAAGTGCACTTTTTTTTTAATGAAAAGGTGTTCTTGGTCTTGGTTTTAAGAAATCTGCTAAAGATGCTCTCTTCGCTGATACCCCTGGACAGAGGTACTCATTGTCTTGTTGTAGCCACCAGCCCCTGAAAGACACATGGACCACCAGAAATCAGTGAGTTATAGGAAACACACTCTTTATTCAGCCAGCTGGGTCTGCCAGGGGTACGCAGACCCCAAATTAAGCAGCCCCAAAATGTAGAGGTACAGGGTTTTTAAGCCCTAAATCCCATTCCTCATTCTGTCTTAAACACGAAGATCTATTTTTCTCCTATTCACTACCTGTCAACCCACAGGTCAGATGTGCAAGCAGGGGTACAGAAGCAGAAAGCTTATTGTTAGAATGTTATGTGCCCATGGATGATAGCCTATGTTCCCATGGGCGATAGCCTATGTTCCCATGGGCGATAGCCAAGCAGTAATTTTCCAGCCAGCACATTCCCCACTGGCCTTAGCGGAAAATCAAATCCTTGATTCTTCGTGTGGAATTTGCTCATAGCCTCTATTTCGTAATACTAAAAGTTTAATAGAATTCATTCTCTTCCTTATATATGCAAACAAGAAATCGAGGAAACATGGGCCAAAAGTTAACAAGAGGAGGAGGAGAATTAAAGGTCCAGATAAAGCAAATAGAAGGGTTGTTAGCCATGGTGAACATCCTATGAAACCAGTTATCTGATTCTAGTCTTTATTTTTCCCTGGCATCTAAATTTCTCTGTAGTAGTCATAAGCTCTTTCTAATTACTCCAGAGTTATAAGCATAGAAGCAACAGGTTTCACCTAGAGCCATACATAATCCATCTTGTTCTAAGAATAATAAATCTAACCCTCTTTTATTTTGGAGGACTACTTCTGCTAGTGAATCTACTTGAAGTTCTAGCCTGCTGAGCTCACTTAAGTTTAAGGGAGTTCCTACCCCGACATAGTAAGGGGATTTTTGGGTTTAGGCACAACCCTCAATCTTGTCCTATGTCTGGGGAGGTCTTATTTAAGCCTTGTGTATTGTTGTTAACATAGTTATTAATTCTCATTCTGGTTCTGGTTGTGGCTGGTCAAATGCCTGGGCTAAAGAGGAAAAAAGGAAGAAACAAAGGGTTATAATATATATGCTTGAGTCTTAGTCTTAAGTGCCCTTCTTCCTGAGCTGTCCACTCTCGTGCTGCCTTCACCTGGGAGCGATGAATCCATGATGGGATGCCGTCTACTTTAACTGCAGTGGGCGTCGTCAGGTAGACAGTGAAGGGTCCTTTCTATTTGGATTCTAGTCCTTTGGAAGTGAACTTCCGGATCCACACAGAGTCCCCAGGCTGAAACTGATGGAGAAGTCCGTCCCCTGGGGCTGAGTGGACAGCACGAACCTGGGACCAAATCTCCTTCTGTACACTTTGAAGGGCCTGTAAAGGCTTAAGTAAGACAAAGTTGCGTAGTTCTGCCTTTTTCTCATCTTCCATTCTTGGTACTAAAGGTGGGAGTTTTCCAAAGAAAATTTCAAATGGGGTGAATCTATTAATATATGGCATACACCTGGCTTGGAGAAGAGCAAAGGGGAGAAGTTCTACTCAGGTCCCACCAGTTTCTAATCCTAACTTGACTAATGTCTCTTTTAGGGTCTGATTCATTCGCTCTACTTGGCCCGAACTTTGGGGCCAGGAGGCGCAGTGGAGTTTCCATCGCAAATTTAGGTAGCTAGCCAATTGTTGTGATACCTTTGCTACGAAGGCTGGCCCGTCATCCGACCCTAAAGTTCTGGGGAGACCAAATCGAGGAAGAATATCTTCTAGTAGTTTCTTAGTAACTACTAAGGCAGTCTCTTTCCCGGTAGGGAAGGCCTCTACCTATCCTGAAAAAGTGTTTATAAAAACAAGTAAGTATTTGTAGCCTCTCACAGTCGGGGTTACATCAGTGAAA
>NW_006436757.1:234979-237174 GCF_000325575.1 Pteropus alecto
GAGGCAGTTCTGGGTAAGGGACAACAGTCAGTAGATGTGGTGGGGGCCCCACTGGCCTTGTGGCCACTGTTGTTGTCTCTGCATTGGCTCATCAGTTTCCCTCAGCCTCAAGACTATTCCCTTTTTGATGTCCTTTACAAAGAACAATAGCAAGAGTCTTAGGCATCTATATGGCTTCAAGTAAGGCTAAGATCTCCCTCTTGTTCTTGATGTCCTTCCCAGCGGAAGTCAGAAGCCCTCTTTCCTTGTCGATGGCTCCCTGTACATGTGCAGTGGCAAAGGCGTATCGGCTGTCAGTGTATATTGTGACTGCCTTATCCTTTCCCCATCTTAGTGCTTCCGTGAGGGTGATGAGCTCAGCCTTTTGAGCAAAAGTCCCATGGGGAAGAGCCTGTGACCAGATAGTGCCAGTTAAAGTAACAACCACTACCCCAGCGTACCTCCTTCCTTCTTGCATGAAGCTGCTCCCGTCCATGAACAGAACTTCACTGGCTTCAGGCAGAGGAGAGTCCTTGAGGTCTGGCCGCAAGGAACACACAGCATCAATGAAATCTATGCAGTCATGAATGGGAGTCTGGGGGTCTGGATCTGGCAATAGATTGGCTGGGTTGATGACAGTAGCTTTGGATTTTAGCCATATGTTTGGGGTCATCCAGTGCCTCCCTGTTGTTGAACACCTTCTGGGCTATCTCAGCAAGTTGGGACAGGTTCATCCTTGCAAAACCTTCTAATTTTTTGCAATTTATGCCAGATATCAGAGGCTGCCTGAGTAGCAAAGGCTATATTAATTGCCCTCTTGTTCTCAGGGGCCTCAAGATCAATGGGGGTGTATACCCGGTATGCCTTGTTCAAGTAACGCTCCAGGGGATTCCTGAGGTCCCTGGATAACTTCAGTTACCTTAGAAAGGTTAGTTGGCGGACGAGCAGCCATCCTAATTCCCCCAATTAGAATCTGGTGGTACCCATTTAATGCCGTTCTCCCTGCCTGAGAACTGTGTCCCCAGTCTGGGTGGGTGGAGGGAAATTCCTCCTCAATCTGTTCCCCTGCTTCCTCAACTCTCCTCCCTCCCATAGTTATCTTTTGTGTTTCAGTCCGAATGAGTCCTTGTTCTTCCTCGGTGAAAGGGGTAATTAAAAGCTGTTGGCAATCGTCCCAGGTGAGGCAGTGAGTCTGAAAGACACTTTCTAAGAGTACTATTAATACCTGGGGTTTTTCAGAGAAAGGGGGATTCTGTGCCTTCCAGTTGTACAGGTCGCTAGTCAAGAAAGGCACGTAAACCATAAAGGGTCTGTCTGTGTGATGCCCCCGGGGTGGTGCTTCTCACAAGGGGAGGATGGCCGGGTTAGTGGTATTAGCTGGTGCCCCACCTGGAGCAGGAATAGGAGGCCCATAGGGGTTACCTGCCTGCCTCTGAGAAGGTGAGGCAGTGCTATTTGGCCTCTGTTGTCCTGGATTAAAGGGTGGAGGAAGGTCACTGTCCTCCAGTGGAGATTGGAGGACTGAGGGACTGCGCTGTCTTGGAGATTCAGTTGCTGCATGTTTCGGGGTGCCCACAACTAAGACTCACACCCCTAGAGAAAGGGCACACCGGCGGAGCCAAGTAAGGGGTTCTGAACAAGGTTTAACCATTGATCAATGCAGGGAAACTGATCTGGATGTCCCAGGTCTCTTGTGACAATCTTCCAAACATTCCTCAGTAAACCCCTGTCAAAAGAACCCTTCAGAGACCAGTTTCCATCAAAAGATAGCCACTCAACTTCACATAATGTTCTTAGTCTGCCTGGAGAAAACTTTATGCCATAGTCAGCTCTCTCTACAAACTCTTCTATGAAATGTTGCAGGAGACACCCCAAGGGTGTCTTCTGTGAACTTATGCCTCCCTCCATCGCTTGCGTGGAAAACACAAGATAGACACTCAGATGAGAACAATTACTGGAGTGTAGGTGGACCCGGAGAAGTCCGCCACCTATAACCTAGACAAGACCAAAGACAATAGAGAGAACCCGATACCAAGGCACAGGAGGCGGCGTCCCACAGCTTGGCCATGGTCCGGGAGATATGACTGCGGCCAGTCTCTCCACGGACCCCCGTGACCTGTCAACAGAAACAGGAACAGAAAGGTACCTTTTATCCAGACGTCGAGGCCTCAGAGATTCCCGTCGGGACCAGGAACAAAGAGGATGTCCTAAAGGTT
>NW_006436757.1:237504-254524 GCF_000325575.1 Pteropus alecto
ACAGGGTTTTTAAGCCCTAAATCCCATTCCTCATTCCGTCTTAAACACAAAGGTCTATTTTTCTCCTATTCACTACCTGTCAACCCACAGGTCGGGTGTGCAAGCAGGGGTACAGAAGCAGAAAGCTGATTGTTAGAATGTTATGTTCCCATGGGCGATAGCCTATGTTCCCATGGGTGATAGCCAAGCAGTAATTTTCCAGCCAGCACAGTCTCTGAATCTTGGCAACCTGTTTTGGTTCCCCTGGGACACTGGTATACAAAGCTGATCACTAGGGAGATGGGTTTTTTGCATCAGGGTTTTCTGAGTGTGAAGAACAGTATTCTCCTTAATTCTTTCTGCCCCGAGATTTAAAGTTGGGAGGATTAGTATGGTAGCTTCAATTAAAGCCCGATAATAGGGAAGGGGACCATCCTATCTTGGAGGACTGGGCTGGATATGAGGGTCCCTGAACACCATGTGGGTGGGTTTGATTTGCCAAAGCCTGTGGCTAGTGCTGGAAGCTCCTGCAGCCCCTTAGCCCAGGGAGCAAAGTCTGGACCTGGGTGTAGAATTCTGAGAGCCCCTGCAGTTGTTTTTTCTAAGAAGACACCGAGTAGGTGGAAGAAGTATGGCAGACACTGTGGACAACAGAGCTTTCCTCTAACAAGCATGGCAGCTGGAAGGCCTGCCCTTTTGATGGGAGTTCTTAGAAAATTCTGGGAGAGGTAAACACATCAGAAGAAAGATTTTATCTTCCTGATAATAAGCCAGGTGAAACTAATTACAAATTTAAAAGCAAAATTTTACAAAATGTGACTTACAAATGTTCCTTGGATTTATGGATCAGACTGCAGGGATTGTACTTCATTTTTAATAGTTAATTTTTAAAATAATGGCTATCTTCAGCTGTTCTAAGGTCTACCCCAAAAAGGGATTTTTGTCCACATTTGGACCAGAATTTTTTCAGAGACTCTGACTGGCAGGGTCTGGCCATGGTGGTGGCTAATAGACCCATTCTTTCACCCATTTAACAAACATTTAATGGCATGTGCCAAGCAATGAGCTAAGTGCTAGAACACAGGACAAACCTATGGAGCTTAGAGTCTGAAAAATAAACATTAAATCCTGCCCTATGGAGCTTAGAGTCTGAGAAATAAACAGATTAAATGAATAACTGCAAGAGACAAAGGAGAGGGTACATAGCTCTGAAGTTTACAGCGAAGGCATGTGACCTAGCCCAGTGGTAGTAGTTAGGAAAGCTTTACCTTAATAGGTGACCCTGGAAGACAGGTAGGCAGAAAGGGAGATCACTCCAGGCAAAAATAATAACCTGTGCAAAGGTCCTGTGGTGGAAGTCTAAAAGAGTAAACAAGACTACAGTCATATGCCACATAATGATATTTTGGTCAATGAAGAACTGAGTTTATGATGGTGGTCCCATAATTATAATGGAGCTGATTTTCCTGTAAGAAATTGAAGGATATGTGGTCCAGAAGGAATATCTTTTCCTCTGACGGGAGCAATATCTGTGGGGTTTGGCAAAAGATTCCCTCTCATAACACTTTAATTTTGAGTGTACAGATTACATCCCAGTCAGCCACTGACCTGTTTCAGCACAGAGGAGCCTGTCCCCGCCCTCCCCAGTGGTACATGTTCAGAGGGTTCTACAGTCCTCTGAGATCTAGCCTTATGGTCTTCGGAGTACACTGCTGAAAATTATTTGTCAAGCACCTAAGGTCCTGTACGAGATACAGTATTGTCACTGTCACTTTAGTAAAAGCTTTCTGTGACAGTATGGAGCCAGCCTGTCCCGGTACTTTGGAAATATTTTCAGGTTATAATGATGTAAAGCATAAATAAGTTTTATTTCTTCCATCAATTCAATGCCAGAAAGAGCTCTTTGTGCCAGACAGGGTAAATGGAACTAAAAACAAATTTCCAGAGTCAGAATATTGATTCCTTGGTCCTCCACCTTCTCCATGTTAAACACTGCCTCCCCTTTTTTTTTCCAGTTTTACTGAAATATAATAGACAATTAGTTGCCATATTTACATCGTACAATTCAATGAGTTTTCTTTTTCAATTATAGATGGCAAACAATAATGTATTAGTTTCAGTTGTACAGCATAGTGATTCAAGATCTATGTAACTCACAAAGTGATCATCCCACTAAACTTAATAGCCCTCTTCCCCCTTACATATTACAACATTAACTATTTTTCTATGCTACACTTTATATCTCCATGTCTATTTTGTAACTATCCATTTGTACTACTTAAACCCTTTGCCTTTTTTGCCATCCCCCCATCCCCCTCCCATCTAGTAACCCTCGAAATATTCTCTGTATCTATGAGTTTATTTCCATTTTTGTTGTTGTCATTGTTTACTTTGTTCTTTATATTCCACATGTACATGAAATCATGTGATATTTGTCTTTCTCTGACTTATTTCATTCAGCGCAATACCCTCTAGGTCCATCAAGGCACTATCTTTTTCAATCCCCTTTTTTTTAATCCATGTGTGTCTTTTAATCTGAAGTGTGTCTCTTGTAGGTAGCATATGTAGGGGTCTTGTTTTCTTAGCCTTTTAGCCACTCTATCTTTTGGTTGGAGCACTTAATTCTTTTCTATTTGAGGTACGTATTGATAGGAATGTAGTTATTACCATTCTTTATTCATGTTTTTGATACATGTTTTTTTTTCTTAAAGAAGTCCTTCCAACATTTCCTGTCATACTGACTTGGCATTGATAAATTCCTTTAGCTTATTTTTGTCTGGGAAACTCTTTATCTGTCCTTCGACTCTAAAGTAGAGCTATGCTGGATAAAGTATTCTTGGTTGTAGATCCTTGGTGTTCATCATTTGAATATTTTGTACCAAGTCCTTCTGTCCTGCATAGTTTCTTTGGAGAAATCAGCTGCAAGTCTTAGGGGTGCCCCCTTGTAGGTAACTGCTTTTCTCTTGCTGCTTTTAAGATTCTCTCTTTGTATTTAACCTTTGGCATTTTAATTATAATGTGTCTTGATGTGGGCCTCTTTGGGCTCCTCTTTTGGGGAACTTTCTGAGCTTCCTGAGGTGGTATGTCTATTTCCTTCACCAGGTTAGGTAAGTTTTCCATCATTATTTCTTCAAATATATATTCAACTTCTCGTTCTCCCTCTTCAGGTACCCCTACAACATGGATGTTGTTATCCTTAATTGTGTCTCATAGGCTCTTTAAATATTATTATATTCTTGGCCACTTTTTTCTTGTCATTCTGATTGAATGTCCTTGGCTTCCCCATCCTCTATATAGGTGGTTTAATCCTCTTCTTTAACCACTCTGTTGATTCCCTCTAATGTAGTCTTCATCTCAGATAATGTGTTCTGCATTTCTGACTGGTACCCTTTTACAATTTCCATTTCCATTTTTATGTTTTTTATCTCTTTGTTAAAATTCTCACTAAATTCATCTACACTTCCCCCAAGTTGATTGAGCATCTTTATAACCAGTGATTTGAACTCTGCATTTGATAGGTTGCTTGACTCCATTATTCCTGGATCTCTTTTCTGGTCTCTCATAAGATTTCTACTTCTTTGTCTTCCCAATGACTGTTTTTCTGTGTCTATATCTGTGTACTAAGCAAAGCTCCTAAGTCTCTCGGTCTTATTAGTGTGACTTTGTGTAGTAGGTGTCCAGAGGCACAGTCCTGAGAGGGGTTCAACTGCAGGCCAAGTTTAGCCCCAGCCTTGTCCCTCTGAGGCCACCTGTTAAGATTCAGCCAGCAATCCATATACTATGCTTATAGTTGCCTCAAGAAGTCATGCCAGAAACTGAGGCCAGCTGCCACCAGTGTGAGTCTTGGTATTGCTCAGCAAGGAGCACCAGACTCCCTGAGGACACCTGGTATGTGGTTTGGGTGGGGCTGCAAGTTGGGGAGGTTGAGATTCAGGGAATCCTCTGGGCTGAGGGACCTCTGTTATCCAGTTAGATGACATTTCATCTATGGTGATGCTGAGTCTGCATACTGGGTGGCCGGGAGGGCTCAACAGAGGAACAATGGATACTGCCAGCACTTCTCCCCGTAAGAAAGCCTCGCCTCCAGCCCTTGCTGGACAACTCAATGTTCCCCTGTAAGTCACTGGTGCCCCCTGCATAGCCAACCCCATGTGCAGAGCAAGCAGGTCCGCCACCACAAAAGTCTGCTAGCAGACACAGCCCCTTTAAGAGGCATCTGTAGCTGCTGCTGCCACAGCATCTGTCCCACTCAGCTGCTTGGGACCGGGTGGCCTCGGTCTTTGCCCCCTCCTACCTTCACTGTTGAAGGTTGATTAAATATTTCTCTCCCTAGTTGTAGTGCTTCTGTTCATCAAGATCCCAGGCAACTTTGCTTGCCATTTGCTGCGTGTTTCTGTCACAACTTTGATTTAGTCACAACAGGGGTGAACAAAGGCTCTATCGTCTACTCCATTTTATCATGTCTCAACACCCCCCTCTTCTTTAAACGAATACCACAAATTTCCTTAATCTAACCAGTGCTCCAACATGTAATAGTCAAAACAACATTGCCATGACAATCCCCTTGGTTCTTTTACCTCTCCATCCTGATTTCATGTTTTTATTAATCCTCAGGCCACCTTTCACTCTCTCCTGACAGTCACTATTATGGTGATCTACCCGTATAATAATGGAATATAATAGAAAGAACTGCACATTTTATTTAAGAAGTGACAACGGGGGTGACGATAATGACATCAGAGAAAATTTTAGCCTCTGACACCCACAGCTACAGTAAACAATACAGACAGACTAACCCCCACCCAGGTAAACATAAAACCTCACGCTAAAGTCTTATTTACCTCAGTTCCTTTTACCCAGTACATCTGACTTCAAACAAAAAAACAAGGCATACTAAAAGATAAAAAACACACTTTGAAGAGACAGACCACACATCAGAACCAGACTCAGATAAGCCAAAGATATTGGAATTATCAAAATGGAAATTTAAAGTTATAATCAATGTTAATGGCTTTAATGGAAAAAGTGGACAACATATAAGAACAGATGGGTAGTATAAGCAGAGAGATGTAAATCAAGAACCAAAAGGAAATGCTAGAACTAAATAACACCATAACAGAAGTGAAGAGTGTCTTTGACAGGCTCATCAATAGATGGGCATAGCTGAGAAAGAATCGGTGAACCTGAAGAACTGTCAATAGAAATGTCCAAAACTGAAATGCAAAGAAAAAGAGAATAAAAAAGACAAAACAGAATATCCAAGAACTGTGGGACAATTACAAAGGGCGTACTATACACATAATGAGAATGCCAGAAGAGAGTAGAAGAAATATTTGAAGCAATAATAACTAAGAAATTCCCAAAATTAACAATAGACACCTGTAACACAGGAGCCCCAGGCCTGGAACTTGCACCTGGTTTTGGATATTCCAGAATAACCACCAGGAAGACCAGAGGGATGAGAAATGCCATTTATTACTCACAAGGCAGGGAAGCTTCAGAAGCGGCCGGTCAGAGCTGCAGGAATAAAAACTGCTGCTGACCAAGTGCAAGCAGAGTTTTTTATGCCCGCAAGCAAGGGAGGGGTTATCTCGTTGGGGGAGCAGCCACATTCTCAGATGGATGGGATTAAGATGTGCTGCTTGGTTACAGGAACAGATAACATCCATGGGAGCAGCAGAAAACGTCCTTGCGAGTAGGCACTGCTTGAAAGCTCTTTGTGTACTACCTTCCTTGGCTGCTAGCCGGGCAGTTATCAGTCTTCTGAGTATGCGGAGGGGCTATGTTCTGAGTTAACCCTACAACACCAAATACAGATGGAGGAAGCTCAGAAAACACCAAGCAGGATAAATACCAAAAAAAAAAAAAAATCTACCTAGGCATATCATATTCAAACTGAAAAAAACACCAAGAGAAAATCTTGAAGCCTGGGAGGTAGGAGGGGGGACACCTTACCTATAGAAGAAAAAAGATAAGAATTGTATTAGACTTCTCTTCAGAAATCATGCAAGTAAGAAGAGTGGAATGAAATGTTTAGCATGTTTAGGGGAAAAGGCCCACCAGCTTAGACATCCGTATCTCGCAAAATTATCTTTTATAAGTGAAGGAGAAATAAAGACTTTCTCAGACAAACAAAAATTGAGGAATCTGTCACCAGGAGACCTGACTTGCAAGACACGTTAAAGTTTTCAGAAAGAAGGAAAATGATATAGGTGAGAAAATCTGATCTACATTAAAAAAGAACTTTATGAAAAGAATATGTAAAGATAAAATATGAAGGTAGATAACTAGAATCCATATATGTCCAATTTGAGTACTTTGCGACTTCCACCAACTAGATGCTGAATGTGTGAATCACCTCAGAAGACTGAATTTGGGTGGAGACAGGGAAAGATATGGGAGCCATTATTCTAGGAAAGATGGCCCAAGAAAAGGGTAGTTTCGCTAAATCCCTGTAAGGTAGTCAGGACAGGTAATTCATTCTGCCAACAAAGAATACGCACTGTGTGCCACGTCCTCTACTTAGCAATGGAAATAAGTAGACATCTGGAAGGGTGACAAAGAGACAGACAAATAAAACAGTTAATTAGATTAGGAGCTGTCTGGAGTAAGTGCACAAGAGAAATTTGAAAAAAGAAATTATTTTATTTTATTTTATTTTTAAGATTACACGACACACACACAATCAAACACAGAAAAGCACAAAATATTACCTAGTCTCACCACCCAGAGAAAACCAGGTTAACAAATCTGATGCATCTTCTCAAACTTATAAAGGCGCGCGCCCGCTCTTGTTTTGTAAAAGGAATTCTTACTGAAAGCGGCGCAACACCCATCCGGGAAGGCTTTGCAGCGCTTGTTTGGGGGCTGGAATTTAAGAGATCGTACTTCAGTGGGTGATGACGATGCCGAGGGCAAGCAGCAGGATCCCGGCTTTACAGACTAAGAAGTCAAGTCTCAGAGAAGGACGTGACTTCTGTGCAGATTCCGCAAAGAAAGGCAGGAGACTCCGCAAAAAAAGGCAGGAGCCGGGAGGGCCCAGAACTCGCGGTCACCGCAGCCTAGCAGCGGACAGAGGAATCTGACGGCGACAGCGACAGCGGGGGCGGAGCGGTGCCGGACCCGCCGGGGCGTGGCCTTGTGACGCGACGTCACGTTACCCCTCTCTAAGGGCCCATTGGTGAGCCATTACCGCCCTTTTCCGGGGCAAGAAAATTGGTAGCAGGACCGGAAGTGCAGTAGCTCTCGAGTTCGAGACAACGACGCCATTTAAGGCAGAGCGACCTGGTGTCGTTAGAGCCGGATATCACCTCCATTCAGGTTCCTGCCCGAGTTGGAGAAGACCTCCAGAATTCTGGTGGCCGATGGGAGGGCACTGAGTCGGTTCGCGAAGTATCCGTTCCCACCGAAACACCCGAGCCACTGAGGGCCACCGGAAGCCCCGCCCCCAGGAGGAGTTGGAAATCTTCGCGGTGGAGGAAGGAACCCTAAGGACTGCCCCCGGGGTGGAGCAATGGCCACGCCCCCGGGGGCCGGTCCTGCCGCTCTGCGTTTTACAGCCGCTGCCAGCTGGCAAGTCGTGCGCGGACACTGCGTGGAACATTTTCCGCGAGTACTGGAGTTTCTGCGGTCCCTGCGCCTTGCTGCACCCGGCTTGGTTCGCTACCGCCACCACGAACGCCTTTGTATGGGCCTAAAAGCCAAGGTATTGAAGTCATTGGGACCTGGAAGAGGGTAAAGGGGCGGGATGCGAGGACCTGACTGGAGCAGACCGCTTGGGAATGGGACCGGTTGGATAAGGGCAGCTTACCCCGAAGTGAGGATTTTTAGCTCAATACCATTCACAGGTGGTGGTGGAGCTGATCCTGCAGGGCCGACCTTGGGCCCAGGTTCTGAATGCCCTGCATCACCATTTCCCAGAGTCTGGAATTGTAGTGCGGGACCCCAAAGCTGTGAGTAGTCCCTGGAACAATCCCCACCCCGTTAACCCTTGGTGTAGCAAAGGTGCTCCTCCTCCTGGCCACTGGATCCTGGTGCTCCTAACTTGTCTGCCTTCTTTACCTTCAACAGACAAAGCAGGATCTGAGGAAAATCTCAGAGGCACAGGAAGCCTTTTGCCAGCAGGTGAAGCGGCTGGCAGAGGCCCCTGTGGATTTGACTTGGAAGCTGCAGGTGAGACTGGCTGGTTTGGAAGCTATGGTGAAGCTATTTTCTCTTCTTCTGACCTGCTTCTTTGTGCCTTGCAGGAACTTGAACAAGAGTACGGTGAACCCTTGCTGGCTGCTATGGAAAAGCTATTTTTTGAATACTTGTGTCAGCTGGAAAAAGCATTGCCTACACCACAGGCACAGCAGGTTTTCCTGGGGCAAAACACAGAGGGCAGAATGTGGGGTGGTTCTATCAAGGACTGTGGTCTTCATGCCTCTCTCCCTGCCCACAGCTTCAGGATGTGCTGAGTTGGATGCAGCCTGGAGTTTCTATCACTTCTTGTTTTGCTTTGAGGCAATATGGTGTGGACATAGGATGGCCACTTCCAGGTACCAGGACCATCTGGGAGAGCTAGGAATTTGGGGGTGGAGTGTTCAGCCTGAGACCTTTTGAGACAGCCAGCCCATTAGAAGGGTTACATGGGCCCTAAGCATAACAAACCAGACTGAGTTGATATGTTACTATCTCTTCTCTTTATAAGGAACATTGTTTTCTTTTTTAGAGTACTCCGTTACTAATTCAATGAACATGACAGAGCCCATGGAGCAGAGTCCTCCTCAGAAACCAAGACCAACAGCACTCCACCATCCTCTGCCAAAAGCCAAGGCTGGCCCATACCTTCCTCAGGGATCAGTCTCAAAGAAGCACCCAGAACTTTTGGCCGGCCACCACTTCAATCTGGCCCCTCTAGGCCAGCGAAGAATCCAGTCCCAGTGGGCATCCACTAGGGTAGGCCATAAGGAGCGCCCCACAGTCATGCTGTTCCCTTTTAGGAATCTGGGTTCACCAACCCAGGTCATATCTAAACCTGAGAACAGGGAAGAACATGGGGGACACATGGCAGATGCAGCAGGTGCTGTCGGTACAAAAGCAGCCTCCACTGGAAAATCTAGGAGTCCACTCCAGACCCTGGGCAGAAGGGCTCTGAAGGAGAACCCAGTTGACTCATCTGTCTCAGAGCAGAAAGAGTGAGTGGAATAGTTGCTTCTTTCTCCCTGTTAGCAGAACATTCCTTACCTGCTTTCCCTTCACCCTATCGTCTTTGCTTGCTCCCATCCCAGGAATTTCTGGGATTGCCCCATGGAGCCCCTGAGACTGTCATTATCACCTCCTAGGGCCAGGAAGCCAGGTAGGTATCCTGAGTCAGGACTGGGTAAGACAGCGTCCCCTACTGGGGACTCTTGAGGGCCTACGTTCACCTAGAAGAGTACTTTTACTCTGGTTTCCTTCTTGCAGTGTGTCTTCCATCTCTGTGCAGCCCTGTTGTTACCATAGGAGACTTGGTTTTGGACTCTGATGAGGAAGAAAATGGCCAGAGGGAAGGAAGGGTGAGTAGGGAGAAACAGAAAGCTGGGGAAGGTAGGGGATGAGGCAGAACAAAACAAACCCACATGCTCCAGAATATGGAGGGCTCAGGGAGTGTTTCAGTTGACGTTAAGTTCTTTTTGCTCCCTTCTCTGCAGGAGTCTCTGGAAAACTATGAGAAGACAAAGTTTGATACCCTAATCCCCACCTTCTGTGAATACCTCCCCACTTCTAGCCCCAGTGTCATGTCTTTCCCTTCCCATGACCACACAGACTCTTTAGTTCTAGACTCCTCTGATAGGACTGGAATGCCCTCTGTACCCAGCCTGTCTCCTTCCTCCTCACCTCTATAGGCAGTTTAGTGGGAATAAAGTGAAGGCCCAGGCTTGGTTGCCTAACTACATTGCCAAAATTACTTTGTAATGCTTGATAATTAAACTTTGGATTTGTTAAAACACTGTGTTGGTGTGAGGGAGGGGAATTAAGGCTTCTATAAGGTCAGTTTAAGTCATTCCTCATAAACAGAACTGGCCTGCCTTTCCAGGGCCATAAGAATCCCTTTGCCCTTTTACTTCCTTTGTAAAATGTTGTTCAGATGTACCAGAAAGATTACCAGGACAAACCTAAATGATAGTTTCCTTTTGCCATTCTGAAAATATCTATGTGTCCTGATGCCAGAATATATATTCTGTAAATTCTCATGCTGCTAGGTTACCTGGGGGTGGTGGCACTAGAATGAAGATGCTTCTTGGGAAAAGTACTCATTGTCCTTGACTCTACTCGATCAGTGCCACCTCCAACTCCACTTGCCCTGGAGCAGCATCAAGATGCCAGCCTTGTGCAGAAAGCCTCAGAATCTCTTTACAGTCATTGGGATATTTCTTTATTGAGCTATTTAAAATATATAAACAATTCTTCTGAGATTTTTAGATAGTCAAAAATCCTATTTAATGAAGCTGATTAACAAAACATGATTCTAAAAGCCGACCTCTTCCAGACATTGGCCATATGAAACACTTATGTATGAATCACTATCTTTTTCTTTTAATAATCTTCAGGAGCTAGGTCCCCAGATTCCCATTTGATTATCTTAACTTCATTTTATCAGCCTGCCTTCCTTGCTTCCTTCCCAGTGAGTGAATGCCCGGGCATTTTGTGTGTGCAGATAAGAGAAGTACAGAATTACTGCAGGAGTGAGACGACAGGAGATGACCAAATAATAGTCATAGTAGCTGGGATGGGTGAGGGGCCTGCTTGGGACGCCCTGTGGCATGGTGCTAGTGCCTTGGGAGGGCAGAACTGCTCAAGCCTAGGTCATGTCACTAAAGATTGGATTAACTTGCTGGGTGACACGGATGAAGGTAGTTCTCCGGCTCAGCTCCTTCAGCTTAGCTGCTCCCACATACGTACATGTGGAGCGGATGCCTCCAAGGACGTCTCGGATGGTATGTTCCACATCCCCTTTGAAGGGCACCTCTACCGTCTTTCCCTCTGAGGCCCTTAGAGGAGGAAAAACTTTCTTACCTTTTCCTTTTGGATTCCTTAAGCCCAGTAACTCCTCCCCAGTCTCTAGCATTTAGCCCCAGTTCACCACTTTTCTCCCAAGAACTGTACCACTCATCTCCCAGCAGCCATGAGTTCTGCCACTGCCCTATTTAGTCACACCTTCCAAGAACCCTCAGCTCCCGGGCCTCTGCACATACCTGTACTCAGCCACGCCCCCAGCATACTTCTTCATGGCCATTTCAGAACTCATCCCATAGAAGAGCTTATACTTCTTGCCATCCCTCTTGATGAGCTCACCACCTGACTCACTGTGCCCTGCCAGCATGCCACCCAGCATTACGAAGTCAGCCCCTGCTCCTATCAATGAGGAGGGAAAAAAATGAATCTGGCTCAGGTGCCCATATGGCCACCCTCAGGAGCAACTCATACCAAATTCTCAGTCCCGATCCTAGACCCTCAGAGGTAACTCATCCTTTTCTATAGGATCCTCCTTCTGTGCCCTCCCAACATCCTTACCGAAAGCCTTGGCCACATCCCCAGGACACCTGCAGCCTCCATCCTGCAAAGTAAGGAGCACTGTGAAAAGATAGCAGCCATTTCCCAAGCTCTCAGCAATGTCCCAATGGCCCACCTCAAAGCTGACAGGAACCCAGGAGTCCTGATCCACCTCTATCAGAGCTTCCATACCCAGCAGAAAACCCAGATGTTTGGCAGCCTCATACACTACCATGCCCTTGAACCTTACTGAAATGATGTGGCCTTTAAGTCCATGAGCAGCATCTGCACACTCCATCACTGCACTGAGCTGTGGATAACCCACTCCAGTTTTCTTCCGGGTGGTACACACAGAGCCTGAGAAGAATGTGACAAGGATGAGAGTGAAGTGCTCCACAGATGTTTGCCACTGAAAGGGTTAGCCAATGGCCCCCACTGAGCCAGCTTACCTGGTCCAATTCCCACTTTGATGATGTCAGCCCCAGAGAGGATCAACTCTTCCACCATCTCTCCTGTTACCACATTCCCTGCCTGAGAGAGAACAATCAAAACAGCATTCTTAAGGTCAGAAATGAAAAGGAGGTTGCACGTTCTCATATATAGCATGCCTGGACCATGCATGACCTTCTGACATTATTACAAAGAAAGGTACCTGGGTTCCCTGTACTGGGCCCTCTGAGGGCTTTTAGACTAGCCACTTCAAAGGACCCTGCTTCCCCAGCTGAGGTAAGGGGGTTAGTGGCCAGTGTCACTACTGCATGAGGGTAAAGCTGGGGTTCAACTAGACTAAGATCGAATCTGATTTATGGTAGATTTCTCTCTCCCACCCTACCAAGAGACCCAAACATATCCTGCCCTTAAGCTGTTATGTCATAAAACCTCTCTGGCTTAGGGAAAGGGGGGAAAAGATGGTAAGTAATGCAGGCTAAATACTCATATACACAGCTGTATTTGCTTCTGATAGACAGGAGAGACCTCTCAATGCTTGAAGAAAATGAGGCCTTGTCATCACCCCCCTAAGCTTGAAAAAACAAAACAATATTGTTTATTTGGACTCCTTAATATGACTGTAGTACCATGTCCATTTCAGTGGACAGATATATATGTACCACAGATATGTACAATGCATAAACACATCATGTTTTGGTGAGTGATGTTAGAGTCATTGGATTTACAAAGACTATGTATCAAGGGTCAGAGATTGCAAGACAAATAAACATTTTAAGCAGAACCATGGATAATCATCTGGTAACATGATTAAGCAGATGAGGAAAATCATAATGCAGCAGAGGAGAAATTAACCGATATAAAAAAATGGAATGGCACAAAAGAGTGGAAGGAGAGCAATGTACCAACTACAGGGTAATAGAAACATACCATGATGGTGTGTTCAGGGAAGCGCTTCCGCACATCCTTTACAAATTCAACAAAGTGTTCAGAGTAGCCATTTGCCACATCCAGGCATATATATTTCACCTGGGGAATCGCTTCCAGGATCTGTTCCAACTGCTCAAAATCAGAAGAGCTTGTGCCTGAGCTGGCAGCCAGATGCTGTGGAAGAAATAGGTGCATTGGCATGGGAGGCATTAGCCTGTGGCATGTCAGAAATTACCTGATGAGCCAGTGGGTGGGGAGGTAAGGGTTGATCCCCTTACCGCCAAACAAAGATTCCTGGAAAACTGGGATAAGGAAGGGATCGAGGGAAGACAAGTATTACCTTAAGACAGTCAGAATTCTGGCTAGCAAACACTTTCCACTGCTCGAGGCTGTAGTGTTTATGGACAGCAGTGAAGAGGGAGAACTGGGGAGAAGAAAGAGAGCCATCAAAAAGGATAGAACTTTATTAAGATCTCCTTCTCTAGAAATAATCTATTATACTACTCTGAGGGAGAAAAGGACTGAAGTCTGGAAAGGGCAACTTGAAGAACTCGGGTACAGCTGGGATTTTAGTTCAACCATTATTCTCCCTACAAATCCAAGTAGGGCTTTTTGCTGTTAGCTAGTACTGTCAAATACTTCCACCAAAGTACTAAGTCACCTGGATTGGATTTCACCTGACACAACATTACCTCACTGACTTAAAAGATGACAAAGACAAGCTGTTTGTACAATGGGACCAGAAGTAGACAAGAACCATGAAGAGACTGGACAGAGCCAGTGTCTGTCTATACTGACTCAGCCCCTCTCCCTCTGTTAACCTAGTAGAAGAACCAACCTATTTTGGGTAACTTCTGGTTGATTCAAAAGTCTAAATACTCAGAAAAGGTAAGGCCTTAAGGTTAACAGAGCCAATAAAGTGCTACCCCATCCTTTCTCCATCTCCACAGAGTAAAGGACAAATTTTCTTGAGACATGGACTAACCTGCAAAGTCTATTTCATTCAGTCTATTTTAGTCAACCAAGTCCAAGGATATAATGACTCATTGGATTTGTATCCCTAAGCTCAACAAATTGCAAAAAATATCCCAATACTTTGAGAAAGGCATTCAAAGGCCACTGTGAATACTGGTGTTTGTGCTTTAAAAGTGCAAACATGCAAACAGACAAGAAACAGTAGTTGACTGAGACAGCACGCTTTTTTTTATATATATATATAATTTTTTATTTTTATTTATTTTTTATGCCTACAGCATCTGGTCTTCCTAGCACAAATCTTGCAGTTGGCAAGAAATCCAAGGAAGTCATGTATCAGTCAGCAGTAAAGGTTATTGTTATAGTCACTTAAGAGATCATCATCAACACTACCTAGTGAAAGCTGATATTAAATTCTGCTTTTTCAGCAGCACTCTGCCACCAACATGCTGACAGACAAGAAAATCACTCTGGAGGTAAGTGTACCTTGGAGATATACTGGCATAGTGTGGCATGATGAGCATATCCAATTACATACCAAACCAGAGATCTAGAAAAAGATGATTGTTTGCATCCAACCTTTTCATTATTGCTGTGAGACTTGGCTCTATCTCTAAAATCTGACTTCTTAGCACTCATAAGCAGTACTGAAAAGCCAGTTTCAACATAAAATATCAAGACAGTGCCCATAAGGTCCATGTATTACAGCATGCCTACTAACAGTGAAGTCAGATTCGCCATTCCTCAACTCTACTGGACAGGGCGGGTGGACACTAGGCAATAGCAAGATTTCTAAATAGGGCATGGCAACAGCAATACAGTACTAAAACTATATCAACTTCACAGAAATGACAGCAGATATTCCACAAAGACTTACAGCCATCAAAAATATAGAAAGGGAGATGAAGTCCTTAAGGTTAACAGCCACAAGCAGCAGCAGAATCCATCAACCACGGATAGATGGATTAAGAAGAGTGCATTTGTTCTCAGAGTGGCCAGAGTAACTATCTACCTTCTCAGCTACAAGAATAGAGGCAGGTAATATTACTGACAGGAGCAGCATCTTCTATTTTGAAAGTGAAAAATAACCTGTGTGTAAGAAAAAGACATTCCGTTTTGGGCTCATCCCAGAAATTCCCAGGTAACAAGGACTTAAAGATAAAATTTTAAAAAAGGGCTAGGAGGCATAAAAAAATTAATAAACTTCTCTCTATGGTCTTCTAGATAGGAATTTCTGAATGCTCAAACTATATTTTGTTTCTGAACTAAAGGAGTGAACGCCTAGTTTCCTAATTTCCTCACGATGGTGTAACTGTAGAGATGCATATGATTTGGAGGGCGTGACCTCGGTGGTAGGAAAAGTTGACAAGATATATAAACTGCTGGACAGGAGAATAGGGAAAGTTCTGTTCATATATGAGAAAAATGGGGTGGGGGAAGCCAAAACTTAGCTTCGAATCTCAGTAACTCATATGGCTCTTTGAACTTATCAGATAAAGGGGCCTTAGTACTGGAGAAAATAGTAAAATGAAGCATCTGGACCATCTGTTAATTGCCAGAGAGTTGATCTGACGTGGTGGGGATGCAAATACCTCTGCAGTCAGCCGACATAACTGGACACCACTGAGGAAGTGGAATAAGAGAAGTCCTACCTTAGAGAGAACCTTGGCCATTTCAAAGGTGCCCACAGTATCCATATTGGCAGCAATGATAGGGATCCCAGTGTACATTTGCTTTGAGTTTCGAAAGGAAAAGGATCTTGTGAGATCCACCTGCAGATATGAACAGGAAACTGAGCATTTCGTTCAACCAAAAAACAAGTATTGCACGAGGACAAGAGCCAGGAATCTTTCTCACTCCTGGTCCACCAAGAGAAGCAGGCTCACCTCACTTCGAGACTTAAGAGTACTGCGTTTGGGCCTCAACAGGACATCCTTGAAGTCCAGTTTGACATCGTTGTCGATGTGAGGCATGGTGGGGGCCTTGGAGTAGCGACGAATATGAGAGCTGAAGGTGGGAAAAGTCATGAGGGCAGAGCTGAATCAATAGCAAGCCTTATTGCTCTTTTAAAGCTGGCGGCAGGGCTCATCTCCCTTCTCGCTTAAATTGTGGAAAGTCGGGGCATTGGTCGAGTCATGCGTGGTCCCTGAAGGCTGTCACCTCCGACCCGTCTCATGGCTGCAATTACCCTCGGTGTCTCCATCCCAGGGAGAAGAACTGGGATGGAATAGTGAGAGACCCTAAAAAGGTGCATTCTTTACGCCACTACTCTTCTCTCGCCCCTACAAAAACTAATTTGAAGGCGAGAAGGAATTGGGAGGCGGGGGGAGAGTTCCATAACCAGCTTCCGGAATAGGGGTACTTACTTCCTGTCGCCGTGGCCAAGGTGGCAGTTGACCGAAGCTCTCCTTGCTTAGCAACTAACCTCGTGCAGCCCCGCTGAGCCTTGTGGGTCTACTGCAACATGTTCCGCTAATAGCGGGCGAGAACGATTAATCAAGGAATTCCACCTTCGGCGGCGGCAGTGCAAAGATTTCTGTTTAACAGAGCCACACGCTGAGGTTGCCGTTGGATCCGAGAGGCTAGAGACTACAACTCCCAGGGTGGAAAGCGCAGAGCTGCCCCTGGCCTCATGGGAGAAGTAGTTCGCTCCGCCTGTCTCTTTCCACGAGACCTGGCTCTCTAGGGACTCTCAAAATCGTATAGACGACTTCTCTGGTGTAACTAAGCCATCCGCCTTCTTTTCATTTACGACGCCACCTAAACGAAATGCGACAGCATTCCTGAACCTTTCGGGAAACCCCGGGAAAGAAAGGGGTGGGGGTGGGGTGGAGCCAGAGAGCGACCCGGAAGCAGAAGTGACTCCTACAGGCGGAGTGCTGGGGAGCGGCGGCGGCGACCGCGGCGGTGGAAGCAGCAGTTTATCTGTGTGTAGCCTCAAACTGGGAAGAAGATGCTAATTAAAGTGAAGGTGGGAACACCTCCAGCCTTGCCAAGACGCAGTGGTACTGAACTGGCCGCTGTGCCTTACGGGAGAGCGGGGAAGGGAAACCACGCCTTTCCCGAGCTTGGAGGGTGCTGACAACCTCAGGGCTCTCGCGAGGGGTGATGGGAAGTAGGGGGACTCAAGAGGGTTTTGATTGTTGGGGGCTGGCCCAGCCAGACGACCGCGGGG
>NW_006436757.1:254543-275997 GCF_000325575.1 Pteropus alecto
CGGTACTTTGCCCAGAAGGGCGCCTTTTTTGTTCAAGTCTCGCTGTATTCGAACCCCCAGAGTCAGAGAGAAGGCCTAGCAGCAGCTTGGCTTCCTCTCAGATTCTTGAAATAAGCTCTGATCTCCGTTCTTCATGCCCAGGTTGCCAGCTTCTCCCAACCCCTAACATAGGCTGCCACCAAGCACCCTCAAAAACGTTAGCCTGGAGAACCGGGGGCCTACCGGGGTTTAGACTGTAAGCTTTTGCTTGTCGCCAAGGTGTGGTATGAGCCAGCCCTCAGGAACCAAAGCTGGGAGTGTGTTCAGTCAGCACCTACCTTTCTGAGCCGGGCATCCTGGACCAGCCTCACTTACTTGACTGAGGCAGATTAGTTACCAGTGCCCTAGTTCTTGGTACTAGAAGTGTCTCTTTCATCTCCGTCTCTCCACTCCAGTGTTCACCAGTTCTCAGCCCTCATTAGTGCTACCTGCTATTTCTTCTTTTGTACCTGCAGAGAGGCAAAAATTAACAATCGATGCAGTGCAACGTTAGTTTGATTGTTTTACTCTAAGTAAGTCTACCGTTATTTCATCAACCCTCTTGTGTATTTACATAATAGCCATTCTTAACCTCTTCAGTACTTCCAAACCACCTCTTAGCTAAGAATTGAGGCCAGACAGCATGGCCAAAGATCATTGTTTTTCAAACTAATGACCTATAAAAGAGTCATGAATTGTGAAATCAATTGATCAGTGGGTCGCAAGCAACATTACAAAAAGAAGAAAGGTAATAGAAATATCGGTATACTGTTGGATAGGTGTATCGTTTTGTGAATTTTTTTACTTTATTATTATTTTATGCATATGTATGTTTTACTAGTTTTTATGTATTTCTTAGTGTGGGTTACTGTCAAAAAATGTGAGAAACACTAGCAGATGAATGCTTTTATCTTCTTTTCAATGCATAAGGTTTTTTGTGTCCCTTTAGTACTCTTTAGTCCAAAGAAGAGGTTATAACAATGCCTGGTGTTCAGTGTTTTGTAAACTTTTTAAAAAATCTCAACCTACACTAAAAAGTTTTACCTCATGTCCCAGACAGACACAAAAAACTTAGAATCTGTGATATGCTCTGATATTTTCAATTCTATTCTAAGTTGATTTCTTAACCCACAGTTGCTTGAGACCTGCGTTAAAAAAAAAATACTTGTGTTATAGATGGACTTCTCAACTTAAAACTGAATAAGAATCACATGAGGAGCTTGTAAAAATCCTAATTCTAATTCATTGGGTCTGGGATGGGACCCCAGATTCTGCATTTCTAACATGCTCCCGCATGATGATGACACTGCTTGTCTGGGGGCCACACTTTTAGTAGCAGGATTCTAGATTTCGTCTCTCTGAATTTTTATTTAGTACTTCTCTATAATGGTCAGTCTCTTTTACTGAAAAACTTTCTGTCTTTAAACAGGTTCCTCTGTCCTACGTCTATCTTCTTTTATGTTTGCTGCATTTTTTTAATTAAATATATATGAAAGCAATTAGAGGTTAATTACTATATAAATGATAGTTTTTATTGGCAGGCCTCCACTGTGAAATACTCATTTTTCAACTTTCATTTCCATTTAGCTGATTTCTTCCATATCTCTTTCTGCAGTGTTTTACAAATCCTTTTTTTATATACAATTTTGTCAGCTTTATTGAGATATAATTGACATATACTATTGTGTAGTTGAAGGTGAACCATATGATGATTTGATACGTGTACATAGAGCAAAATTGTTACCACAGTAAGGTTAGTTTACTCATTCATCTCACATAATTACATGTTTTTAAAGATCTACTCTCAGCAACTTTCAAGTACATAATACAATATTGTGAAGGGAACCAAAATTTTGCTGCTGCCCTGAGGCTGCTTTTTGGGATATTGATTTTAAGATGTTTATTAAGAAACAGGACTCAGAAAGAACCTTTGAGCCTCTCCCACCTTTCCTGCCCAAGAGATTCAGACAAATCCAAATCCTTCTGATTTAAGTCTTTTGACATCTCATCTCCATCTTTCTAAAATTAAATACATCATTTTCTGTCTTAAGTCGTCTCCCCAATACTCACCTCATTTATCGATCCCATCAATCTACCAAGTATCTGGAGCTCAGTTCATTTGTTTTTTACAGTTTGAGTGAATCTGGATCCAACTGAAATGATACATTGCAGTTGGTTGACATGTATTTTAAGCCTCTTTAAATCTGTAATGCCCCTTGTTCCCTATTTTTTCTTGTTGAATAAACTAGGTTGTTTGTCCCATAGTTTCCCACAGTTAAATTTTGCTGATTGCATCTCCATGTTGTTTTTTAATATATTCCTCTGCTGTTTTTCCTGTTGATTGATAATAAGATCTAGTAGCTTGATTATATTTTTTGTGTGTTCATGTGTGAGAATAATTCATAGGTGATAGTGTAATATGTACTTCTGTTATTTTGCTTTCTGTGATGTTGGTCATTACTTAGATCCATTATTTCATTGGAAGTTACAAAATGGGGATAATCTGATTTTATTGTTGTTTCTTATATTAGCTGGAATGCTTGAGTAGTGTCCAATACAATAACCATTAGCCACATGGACTACTGAACGTTTGAAATATGGCTAGTGAGATGGAAGAATTGAATTTTTATTTCTATTATTTGTTTCATTTGTATTTAATTTTAATTTAAATATAAAAACTGAAACTTTAGTCATTAGAAAACTTTTAAGTTGGATATATAAATCTACTTTTTCATCTGTAAATTATGAAATTTAAATACAGATCATGTATTTCAGATGAAAATTTACCATCTGAATTGAAATGTGCCATAAGTATGAAATACAGGATTTTTGAATATTTGGTTTAAAAAAAGGATGTAAACTACATTAATAATTTTCATACCAGTTTCATATTAAAGTGGTAATATCTTGACTGTATTTGATTTAAGAATATTAAAAATAATTTCACTTTTTAAACATATGGCTACTAGTATATTTAAGATTGTATATGTGGTTTGCATTACATTTTTATTTCTATTGGACAGTGCTGCTTTACAGAATTATTTCATTATACTCTCATCAAGGGTATTTAAAAATAAATTTTTCTCATAACAATGTATAATGGCATAAAAAATGGAAAATAGAGAAAAGCACAAAAAATTAAAATCACTCATAGCCTCACAACTCAAGATAACTGTTGTATATGTCCTTCCAAACTTTTTGAAAGCACATGCATGTATGTTTTTATTTTGTTCTTTTTACAAAATTATAATTTTACCATTATTCTAAACTGTATTTGAAGACCGTGTGATTTTCCATCTATATTTGCACCATAATTTATTTAACCTTCAATTGTTTGATATTTAGATTTATTTCTAGTTTTTTTCAGTATCAAAAAGCTGCAGTGACCATTGCCATAGGTATATTTTTGGACATAGTTATGATTATTTTTCCAGAAGTATTGTTGCTGGGAAACCATATTTCCAGATTGCTCTTTAATACATTAATGGGCTTCTACAGTGAATTTCAGAAACAAAGGACTGTTCCAAGAGTTTTAGACTTTACAAACCAGTAATTTTTTTTTAATGTCATAGGGCCAAGCATCTTATTGTTAGGAAAGCAGTTCTCAGCCTTCTGTTAGAATCTTTTTTTACTCTTTAAAATTTTTTATTAAATCAGAATTAGTATTTGTTTATTAATGTTCATATGATAAAGGGATATATTTTTATTAGAAATTTAAATAGTACCGGTAAAAGAGTTACCTTGATAAACCCTCCCCTTAGTCCTACTCCCCTCTCTCAAAGATAATCACTATCATAAGAGAAATTTATACTTTTAATCCTTTCTTCTGTGCATGTACATATGTATATATCTACATATAGAAAATAATGTATAATTAATTATGCATTCTTTAGATTTTTTTCCATGTTAATGTATAAATTGTTACGTAATAAGTGTATCATTCTATGGATGTACCATAGTTTAATAGTTTTCTTATTATTAAGCATTAAGCTATTTCTAGGGTTTTGCTTTTATAAAAGCTTCTGGAGTAAACTTCACATATTCCTCTTTGGATACATGCTCAAGTTTTTCCTCCAAGTTACTGACCTAGAAATAGAATTGTCTGGTTGAAGAGTCTTTGCATTTAAAGTATTGAGGTCAATAAAATGAAATAATTTGGGCAACACAGAATTGCAAACTTTTAATTTCGTTAGGAAAGGGCCTAAAAAAATTACTGACTGTTGTTACTATCATGTTATAAAAGGACATTTTAACACCTGAACATACTTGATTTTGTGAAAGTCTCATTGCTCTCAGTATTTTTCTCATTTTACCATAGACTATTGAAAGTTTTCACAGAGCAGTTTGGGTTGGGGTAGAAACTTGAGAATCATTGTTCTAATTTATTCTTTTGCATCCAAACAGACAAATCCAAAGGAGTTACTCTTGCATTTTTGGAAATACTATATACTTAGGACTGAACCATTCACGTAGTTGAGAAATTAGGCCTTCCTTAAGTACTTACTTCATACTGGTCTATATGAATACCATAAGTAGAAACCATATGTTATTTTGTGAACCTACCACAATAGCATACATTGGGTCCCAATACTAGACTAGCCAGACTTGGTTAGGCATTACTGAGTACAGAGCTAAGAGTTCAGGCTTTGGGACCAGAGAGTCTGTTGGGATCCACACTCTCCTTTTGACTTCATAGGCATGCTTTTTAACCTCTCCAAGGCCCATTTTCCTCATCTATAAATTGGTGATAGTAATAGGTCCTATCTCAGAAATACTTGCAAGGATTAAATATATTGATGCATGTGAGACACTTAGCATAGTCCGATTCTTGGAAAGTGTTCAGTAAATCTTGGCTGTGATCGTAATACAATCATCTGTGTATTTAGCCCTTCCACAAATATTTTTTGATTGCTTATATGTCAGACACTCTACTTTGTGCTTAGAACAGGCTCTGTCCTTTAAGAAGTTGGAGAGTTTGACACTTAAATAGCTGTAATGGGTATTAAAGTGCGTTAGGGCAATATACAGATCACGTATTATTGAATTGTACACTTGAAACCGATATGATTTTATTAACCAATGTCACCTCAATAAATTTAATTTTTTTAAAATGCATTGGGGACAAGTCATCAATCTTATTTTAAAAGGCCTTTGAGGGTTTGAGAAAGAGTGGAGGAGGGTATGGCAACAAGGAACACAGTAGAAGTAAAGAAATGCCCCTTAATTGGGCCATGCCTGGTGTGTTTGTGGTCTGGATTATTGTAGACTAGCATGGGTATGAGCTTTAATACCAAGGATGAATGGGAAATTAGATTGGATGGAGTACAACATTTTTAAGTGTACAATTAGTATATTGTGTTTGCATGTCAACAGCCCTTACCCTATGGAAGAAGTCAAGAAGACCAGAGCTTCAATTTAGGACTCTGGTAGAAGTCTGGAGAAGATATGGGAGAATAGAATGTTAATTCTAGTGTTACTTTAAAAGCTGTTCAGAGGTGATCTTTGATGTCCTTGAATTCTATCCGAATGTTAATTTCTGTCATTGATATGAAAACAAGGTCCTCAGACTCAAAGGAATACTTTGCTTATTAGTAAGTACACCTCTCACCCCACTGTCTCATGCAAAGGAATGCCAGTATTCTCCTGGATTCTACTCGGGTGGGGTGGAGGGTGTGAGATGATCTGTGGGGTTAAGAAAGTCAGATGGTTCACAGAATCTTGCCCTATCAAAGTTGTCCACAGCCTAAAAATGTTTCATGAATACAGGTACAGCCAAAGCCTTCTGATTCTTCAAAGCAGCTTTACTGAAAATGTGCATCTCTCAGAAGGTAGTAGATCCCAGAGACCAGGACAGGACGCTTTACCTAGAAGACAGATTGTATATTGGATTGTAGAACTCATGAAACTCTTGCCTGTTTCAGACGCTGACCGGAAAGGAGATTGAGATTGACATTGAACCCACAGACAAGGTAATGTATAACCAACACTTCTTTCATGCCTGTCTCCCTACATGTACATTTGTTTGGATATGCTGATAAACTTAGTCCTTTGCTTTCATGCTATCTGCATAGCTCTTGTTCCTACCACTTCTGTGGTCTTACCCCTACTGACCACGGGTAGCCCCTGACTCCTTGTACCCCTAAAGGTGGAGCGAATCAAGGAACGTGTGGAAGAGAAAGAAGGGATCCCTCCACAGCAGCAGCGGCTCATCTACAGTGGTAAACAGATGTGAGTTTGGAATGGGAATGAGTGTGTGGCAATCTTATGTGATGATGAGAGAGTAGATAGTAGAGATGGAGCAGGCCTACTTTTTATTGGTTGCTTAGACCTTTTGGCAATTTGTTGAAGCCTGTGAACCCCTTCTCAGAATAAGATGCTTACAGGCATAAAATAAAATACGTAGAATTTTATTTTTATTTTACAGGCATAAAATAAAATACGTAGACTTACAAAAGAAACTAATTATATTAAAATAGTTACCAAAATAGTAAAAGGCAAATTTATAATATAATATATGTGGTTTATTAATACATTAAGATCTAATGGTAGATCTGATAACTACCCTAATTATGAAATATTTTCAAGATACCTGCAAACAGTCGTAGTGTGATATGAAAATACCTAATTTCTGTTGTTAACAGGTTTCCCAATATTGCTGATACCACTGTGGGTTTTTGCCTATGTTCGAATTTTTAAATTTTTTTCATATTTCAGTCAGGGGTTAGTAAAAATAAAGATGTAATTTTTTTTCTCATCTGAGTTTATAGACCCCAGGGAGATCCATGAAACTCAAATTAAGAACCCTGTCTTTGCTGGTATTTAATGCTTTTTTTTTTTTGGCTTCCTTTTCCTGCAGGAATGATGAGAAGACAGCAGCTGATTATAAAATCCTAGGTGGTTCAGTCCTCCATCTGGTGTTGGCTCTGAGAGGAGGAGGAGGTGGTCTTAGGCAGTGATGGACCCTCCCTCGATTTTACCTCTTTACCCTGTCTCTCGTAATGAGGCATCATATATCCTCTCTGGGACATCAGAGCCACTGCCCCCTCTCCTGGATACCCAGTCTTGTGTGTCTACTGGTAGGAGACTGTGAGGACCCCAGGATGCAGTGTTCCTGGCCCAAAGGGCCCTTGCTGGCTATTGGGTTTTTGTTTGCAGTCCTGTGTGCTTCCCTCTCTTATGGCTGTGTCCCTGGTTGTCAATAAAATATTTCCTGGCCTCCTGGAATCTTTCTTCTGTTGCACAAATATGACTGAAATCAAAATGGACCCAATACACACCTAGTTATACCAGGCTGAAGGAGTAGGACAATGGAAGGGAATATGTCCTTAGAATGATTACCAGACTCTAGGAATGCTACTCTCAGTGGCAAAGGTGTGCTGGAACCAACTCTTAGCAGTTCATGAGAGCTAATTGTTGGCATCTCTTTCCAATTCTGTGTTAAGAACTTCATGTTGGTAGGTTAAAATTTGCCATGGTAGGCATATTTATGGAAAGTGGTGAGCAATACAGATAAGTACCTCCTCCCAAAGTATCCACCAGCATACTACTGACATCGGTGGTAGAAACCAGGAGAATGAATTCTCTCCCATTGTGGTCTTAGACATTTGGGCCTGGTTTGAGAAAGGCCTCGGGATTTTGCAGACACCATGTTCTTTATGACTGGAATATTGCTGAGAGCTCTGGGCTCTACACCATGGAGAGATGCTGATATGGACAAAGGTTGAGTAAGGAGTGACAAGCGATCATGGGTAACTTAGATTTCAGTTGTTAAGATGAAATGAGAGATGGGTGACAGAAGAAAGGGCTTCCTTTCCCTGGCTTCTCTAGTTTTGTAGAACCTGGGGAGGCTGGTTGGAGCAGAGAAATAAGGGAAGGGAGGGGCGAGGACCCCTGCAGGCCTATGTGTGGTCGCCTTGGCGCTTGCTGCAGTCTTTTCCCCTTTTCACCGTCAGAGGGCGCTTTTGTGCGGTCTCCGGGCCGACGGCCCCAGCACACACTAGCGACGCTCTAGCCGCACTCTCTCTAAGGCAAGAGGGCGGCCTTGCAGCCACCGGAGGGTGTCCAGAACTCTACCCCCAGAGAAGGCCGTACCTGCGTGCACGCAGCTTGTAGGTACCAGTCATGGCGCAGCTCCCGAAGCTCGCAGTCTTCGACCTGGGTGAGGGACCCGACTGGAGAGTTTCATAGGACGCTCTCCTTTTCCAAACCCCAGTTTCAGTTCTCCAGGCCCTGCGTCCTCTAGGTTGAACTCTCCCATTTTTCCTCTCTCAGATTACACGCTCTGGCCATTCTGGGTGGACACGAACGTAGACCCCCCGTTCCATAAGAGCAGGTGAGGCAGGGCTGGGGAGGACTGGGGCCAAGCGGATCTGGCTGGAGCTGAGCTCACTTGCCTTCTCCAGTGATGGAACTGTACGAGATAGCCGGGGCCAGATCATCCGACTGTACCCGGAGGTTCCAGTGGTCTTGGAACGATTTCGCGGCCTTGGGGTGCCCATCGCTGCAGCTTCACGGTAAGAAGAGCTACTGAAAAAAGAAAACTTAGTCTAACGCTGACAGATGCATGCATGAGACTTCTTGGGTAACCCCTTGGCTGCAAAAATTTAAGCGTTGCAAATTTGTATATTTTTCTAAGTATACCCTCTCCTGTGCCTTTTATATATTAAACATTGGCTCAGCGCCACCCATGTCTGACAGGATAGATGGAGTTAAATAAGGGCCCAGGGGGCCTGTCCATCCTCCTGGAAAAACAAGTTGATTTCCCCCTGGTTATACATAACTTCACCTGCAGCCCTGGCCCTCCACTCTCCTGATCCCATCTACTACACCTTTTTGCAGGACAGGTGAGACTAAAGCGGCCAACCAGTTACTGGAGCTCTTTGACTTTGTCAGACACTTTGTTCATCGGGAAATCTATCCAGGCAGCAAGGTTGCACACTTTGAGAGGTATGGGGAGATAAGGGTAGAAATCTGGAGAGAGAAGAGCAGAGAGGCTAGAGGAGCTAAGAAGCCAGCATGGTTACCCTCTGCCCTGCCTTGCACAGATTGCAGCAGAAGACTGGAGTTCCTTTCTCCCAGATGATCTTCTTTGATGATGAGAAGCGGAATATTGTAGATGTCAGCAAACTGGGTACTGAGTGGTGAGAAAAACCATTTGGGAAGGGTTTCTAGGAGGGAGGATAGGTAGATATATACAGGACGGGCAGTTTGCATGACAGGCGACAGCCCAAAAATGAGAGTAGTAGGGAGCTCTGAAGTCCTGATGAAATATGATTTTACTTTTTAGGTGTTACCTGCATTCATGTCCAGAATGGAATGAGTCTTCAAACCCTAACTCAGGGATTAGAGACATTTGCAAAGGCCCAAGCTGGACCCTGAGGTCCAATCCTGTGGATGAGCCTCATTTGAGGCATACAACTGAAAGAAATCAGGAAGGCATTTTCAGATGCATTTGTAAATTATTAAAATGTATTCATGTGTGACAAAACAAATCTTACACGGTGTGGGTTGTTTCTATTTTTCTTGAGTGTGAACCGGAGTTGGTTGTCCAGAGGTGCCAAGACCAGAGGGTGAGGCATTATTAGACTGCCTCACATTCTGTTTACAAACTTGTGACAAACCCAAGACTGAACCCCTTGTGCTCACCCTATCCCCAATCCCTCCCCTGAGCTGCGTTCTTTCAGGGACATGAAGAACTAAATTCCACCAGCCCCAGGTAGCAGGGTGCATTAACCTGCACATTTCCTTACAGGAAACAAATACTTTGTTTTGGGTGGGGTGGGTGTGGCCTTTTTACATAGTCGAAAGTGAAGCAGCCAATTTAAGATGAACACAGGATTTGGGGCTAGTGGCTCCTATCACGTGATAGAAGTGGTCTCCTTGGTGCCTATTGATGATATCACCATGGTGCCCCAAGGACAGATTGGGCAAATCTGGTCTCTGAATGATGAGACAGCACCCTCCTAGGAGCAAAGTGGAAGTACGCAGGATGCTTCAGAGGCCAGGGTCACGATGAGTGGTTTCTGCCACTCAGAAAGGGTGAGCCTGGGCAGGACGGGTGGGCTGAGAGGCACTGGCCATGGGCAGGGAGGAGACCCAGGAGACGGGCTGTCCCAAAAACTTTGGCAGTGGCCCAGCAAGGCCTTTAGTGTCTAGAGGCCCTGCCTTGTCAGAGAGCTTAGCTCTGTCTGCCTACTTTCCTCCAAGCCAGAAGGAGGAGCTCAGGCCCAGGAGAGGATGTAAGTGTAGACTGTGTCAGCTGTGCTGGCTTCCAGTGTTTAGGCTTGGGGGATGAGTTTCCATTCTTATCTGATGCTAGGCAACTGAGAATCTGAGGTGACAAAGAAAGGGGCCTTTTCAAAGCTCCTATCTGGTGGGGGAAGATGAATAAAAACTGGCATTTAAATTGAGATGTTCCTAAAAACCAGGGGAACACAGATGAAGCAGGCATCGGGGGTCCAGAAGGCTAGAAGTATGCCAGGTAGAGAACTGAGTTAACCCACGAAAAGATAACTGTACAAAACAGGCAGGAAAGGGGGTGGTATATTTAGAAGAAAGAGCAGTTCTGGTTGCCGTGTGTGCACGTGCATGCATGCGCACACCCGGAAGCAGGGGGGTGGGGAAGGATGTGGAGGGCACTGAAGGAGAAAAGTAAGGTAGAAGGAAGTGTGGGAGGAGAGGTAATCAAGGGCTAGATCATGAAAGATGTTGTATGCTTCCTTTTAAAAGTTTTGGATTTTATCCTGTAGGCAATGGAGAGTATGGAAGGACTTTAAGTAGGCAAGGGCCATCAGACTGGAGGGGAGGAGGGGAATAACTCTGTTAGAAGTATAGAAGATGAAAGGAAAATTGAGATCAGGTTTTTTTTCCTTTAGCTCCCTGTACTTCCTTCAGTTTGAACCTGTGGAGTCAGGATCTTGAGCATCTCCTAGGATAGCAAGTGGAACAGTAATTATAAAAAGTGACTAAACTTTGGTGGAGGATGTGATAGTGGGGAGGATCTGCATGTGTGAATGCACGGGGAATATGGGAAGTCTCTGTACCTTCCACTCCATTTTGTCGTGAACCTAAAACTGCTCTAATAAATTAAGTCTATAAATTAATAATAAAAAAAAAAAAAAAGACTGGCAATAACTTGAAAAGCACCTTGGAATAGCAAAAGAATACTAGCTTTGGAAGTCATTCTTCCACATTTCAATTACTGCTCAATCTCTTATGAGTTGTGATTTTTGACAAAATTTAACATCTTCATGCCTGTTTTTACATTTATAAAGTGAAGATAGTATGTTGATTGTAGAGAGTGATTTCCCCAAATAACACAGTCAAGCACCTAGCACATACTATGCATACTTCATGATTGGTGGATTATTTTTTTTCTTCATGCAATATGCGCCTGCTCCGTTGGATTCCGGGGAAGAAAAAGAAGGGACCAACCCCTGAAGAGGCAATTCAGAAACTGAAGGAGTCGGAGAAGATATTGATCAAGAAACAGGAGTTTCTGGAACAGAAGATTCAACAGGAGGTACAAATGGCCAAGAAGCATGGGACCAAGAATAAGAGAGATAATGTGAAAAGTGCCAATAGGGAGGGCCCAGGTGGGAAGCAGGGGCTTCTGCCTCTGATGTTCAGAGTGTGGGCTGGGTCAGCTGCCCTACAGGCTTTACAGAGAAAGAAAAGATTGGAACAGCAGCTGGCACAAACCAATGAGACGTTATCCACCCTGGAGTTTCAGCATGAGGCCACTGAGAATGACACCACCAATGCAGAGAAGTGCTTCGTACCATGGAGCTTGCCGCCCACAGCATGAAGAAAGCCTACCAGGACATGTGGGGATGAGGAGAGGGGCAGAGGGGGGCCCAGGCCCTGAGGAGAGTAGTTTGGTATTATACTTTGAATCTTAAAACCTCTCAGAATGTGAATTTACAGTATAAATGTAAATTTATGGTGGTTAGATCTCTGTTAGCCTCCTTACTTCCTGCAAAACTATCTCTTTGCTGTCTGGGGCATTCTAGCAAGGAAAGACGATTTTCCAAATTTTGAAAGATCCTTCAGGGAAAAGAATGTAACCTGTCCCCCCACCCCACCCCCAGTATGGCTTCTTGCCATTTCTCAACCCAGATTTGGCTCATTATAATTTTCCAGGGATCTCTTCTACCTGCTAGCCATGGATTTATCAGTCTAGGGCTACAGACTGGAGGGGCTTCATTTATGTGAGATGAGAAAGTCAGGGGGGTTGTAGCCTGATTTTTTTTTGGCTATATATCTTCTCAAGGACCTTGACAAGGTGGATGAACTGATGGCCGACATCACAGAATCACAGGAGGTGGCCAAGCATATCTCTGATGCCATTTCTCAGCCTGTGGGCTTTGGAGATGATGTGGATGAGGTGATTGGGAGTGAGGGGTCAGGGAGTCTTAGAGGAAGCATGAGACCAGCCAAAAGCAATGCCCAGGAGAATCATGGGGCAAGTTTGGGGGGAACTCCAAAAGTGGTATGTTTTTGGAGGCAGAAGTTCCCTTTCTTCATCTTGACCAGTCTTATCCCGTATCTAGGATGAACTGTTGGAGGAGTTAGAGGAGCTGGAACAAGAGGAATTGGCCCGGGAGTTGTTACATGTGGGCGAAAAGGAGGAAGAACCCCCATTCAAACTGCCCAGTGTACCCTCTACACATCTGCCTGCAGGGCCAGGTACCTAAGGCTTTTCTGCTATCTCAAGGACTTGAGAAGGTGGGGTAGATATGGGCAAAGATTATTCTTCATCCATCCTGCTTCAAAGGAACCAGGCAGAGGGGACTTCTGCTACAGTTGCATAGGTTTTTAACTGCTAAGGGCACCTGGCCAAAGGGGAATGGGGTCTGAAATCCAGCCTGTGCTCCACTCAGCAAGCTGTGTACCCTGGTTTAGGGCTGCAAATGCTGGGAGAAAGAGATACCTTTTTCTAATTTGCACAAAGGTACTATGGGATTAGCAGCCGCCCAGCAAGTGGAAGGACCACACCTTTAGGTTCTTTGCTGAGGAGAAATAACTCAGCAGGTTCTGAGTTGTAGCAGGGGGTGGTTGGAAGATACTGAGGCCATAATATGTCTTTCTCTGGGTATCGTTGTCTCCAAAGCTCTCGAAGAGGGTGAAGATGAAGCACTAAAGCAGCTGGCTGAGTGGGTATCCTGATGAGTCTGGGCATATCTTCCTGATGCTGCCAACGATGGTCTCTTTAAGCGCCAAGTGCTGAGCTAAAGGGACATAGCCTTTTTTGGAGGCCCTGCTGAGGGTAGTGGTGTGACCCTGCCTAAGAAAGGGTCTATTGCTCTTGCATTCCTAGTTCAACTCTGCCAAAGGATCTTGGTGCAGGAGGAGCCCCGGGGCTCCCTTCTCTTTGATAGCAGTTATAGTGCCCTCGTTCCCAATAAAATTATACTGCTTTGTCTATACTTGAAACTCTTTTCCTGGTCTTTTGAACTTTGTTTCAAGCACTGAATAATAACGGGAGTAACGTAGGCGTGTTGGAACATAAAACATATGGGAGTTTCCAATATTTCACCTTCTAGGTTCTAGGCAGATACTGTTTCATCTTTCAAGTTGGTTTATCCTAGTGTTGCCTAGTGCTAAGGTTGAGGAAACTGCCATCTATTACTTATCTTAGAACCATGTGGAGCTATCTCTGCGTCTTCCTTCATCACTTTCCCTGAATCAGCCTCTGTCAAGACAGCACCGTGTTTACTACCCATTTTCCTTTTGCAAAGCACATTTTCAGGGACAGGGAGGGAGAATACAGGGATAAAGAGGCAAGTCACTTTCTTTTATCCAGAACCCATACTTAATAAGCTTGGTTTAAACTGTGATTTCTATGTCTAGGAGCAATAGTATGAGGGGCCATACAATTCACTGGGATTGTTTCAGTAGTAGTTAAGGTGGCATTTGGAGACGTACAAGGAACCAAAATACTCCTCACTTCCTGATACTGATTTCTAAAAAAAATAAATGTCGTCCTTGTCATCCCTGTCGTCCCTTTAGGTATAGACAGTCAGAGCCATAACCAGAGTAATCAGAGCCTCTACCCTATGGCTTGAACATTTAGAGTGCAAAGATATGTAAAATAAGGAGCATGTACCTAGCTAGAATAATGAAGCTTCCCTAAAGCGGGTGTTCATTTGAGCACCCTCTCCCACAAGAGCTACATATGAGCTCACTGTGAATTACAACATGGACTTAACAAGTGTCAAGATGACAGGTTACAGACACTGGACAAAAATCCACCTCACCCTCGCAGTGTTTCCTGCTAAGGTTCCCTTGAGGAAAGAATGTCTTTGACCCCAGCTGATGAAACTAAATCATAATTAGATTTATTTTTAGTATAAAATATTTAGCCCCAGATCCTCCTGCTTTGCTCCTCTCTCAACCCCCTTCTCTCAGCCACTTTCAGATATTGATTTCCAAGGACTGGCGACGATTCATGGTGCTGGGCAGCTGACACATGGCCTCGAGCAGCCTGATCTCATGGGTGGGTTGCTCAGGCTGGAACTTGAGCACCCAAGGATCCTTGATGACGTCCAGGATGGTGGCACGCTTGGTGGCTTGGCATAGCATATGGAGGACCAGGTTCTAAGACAGGGGAGAGAGGTCTTGGCTGAGCCTCCCATTGTGTCACATAGGCAAAGAGCAGGGGACCTAAGAAAGAAGCAGGATAGCCCATCATACCACTCTGGTGGAAGGGGGAATGTCCCTGATTTTATCATAAAAAGCCAGGTATTTTAACTCCCTGGAGGGGAGAGGAAAGATGGGTTCTTTGAGGGAATCCCTTGCATAATCAATCCCCTTCTGGCCTAAAGAGATAGAAGTTGAAACCTGCTTGCCACGTGTGGAGCCCAATGGTTGGTCCTTTAAGTGCTCCCCACTATTCTAGGGCAGGGGCTAGAGTGTGAGATGGCTCTAGGGAAAAGCTTTCCCCAGGGTTGGGAGGCCTATGTTGGGTTCCCTCCCTGTGGTCATTCCCGAGGTCTCAGCCCTCCTGGAGGAGCCAGCACCTTGCACTCTTGGGAGATGGAGGAGTTAGATGGAAAAGTGACCTCCTTCTGAGTCTCTCTCAGCAGCTTCTTAAGATTGGTGTCATCAAAGGGTAGGCGGGCGACCACTAGAGTGTAGAGGATGACGCCCATGCTCCAGGTGTCAGACAGGAAAGGGTTGTAGGGCAAGCCTAACAAGATCTCCGGGCAGGCATAAGCAAAGCTGCCACAGTAGGTCTGGCTGAGGTGAGTAAAGCAGTTCACTTGGCGGTAAGAAGGGCTGCTCTGCACAGCCTGGCTAGAAGGCACCATCTTGGCGAAGCCAAAGTCCGATATCTTCACATTCTCCCGCTTGTCCAGCAGAAGGTTCTCCAACTTTAAGTCCCTACCAGCAGCAGAAAGGCTGGGGGTCAGGGAGAGGGCTTAGTATTAGACCCAGAGCTGAAGGGCCAGGGGTCAAAGGCTAGCGATGAGTAAAGGCACGGTGGGAGATACTATTATGAAGACATAAGGTAGAGAGGAAGGAAAGCCATGGAGTTGTGAGCAGAACCCAAAGAGGAGAGAGGATGGTACCTGAGGACCCCTGGGAGCTTACCATTATATTTCATAAAGCACTCTGCTCAGAATGAGTACTTACTGTTATTGATCAGATGACTATAATAGAGTGGATGAATGGGCCTAGATACTGAGGAGGGAGGTCAAGGGAGGAAAAAAACATGACGGAAAATGGGAGATGTGCTTAAAACCCCCTTTAGAGCCCAAAGGCCCCAGTCTGGGTGGCAGCGCCCTCACCGGTGCACGATGCCCTTGCTGTGCAGGTAGGCGATGCCCAGGGTCATCTGGGAGAACCACTTGCCAGCAAGGGGCTCCGAGCAGGCCCCGTAGCGCTGGATCCATTCAAGGACATCACCACCCTGAGCCAGCTCCAGAATGATGTACACTCGGGATGTGGTCTCGATGGCCTGATAGAAGTTGATGAGGTACTTGTGCCGTAGGACCTTCATTACCTGGCCCAGAGGAGGGACCCATCAAACCTGGGAAGGGAGAACCCTGGCTGCACTCCCAGCCCTCCTACTCTTCCACTGCTACTTTCTTATAACTTTGCAAAAAGATCAAACCCCAGAGGGCTGATAGCTTGTCGGCAAACCCTGCACTTGAGGGGCTTGAGGTGAATCGGTGAGTGGAAAGAGGTTAAATTTGGATGTGGTTCCATAGTGTAGCGGTTAGCACATCTGCTTTACACGCAGAAGTTCCTGAATTCATGCCCCAGTGGAACCATGGTCCATGGTCCGCAGCCATGCCACCCTGAACAAGCCTGATGTCTGATCTCGTGAAGCTAAGCAGGGTCAGGCCTGGTTAGTACTTAGATGGGAGACCACCTAGGAAGACTAGGTGCTATAGACATAAATAATAATAATAAATAATTAAAAAAAATTTTTTTTTTGAGGTTAAATTTACACCAAGTAATTTTCCTAGCTGCTCAGTGAGACATTCAGTTCTGGTTTGAGGGTTTCTGGCTCTAACCTCTCCTAATCATACCCCTTCTGAAAAGCCTTAAGAAGCTTGGTACCAGTTCCCTCTTCCAGTCCCCTTTCTAACCTGTATCTCACGGGGCAAGAACTTGCTGAGATAGTCTTCGGAGGCCTTCTTCTTTGAGATGATCTTGATAGCCACCATGACCTTCTGCTTTGTGTAGTAAGCCTCATACACCGTCCCATAGGAACCATTGCCGATCACCTTGCCCACCTCGTAACCATACTCCTCCATGACAGAGCGGTAGGCTGAGGTGGGTGGTGCTACCTCCTGGGTATCTCCCTTCCCCATGGTGTTGGGCTTGCTGAGAGCACAGAGCTTTGCTACTTAAAAGCCTCCTGTCTGCTCTGAAAGCCAACACCTTGAGCCACTGCGGGCTAGGGTAACCAAAGCAAAGTTAGTCTCCAAATGCTTGCCTGTGTAGTCACACAAGTCTGGGATGCTGGGTTCAGCTCTCCACTAGGAACTTTGAGGAGGAAGAAGGGAGAAGCAGTTCTTTTTGTCTCCACTGGCTGTTCTTACTTCTTTCTCCTCTTGGATACAGAACTTCCCAGGGTCCCATATTCCGCACACATCACAATTCACCTTCTATCCACTATTGGCCACAAGGCTTGAGAATGAAGTACAGTTTGGAACATATTCATTCCTGGAGGCACCTTCACAGTCTGGTGAGACTTCATAGATATGGGTCCCTTCAACCATTCATGTTTATTTGAGCACCTACTATGTGCCAGGCAGTGTGCTGAATACTTGGATAAAATAAGCAATAAGGCCAATAGACCCTGTGCTCCTAGTTTATAATCCAGCAGGAGAAACACATGAATGTGTGAATATTACAGAGAATTACAAGGTATTATAAAAGCGTGTTCTAAGGAATCTAACTTTTAAATTCTTTTCTTTTTTTTCTTTTTTTGCAAATTGAGCTAGGCTCAGTCAGATGGTTCATTCAGTAATCTCATCTCAGCTGGGATTTCTGCTGCATATGGTTACATAATTCAGCCTGAGTTCCTTCACATAGTGGCACTGAATTTCAAGAGAAAAAAATCCCAAGTTCCATGAACAATTGAGGGTAGGCTCCAAAATTGCAAAGCATCACTTCCATATCTTTACATGAGTAAAGACAGTTACAGGGTTATAAGGATCACTTACACTGAAGTGGGGAAGTGGACTCTACCCCTTATCTTTGAAATGCATTATCTTGCCTTCTGAGACCCTGAATTCTGTACTTTGCCCTTAAGTCCAAGGCACAAATCTGATTTTATTCCCATATCAATTTAATGTCTCCCTGTTCTCCACAGGATCAAGTACAAATTCTTTTATGTGGCTTCAAGATCTGACCATGCTTACCTCCTTAATTTTATCTGCCACAGGGGTCCCTATCCCCCATGGCCGCACAGCAGGAGATGAGCAGCCAGCAAGTGAGCAAAGCTTCATCTGTACTTGCAGCCACTCCCCAGTGCTAGCATCACCACCTCAGCTCCACCTCAGATCATAAGCATTAGATTCTCATAGGAGCACCGGTTCTTGGTGCCAAAAAGGTTGGAGACCACTATTTTAACATACACACAATGCTCCAGCCAAACGGAATTGATTTTCCTTCATTGTTCCCTCTGTTCTGGCAAACTCCTGCTCTCCCTTCAAGACTTAACTGATGAGTTGTTTTAAGGAAGCCTTTACTGACTGCTCAACTCCAAATTAGAAGTTCCCCCCTCCTGGATGCTCCCATGCCCCAATACTTTCTCTGTCACAGAATCTACCATAGTGTCTGTAATTTCTTTTCTTGCATCTCCCACTAGGCTATAAGGGAGGTCAACTGATCAGAAGAGGGAGGTAAAGTCAGAGGCTTGCAAAGAATGGGTTATGGAGAATGGAAGAGAGCTGGTTTGGAAAATGAGTAGGATCACCAGGCAGATTTGGGGGCCCAATTGAAGTTGGAGAACACAATTTAGAGACACATGATCTTAACATATCATAATGTTAAGAATCTTTTAGCATCCTGGTATAGGTACTTGCATATTGATAGATGAATTAACCCAAGATTAAGGTTTCACTTGGCACCTGCAATTAAAGAATAACGGGAGAGGCATCAACAACACAGGCAAGAATGTGGCTGAAATGATGGAATGCAGAATCTAAGGTACATGTGTTAGGAAGACAAGCTAGAAAAAGACAAAAGGGCAGGAGGAGGGGTTGCAGGCCTCAGTGAAATGGAAGAACAAATTTGGTGGGAATGACAAGAGGTTGTGGTCATAGAGGGGTTGTCTGAATTTAAGGTTTGGGGGAGGGCAGAGGGCATGAAGAAGAAAGAATAAGGGGCATGTAGAGAAAGAACAAGGGAAGAATCATATTGCTTCTATCTTCCATCCTCCGAAATAAAACAAAACCTCCAACAATAGATTATGCCATAGGCTACTGGTAAATTCCCGTTTATTGACAGCCTGACCCAGTTGGCAGGATGGCTCCAAAGTCTTGTTGGAAGCTGGAACCACATCCTCAATCTATGAAGATGAGTAGTTTCAGGGTGCACCATGGTAAGGAGGCCCACCTAGCCCTGCCCATCATCTGCTCCCCTGAATAGGCATCTGGCCCCTAGAGCTTTGTAGCAGCTCTGTTCTCTGTATGGGGGTAAACCAGTTCATTTAAGGAATGTGTATTAAGCTGCCTACTATATATATAAAAGCATTGCTAGGTCCCGAGGATACCAAAATGGGTAAGTTATAGTCTCCTATAAGGAGTTAGCAATTAACAAGGGAGAAAGACTCATAAGTAAATTAACAGTATACTGAGATAAAGTACTATAAACAAAGACTGGAAAATGTAAGGGAAGGCTTTATAGGAAAGGTGGCATTTGCACTGTTCAAAAGGAATCTCCAGGGAGGTAAGCAGAAAATGGGAGATTGGGCAGTCAGGGCAAAAGGAACTACATGAGGCTTGCAGGCTTGAGAGAACATGACATTTAAAATTTCAATTTGAATACAGGATAGGATTCCAGAAGGGGAATATACCTGAAGAATTAAGAATTAAGATCCAGGTGTGAGAGGCCTCATATGCCAAGCTTTTTTGACTTTATGTATTCGTGGTCAAATTTTAGTATCAAAATCAGAGCTTGTTAAAAAAATTAATTATGCCAACTCCCCCAAGATCCAGATTTGGTGGGGCCTACGTATATGTTTTTAACAAGCTTCTGGCTGAATCTAAGGCACATTAGGATTTGAGAACCACTGTTGCAAAATATAGAACACCTTTAATCCAGAACACATTTAGGATTTTAAAAAATCATTGCAGCAGCAGTGTGGAAAATGGATCCAAAGGAGGCTGTGACCAGGAAACTAGCAAGATGACTGTCATGGTAATATAGGTGAGAGGATGGGCCTGAACCAAGACAGCTGTGGAGGGCAGGTATTTGGAAGATATTCAGGAAATAAGTAGATAAGGCTTGGTGGCACTGATCTTAGGGGCAGGGGGTAAGAGGCCCAGGTTTCTGGCTTTAGAAACCAGGTGGTTGTCCTGGTCTCTTAAAAACTATTCCAAAGCCATCCTAAGTTACTTTTCTAATTACAAAATTTATTGATTGTCTAAAACACTCAATCCCCTACTTCCTGGAACCTCACCTTCTCCTGCAGGGAGGAGGGCTAGGTCAGAGAGGGCAGATGTGGGTAAATAAAGGACTTTTCCGTCCAGAAGCCACTGGTAACTTTCTGCTGTACTACTTTCTCCAGGAAAAGGGAACCTTAAGTCAGCTTCCTTACACGTTGCTCCCAGGTGGTCAAAGGGATGTCAGTGCCCCTGGGTCTGACCTCCAGGGAAACTCAGGAAACTCCCCTAAAGGCAAGATCCCCTTAAAACATTGCTGAGACAGACAAGGGTAAACTTTTCCAGAATAATTTGCAATACTAAATTAAGAGAAGCCAAAATACATACACATAGATAAATAAGAACAAAAACATGAGTCCAATGTATGGCAAGATTCTTTACCTGCAATAAATAATAACCCTGTCAAGCTGTCCAACTCACGGGGTGAAACTGCAGACATCCTATCTCTTTGCGTGCCTCTGCACCAGACCTGGCTTAGACCTACCTATCGTCGGACATGGAACAGGCATTGCCAGGGAGGCCTCCAGGTTCAACCTCGGGAAGATATTTTTATTTACGTATTTATTTTTTGGCGGCAGGCCATTCATGACAGGTGGGTGAGAAACAGTGAGGTGAGATACAGACTCCACAATCCTTCTATGTGCTATACCCTGCCTGTCCTAGCACAGCAACGCCCAAATCCTCATCCCCGCCTGGGTTGGGCCAGGAACCGCTCAGGGCTTGGCCCCAGGAGTCAGTGGCGAGTCCCATTGGTGCGGCCGGCAAACGCTTCGGGGCGTCCACTAGATGTGGGCACAGCCGCCGCCCGGATTCCGTGTCCTGGACAGTCACTGGGCGCGCGCAGCGGGCACTGCTCTCGAACCTTCCCCGGGGCGGGCCGGAGGCCGGGCGACGAGTCTTTTCCAAAAGGGGCGTCTGCATCCTCGTAGTCAAGCCACGAAAGCAACCCTCTCCACGGTAAACCACTGGTGGGGCGGCCGCTGTCGCCTCCAGGCTCCAGGAAGGAGCTTCCCGCCGGTCTAAGGCCCCGGCTGGTGAGGGCGGAAGTGGTAAGACTGACGTGTCCTGGGCTGCTCTCCCAATCGCCGGGAGGGCCCCTTGCCGGGGGAGAGGCTAGCTGAGCCTTGCGGGGTTTGCAGAGCTGGGCTGGGCCTCCCGCTATAGCAAACTCTTCGGCGAGCACTTCACTGAGACGAATGCGGTGTCCCTCGTGGTTTGACTGTAGTCGCTGCAAGCAGGCACCGCCGCAGCCGACTTCGTAGAGGTCGGTTGTCAGGTCCTCTCCAGGCCGCCGCTAGCGCGCCGCTCTG
>NW_006436757.1:276038-291015 GCF_000325575.1 Pteropus alecto
AGCAGGAATCCAAGGGCAGCTACGGGGCCCGCAGAGGCCACTGGCGCCGCCTCGGTCGGCCCTTCCCACGTGGTGAGGACCCCAGGGCTGAGGCCAGAAGGTGCTTGAGGTGCGAGGCTGCGTGGCGTTGCCATGGAAACAGCGGAGGCGTGCGGGGAAGGGCCAGGCGGGCAGCGGGAGAGGGGAACCACGGGTTGAGAACAAAAGAGCAGAGATGGAGCCCAATTTTCGGGATAGAAACATGATGTGATGTGGGGGTCAATAGGTGTCCTTCTGAGGGAGGGTCGGAGAGGTCAAGGGGGAGGAATTGCAGCCATTGAGTGTCAGTCACTAAGAAGGGTTTGACGTGGGGCCTCATGAGTTGATCCCTGGTTTTCATAATCTCAGGACTCCCCCACCCCCACCCCAACAGGTTCCCCTGCCATAAGGATGACAGTCCTAGGGCACCCTCGAAGTTGGAACTGTCAGTGGTTGCCACTCATGCTGCTGCTGGGCACAGGCCATGAGCCAGAGGTGGAAGGTGTGACACACTACAAGGCCGGCGACCCCGTCATTCTATATGTGAACAAAGTGGGACCTTACCATAACCCTCAGGAGACTTACCACTACTATCAGCTTCCAGTCTGCTGCCCTGAGAAGATACGCCACAAAAGCCTTAGCCTGGGTGAAGTATTGGATGGTGACCGAATGGCTGAGTCTTTGTATGAGATCCGCTTTCGGGAGAATGCGGAAAGGAGAATTCTGTGCCACATGCAGCTTAGTTCTGCACAGGTCAGCCTCTCTGTGTTGGCTAGAACTTAGCCCTGCCTCCTAGGGACTAATAAGAGTGCCTCACATTTATAGTTTTCAAAGCATCTTTATGGAAATGATCTGACTTGATTCTCACTACAAACCCATGTGGCAGGCAGGGCAGGTGGTAGTATTTGCAGTCAGCTGAAGAAACATACTTGCTCAGAGGTGACTTTTTCAAGACTGCATGGATAGATAGTCCAGGGCTCCTGACTCTAAACTTCTCTGCTGGTAATAAGTTCCAAACTATCACTGCTACATTGTTATTTCCTTCCATACCTACGATTTGGCCGTTTCTTAACTGGCTCCTTTACACTCTACCTAATCATCCCTGTCAGGCTTTTTTTCTTTAGCAAATCTTATCTTAGGGCACTTTTCTCTATTCTTCTCCAGACCTTCTCATACCTTGCCTCTCTCCTTTTTCTAGTCATACGTGCTCTTTTTGGAGAATCCTAACATATTAGGGTCTAACCTATTGGTTCTCAACAGGGGCAATTTTGTCTCCCAGGGGACATTTGGCACTGTCTGGAGATACTGAGATATCACTATTGACGGATGCTACTGATATCTAGTGAGAAGCCAGGGATGATGTATCTTACAATGCACAGGACAGCCCCTAACAACAAAGAATTATCCAGCCCCAAATATCAGTAGTGCTGAGGTTAAGAAACCCTGCCCTAACCCGACGCTTGAGGCCTTGTCTGATTCCTGACTCACTCTTTGTAGGTGGAACAGCTCCGCCAGGCCATTGAGGAATTGTACTACTTTGAATTTGTGGTGGACGACTTGCCACTCCGTGGCTTTGTGGGCTACATGGAGGAGAGTGGCTTCCTGCCTCACAGCCACAAGATAGGACTCTGGACCCATTTGGACTTCCACCTAGAATTTCATGGAGATCGAATCATATTTGCCAACGTCTCAGTGAGGGATGTCAAGCCCCACAGTTTAGATGGGTTACGACCTGATGAGTTCCTAGGCCTCACACACACTTACAGTGTGCGCTGGTCTGAGACTTCAGTGGAGCGTCGGAGTGATAGGCGCCGTGGTGATGATGGGGGTTTCTTTCCCCGAACACTGGAAATTCATTGGTTGTCCATCATCAATTCCATGGTGCTTGTGTTTCTACTGGTGGGTTTTGTGGCTGTCATTCTCATGCGTGTGCTTCGGAACGACCTGGCTCGGTACAACTTGGATGAGGAGACAACCTCTGCAGGTTCTGTTGATGACTTTGACCAAGGTGACAATGGCTGGAAAATTATCCATACAGATGTCTTCCGTTTCCCTCCATACCGTGGTCTGCTCTGTGCTGTGCTTGGTGTGGGTGCCCAGTTCCTGGCCCTTGGCACTGGTGAGGTGATCAAAATTAATCAGGGATTTCTCTCAAGGGTTAAATTTAAGTAGGTGATTTGTTCAGAAAAGATCTGCAGAGTTCTTCTGTCCAAGGTGAGGGGCAGACCTGGGGGATGGGGTGGCTCTAGCAAGGATGTGTGTATCCTACTGTGGGTTTTCTGGACAATGGAGTTGTGAGATAGTGTTTTGCTGGAGGCCTTGGGTCTGGAAGAAAGGGGGCTAATTCCTCTGAAGTTGCCAGAAGAGGGATAGGTGAGACCTAACATAGACTTTCCACTACCACCCTACAGGCATTATTGTCATGGCGCTGCTGGGGATGTTCAATGTGCACCGTCATGGGGCCATTAACTCAGCAGCCATCTTGTTGTATGCCCTGACCTGCTGCATCTCTGGCTACGTGTCCAGCCACTTCTACCGGCAGATCGGAGGCGAGCGTTGGGTGTGGAACATCATTCTCACCACCAGTCTCTTCTCTGGTGAGAACTGCCCTTTCCCTGGTGGACCAACTTAGGAATTTAGAGCGCATCATGGAACTTGGGATAGAGTCAGAGTGAGGCTTTAAAAGAATGAAAATAGGCCAAAGAAAACCATTCAAAAGACAAGAATACATTTCTTTTGCATAGTTAAAATTATTAAGCCCTTAAAATGTCCTAGGCAGCATGGTAGACACTCAACATACCTTCATCTCATTTAATCTTAATAATAACTGTATGCAATAGATAATATTGTCGCCATTTTACAGATGAGGAAATTGAATTTTGTGCTAGTTAAGTAACTTGCCTGAGATTAAACTCCTAAAAAGTAGTGAACCAGGTTTCAGACTCAGGCAGTCTGACTCTAGAGCCTGCATTCTCAACCATTATATTGAAATAATACTCTCAAATTTAGTTTTTGATATTCCTCCTTTTTTTAAATTTATTTTTGAGATGGGCTACCCCACTCTAGCCTTTAAGCTAGCTTGTCTTTTCAAAAGCAGTAGTTGCATTCTAAACCTTTTATGGTCCCAATGCTAAGGGTCTGATTTATATTCTATCACATTTGTTTGAACCAGGGCTTTCTGTAAACAGGGCCTTAATCCAAAGGAATGTCTCATGCTAGGAATCATTGAAGCCACAGCAGAACAGGCCCTTGGAAGCACATGGATTTGTGTCACTCTTAGATCGTTATGTAAAGCTGTCTTGATCTTTAATGATAATGAATAAGGGAGAAGTGTTGATAAGGAACCAGAAGTGGGAAACGAAGGGGCGGTGTCTGCCTGGGAACAGGATGTTTCACCCCTCTCCCGTTAGGTCCAGTCTGAGTGGATGCCCCCAGGGATGTAGCTCCTAGTGCTGACTCTCCCTTTGGGGGCCCATCCCTGCAGTGCCTTTCTTCCTGACATGGAGTGTGGTGAACTCGGTACATTGGGCCAATGGTTCGACACAGGCTCTGCCAGCCACCACCATCCTGCTGCTTCTGACAGTTTGGCTTCTGGTGGGCTTTCCCCTCACTATCATTGGAGGTATCTTTGGGAAGAACAACGCTAGCCCCTTTGATGCACCTTGTCGCACCAAGAACATCGCCCGAGAAATCCCGCCCCAGCCCTGGTACAAGTCTACTCTCATCCACATGACTGTTGGAGGTTTCCTGCCTTTCAGGTATTCTCCCTTTATTCCATGGCCATTGCTCACAGGTTCCCGACCTCAACTTTTCTTTTCCCCACTCACCCCGTACCCAAACCCAATGTCAGTGATAATCTCTGGTTCAGCTGTACTGTTAGGAGATCACTAAATGGTTCCTCCTTTCTTCAAGCAGGACTGAGCTTGAATCAGTTCAAACATGAGGGTGTCTCATTTATAAAGCTCTCCAGAGATATCGTTCCTTTCACCATTGTCCTGGTTTCTGACTTTAGTGTCTACAGGTAGCATGTGGGGCTTAAAGCCCATTTGATTACTCATTCAACTTGTTGAGTACCTCTTAGTGGCAGGCAGATAATACAATGGAAAATAAAAGACAAGATTCCCACTCCCAACCTATTAAAGAAGATGTTCTGAAAATGTAAGCAGCTAATCATAGGTAAAAGAATCCCCATCAAGCCAGGAATTCCAGGGCAGGGAGTGGAGTGGACCTACTTGCTACAGTGAACCAATAACATAGTTGGTGGCTGGACTTTGGTCCAGATACTGTGCTGGCAGTGCGCAGCCCTTTAATGCTGTGTCTCGTCTCTTCTCTTCACAGTGCCATCTCTGTGGAGCTGTACTACATCTTTGCCACAGTATGGGGTCGGGAGCAGTACACTTTGTATGGCATCCTCTTCTTTGTCTTCGCCATTCTGCTGAGTGTGGGGGCTTGCATCTCTATTGCTCTCACCTACTTCCAGTTGTCTGGGGAGGATTACCGGTGGTGGTGGCGCTCTGTGCTGAGTGTTGGCTCCACTGGGCTCTTCATCTTTCTCTACTCAGTTTTCTACTATGCCAGACGCTCCAACATGTCAGGGCCGGTACAGACAGTGGAGTTCTTTGGCTACTCCTTACTCACTGGTTATGTCTTCTTCCTCATGCTGGGCACCATCTCCTTTTTTTCTTCCCTAAAGTTCATCCGTTATATCTATGTTAACCTCAAGATGGACTAAGTTTTGGGTGGCAAAACTATTACTCCTGTCTCCCTTTTTTCACGCTCCATTTCTCTCTCTTATCAACATCTCTTCTGATTGTGCGATGGCGTTGTTGCCCTCCCCTTTGGGCCTCCCTTTTCCAGAGAGGGCCTGGAAATTATAAATCTCTATTATATAAGAAGTATATATTTGAACTTTTTAAGTTGCCTTTAGGTTTGGCCCTGACTTTTCTTTTTACAATTATCAAAATAAAATTTGTTAAGAAAAAGGATCCTGTAGTTGGAGGGTTTGGTCTGGATATAGGAACTCGAACCCTGCCGTTAAGGGCAGTGACCCTTAGAAAGCTGGGTTGGCCGCGTTATGCACGGAATTCAAGTTTTCCACAGAGCTTGGGAACTCTCGGCTGGAGGAACCTACATCTCCAGGGCGCCGTTTCCGCTCAGCAGCGCTCAGCCGGGCTCAGCCCAACGGAAGCGGCAGGGCCACAGCTCTTTGTGGGAAGCGAATTGAATCACCCTGGCGACGGGAGGGGCGCGGCGCAACGCCCTTTCCGCCGGAAGTGGGTTTCAGAGCCTCCACGTGCGGTCCCTCCCCGCGCTCCCCGCCGTGTAGCGGTGGCTCGGCTGCTACCATGGAGCCTGCGGGCCTGGAGCGGATCCTGCGGGAGCTGCTGTTGCCGGACACCGAGCGTATCCGCCGGGTACGGGGCAGGCGCAGCCGGGGCGAGCGGGAGGTTGCGGAGAAGTCCTGATTCTGATCCCCAGCCTCTCCCCAGGCCACCGAGCAGCTCCAGGTCGCTCTTCGGGACCCCGCCTCTCTGCCGGCGCTCTGCGACCTGCTGGCCTCGGCGGCAGACCCTCAGGTGAAGCTCCTGCCCCTTCTCGCTGAGCTTCCCACAGTACGCCACTGGTCAAGCCCCAGTTCCTGCCAGGACCCTCACATGCCTGTCTCCTTGTCCCAGATCCGCCAGTTCGCAGCCTTGCTGACCCGCAGACGACTGAACGCCCGCTGGCGACGGCTGGCAGAGGAGCACCGGGAGAGGTGGGCAGGGCCAGGGGCGGGGCGGGGCGGGGCCAGGCGGAGATGGGCAGACCAAGTACCAAACACCTGCCACCTGTGTTCCAGCCTCAAGTCCCTGGTCCTAACGGCCCTCCAGAGAGAGACAGAGTAAGTGCCTATCCGCCTTTTCGAGAGACCCTAAATGACTCCAGGCTGAGACCCTTTCTGGGTTTCTGTCTTCTCTTTCAGCTACAGGCTGGGACTTGGGGGGCAGGGACTTCAGTTTTAGACTAAGAGTGAAGCGAGGATTCTAAGCCTGTGTTGAAGACTAAAGTTCTTGAGAATGGGCTGTCAAAGAATGGAACCGAAATTCCCTCTGAGCCACTGTCTTATGTGTCCCAACTGGCAAAGATTCTGCGCTCTCACCCGGAGGTTTCTCTCCTGGCCACCCCATGGAGGCAGGGCCAGCATGTACAGGGAGGATACTGGAGGGTGATTGGGGGTCGGGGGAATCTTTCCTTTTTGCAGGCACAATGTGAGCCTTAGCTTGGCCCAGCTCTCAGCCACCATTTTTCGGAAGGAAGGCCTGGAGGCCTGGCCTCAGCTCATGCAGCTTCTTCAGCACAATACCCACAGCCCCCACATCCCTGAGAGAGAGGTACTATCACATGGTTGGTGGGAGGAAAGGACTGAGAGGCTCAATAGACCATGTAAGTTTTTCCCTTTCATTTCCACTCCTGGATAGATGGGGCTTTTGCTGCTAAGTGTAGTGGTGACCTCCCGGCCTGAGGCCTTCCGACCCCACCACCGGGAGCTTCTTCAGCTTCTGAATGAGACCCTTGGTGAGGTGGGCTCTCCTGGGCTCCTCTTCTACTCCCTGCGCACTCTGACCACCATGGCCCCTTACCTCGGCACTGATGATGTGGTGAGATGTGGGCCTTCACCTTCCCTGGCCCCCTGTCCTCAGGCCTTTATGTCCTCACCCTTGCAGGATACAGAACTACTTCAGATTCTTTCTTTGCCTTTTGTCCTTCCTAGCAATTGAGAGGGGCTACTGTGGGTGGCTGTGCCTGGGCTCTTCCTGTGTCCAGGCTTTAAGGAAGCTGCCAGCTTCTGGGGCCTGAGACTAGACTGCATCATGCTTTCTGTGATTCAACTCATCCTATGTCCTCTAGCCTCTCGCACGGATGTTGGTGCCCAAGCTCATCATGGCCATGCAGACTCTGATTCTTGTAGATGAGGTGAGGGCATGTGGGCAGGAGCTCTGTTGGAAGGAGAGTGCAGGAGCATCCAGCCTGGTCCACTGAAGAAGAGCATGATAACCCTGTGATTTGTCTGTCTGTCTGGCAGGCAAAGGCCTGTGAGGCCATGGAGGCCCTGGATGAATTGCTGGAGTCAGAGGTGCCTGTCATCACCTCCCATCTCTCTGAGGTCCTCACATTCTGCCTGGAGGTGAGCCTGGGGTGGGCAGGGCCCTTGCTGCTTGTTCTGGATTTTCCTTGCCTGCCTCTAATTCACAGTAGTCTCTGGGCAGGTGGCTAGAAACATGGCTCTGGGCGATGCAATACGTGTACGTATTCTCTGCTGCCTCACTTTCTTGGTCAAAGTCAAGAGCAAGGTGAGTGCCCTCCCAAGTACACTACTCCACCCCCACCTCCTTCCCTCATCTCACTCCTGGGGCTTTTGACCATCTCAGGGTATCTAATGTACCTTAGCTAAGATATTCAAGACTTGGTCTGGCCTCACCCCAGCTTCTGGCTTGGAAATTGAGAATCATCTTCTGGACCCTTCTATGGTCTAAAAGCTGGAATTTTTAATGAATCCATCTTGAGAGCAGATTATCAGGAACACTGTTCCACCCTCCCTCTCAAGGCCTTACTAAAGAATCGTCTCCTGCCCTCCTTGCTGCATACCCTTTTCCCCATTATGGCTGCCGAGCCCCCTTTGGGCCAGCTGGATCCTGAGGATCAAGATTCAGAGGAGGAAGAGCTGGAGATTGGACTGTTGGGAGAGACACCCAAGCATTTCGCTGTACAGGTGGGATGTGGGACAAGGGCGGGGCAGGGTGTTAGGTGGCTATGGGAGGTTGGGAGGCAGAGATGGAGTCCAGCAAAGTCTCCCTGTCATTTCTCAGGTTGTGGACATGCTAGCACTACATTTGCCACCTGAGAAGCTCTGTCCTCTGCTGGTAAGTATGGTTCCATCCTTCCCGTTTCCATATCCCCAGGTGTACCTAATCACCCCGAAGCCAAGGATATTTGGGCCTTGGTGGGTGTAGAGGGTCCACTGTCAACAGGAATGGGCAGGCTTGTGCTGGAATTTCAAGAGACTGCCCTGTTCTCCCCTAGATGCCCATGCTAGAAGAGGCCTTGAGGAGTGAGAGCCCGTACCAGCGCAAGGCTGGGCTCCTGGTGCTGGCCGTGCTGTCTGATGGAGCTGGCGACCACATCAGGCAAAGGTGTTTATTCCCGTCCTGCAGTGAGGGTGGACCATGGGGAGGAGGACCACATGGTTCATGGTAGTCCTCGTCTGTGCTTGTTATTCATGCCTAATTATCAATAGTGTTTTTCTTCTACTCTCTAAAGTATCCTGGTTTGAAAGATAAATGGCTGTAGGGACCAGGGAGTGGTACTCACCATGTGATGACAGAGAATGCCTTGGTTTTCCCCGGGGAATCAGGAGAACAGCTCAGCCTAGGGCTCTCAGGCCTTAGCTCTCAGACTGTGCCCTCTTGTCCTTTCCCATCCAGGCTGTTGCCCCCGCTACTGCAGATCGTGTGCAAAGGCCTGGAGGACCCATCGCAAGTTGTGCGCAATGCTGCACTGTTTGCCCTGGGCCAGTTCTCAGAGAACCTACAGGTCAGCAGGGTTGAATGTGGATAGCCACCATTTCAGTTCCCACCTGTCCCAGGGACCAGCTTCTCTTCAGCTTCATCTCTCCAGGCACCCCTTCTGCTATTGGCACTTAGGTATGTGCCCTATGGTTGAGCCAACTCAGGGCCCACTCTTCTTTCTCCCAGCCTCATATCAGCAGCTATTCAGGGGAGGTGATGCCACTGCTCCTTGCCTACCTGAAGTCAGTGCCTCCTGGGCACACACACCACCTAGCCAAGGCCTGCTATGCCCTGGAGAATTTCGTGGAGAACCTAGGTAGTGATGGCATTTGGGGGTGCGAGGGAGGCAACAAGGCTGTATCTTTGGCTGAAGGGAGCAAGGTGTGCAACTCCCTGAACTACCACCTGTGGTGGGGAGAGGGATGTGGTGGGACCACAAGGATGGTCAGCTTGGAGGCAGGTGGGCCTTCAGTAAATAGGAGACCTGGGTTGGTTGTTAGAAGGCTGCTCTTTCCCACAGGGCCCAAAGTACAGCCCTACCTTCCGGAGCTTATGGAGTGTATGCTACAGCCTCTGAGAAACACCAGCACCCCCCGGGCTAAGGAGCTGGCTGTGAGCGCCCTGGGGGCCATTGGTGAGGAGAAGGAGGCTGGAGATAGGGCACGGGGTTCTCCCAGAGAGCCTGTGGCGGGTGGTCCGGGCACCCCCTCCAGCTGGTTCTGTCTTTCCTATAGCCACGGCTGCCCAGGCCTCCCTTCTGCCCTACTTCCCCACCATCATGGAACACCTGCGGGAATTCCTGGTGACAGGCCATGAGGACCTTCAGCCTGTGCGGATCCAGAGCCTAGGTGAGGAAGGGGCTCCCAGGCAGGTCTCCCAGTGCCAGGAAAGGGCCGGTGCTCACCTGCTGTTCACAGAGACCTCTCCCAAGGCAGCACAGGCATCTGTCTTATCGAAGGAGGCACTCCTCCTGCACCTAGGAGCAAGCAGAATTTCTGAATTCTCCCAACTGCCACCTTTGGTCCGCCATTCCTCTGGCACAGCTCCTCATCCCAGTGCTAACCAAATCCTTGCCCCCACAGAGACACTAGGGGTGCTGGCACGAGCAGTGGGGGAGCCCATGAAGTCCCTGGCTGAGGAATGCTGTCAGCTGGGGCTGGGCCTGTGTGACCAGGTAGACGATCCTGATTTGCGGCGCTGCACGTGAGTGAGCCTTCACTTGCCCTCACCCCAAGCCCCAGTTATCTGGTTCTAGACCATAGGTTTCCCCCAGCTCCCTCATCCTATCCAACTACAGCAAACAGGAATGTACAGCTTCCACCTGCCTTCACCAGGTACAGCCTGTTTGCAGCCTTATCAGGGCTAATGGGTGAGGGCCTGGCACCCTACCTGCCACAAATTACCACACTCATGCTGTTGTCACTGCGTTCCACCGAGGGCATTGTGGTGAGCAGAGTGGGTGGGCTGGGCCGGTTGGGGAAGGTCAGCCCTGGGGTGAGACTTATCTCCTGGGCCCGGCTGAGCTAAAGTCCTTGCTGTGCCTCTTCTGTCCAGCCTCAGTATGATGGGAGCAGCTCCTTCCTTCTGTTTGATGATGAGAGTGATGGGGAGGAAGAGGAGGAACTCATGGATGAGGGCGAGGAAGAAGAGGATGACTCAGAGATCTCAGGGTATGGAAGGGTGCCATTCTAAGAGTGGTCAGAGGAATCTTAACTTTGGGCAAGGGCCCAGTGCTGGGCATGCTCCTGATGGAGCCTAATCACTGCTGCTCCCCACCTTACTGTAGGTACAGCGTGGAGAACGCCTTCTTCGATGAGAAGGAAGATGCCTGCGCTGCCCTGGGGGAGGTCTCTGTGAACACCAGGTGAGCACTGGCCCTTCCCTGGCACTGGGAACCCTACCTGCCACAAATTACCACACTCATGCTGTTGTCACTGCGTTCCACCGAGGGCATTGTGGTGAGCAGAGTGGGTGGGCTGGGCCGGTTGGGGAAGGTCAGCCCTGGGGTGAGACTTATCTCCTGGGCCCGGCTGAGCTAAAGTCCTTGCTGTGCCTCTTCTGTCCAGCCTCAGTATGATGGGAGCAGCTCCTTCCTTCTGTTTGATGATGAGAGTGATGGGGAGGAAGAGGAGGAACTCATGGATGAGGGCGAGGAAGAAGAGGATGACTCAGAGATCTCAGGGTATGGAAGGGTGCCATTCTAAGAGTGGTCAGAGGAATCTTAACTTTGGGCAAGGGCCCAGTGCTGGGCATGCTCCTGATGGAGCCTAATCACTGCTGCTCCCCACCTTACTGTAGGTACAGCGTGGAGAACGCCTTCTTCGATGAGAAGGAAGATGCCTGCGCTGCCCTGGGGGAGGTCTCTGTGAACACCAGGTGAGCACTGGCCCTTCCCTGGCACTGGGAAGCCCCCCAGAATCCCTTCCCCATGGCCGTGTTTCTGTCTACAGTGTGGCCTTCCTTCCTTACATGGAGAGTGTCTTTGAAGAAGTATTCAGACTTCTGGAGGTGAGTGGGCAGTGGGTGGGATTTCAGGGCTAGAGGCCCTGTGTTCTACCTGCACATAGCAAGTACATCCCGTCCCTCTCCATCCCACAGTGCCCTCACTTGAATGTACGCAAGGCAGCACATGAAGCCCTGGGTCAGTTCTGCTGTGCTCTGCATAAGGCCTGTCAAAGCAGCCCCTCAGAACCCAACACTGCTGGTGAGAAGGGCACTTGGGCCAGGCTGGGGCCTTTGTAAGTGGAGTGGGGTTGGGAGTGGGGGGACTGGCAGGGCCTGACCAGGGCTTCAGCCAATCATGTCCCCAGCTCTGCAGGCTGCCCTGGCCCAGGTGGTACCGTCCTACATGCAAGCAGTGTATGGGGAGCGGGAGCGCCAGGTGGTGATGGCTGTGCTAGAGGCCCTGACGGGAGTGCTGCGCAGCTGTGGGACTCTCACACTGCAGCCCCCTGGCCGCCTTGCTGAGCTCTGCAACATGCTAAAGGCTGTGCTGCAGAGGAAGGTGAGCGGGGCAAGTGGGCTTCAAGATGAGGAGGCGGCCTGGCCCCAGGTGGGGATCGTCAGAAGCTACAAATCCAGCTCTCCCATGCCCCCACCCTGTGGAAAGGAAAAGGGGCAGGAGAGCCTAGACTGAGCTAGACTACCTCTTTTTGCAGACTGCCTGTCAGGACACTGACGATGACGAGGAGGAAGATGAGGATCAGGTAAAAGCTATGGATGCAAATTGTGGGACCACACAGTCTGTTTGGTAGCTTCCATAGGGCAGAGTAGACAGTGCACTTGGGCTTGGCCTGGGAAGTCAGGTCTGCTAAAAGATTGGCAATGGCTCCGAATGACACAACCCTGCTCCCACTCAGGCAGTGGGGTTTGGGGTGGGCTTGGATTGATAGGTGAGCAGAGGAAGGCCAGAAGCAGCAGCTGGGCTGCAAAGAAGCCCAGCCTAGAAAGGTCTAGTCCTGTCACCAAGGGAAGTCCCCATGGGGACCACCAGCAGTAGAAGAGCATGATAGGAAGTACCACAGTCACAGATTTGACCCTGGTGCTTCAGCCTCTGACTTGGCCCCACAGGCTGAATACGATGCCATGTTGCTAGAGCATGCTGGTGAGGCCATCCCTGCCCTGGCATCCGTGGCTGGGGGAGATGCCTTTGCCCCCTTCTTTGCCGGCTTCTTACCATTATTGCTCTGCAAGACGGTGAGTGCACCGTCTTCTGGCTTTGAACCCCATTCCGCCCAATCCCCTGCTCTGTCCTAGTCCCAGACTGACTTGCACTCCTCCTCCCACCAGAAACAGGGCTGCACAGTGGCAGAGAAGTCCTTTGCGGTGGGGACACTGGCGGAGTCCATTCAGGGCCTGGGTGCCGCCTCAGCCCAGTTTGTGTCCCGCCTGCTCCCCGTGCTGCTGAGTGCCGCCCGGGAGGCAGACCCTGAGGTGCGGAGCAATGCCATCTTTGGGCTAGGTGTGCTGGCCGAGCATGGGGGCCGCCCTGCCCAGGAGTATCCTCTGCTCGCAGTAGGGGCCAGAGTGGCTTGAGAGTGTCCCTGGGGAATGGGAGACGTCTGCTGTATGTGCCTATTCCTTGACTGTGAACCAGTCACTTCTCCAAGCTGCTGGGGCTCCTGTTGCCTCTCCTGGCACGGGAGCGCCATGATCGTGTTCGTGACAACATCTGTGGGGCACTCGCCCGCCTACTGATGGCCAGTCCCACAAAAAAACCAGAGCCCCAGGTGAGTGATGGAGGTATTGGGCAGAGCCAGGAAGCCAGGGAGAGTGCGGGGCAAGGGGCCAGAACCATCTGTGTGTCCAGGTACTGGCTGCCCTGCTGCACGCCCTGCCACTGAAGGAGGACTTGGAGGAGTGGGTCACCATAGGGCACCTCTTCAGCTTCCTGTACCAAAGCAGCCCTGACCAGGTAACCCCGATGCTGGAGCTTGATGCTCCCTTCTCAGTGATAGGCAGAGTTGGCATCAGTTGTAGCTGAGGAAGTGATGGTTTAAGCTGCCCTTTGACTATCCATACCATTTTCTCATTGCTCTACAAGGACTGGCAGCCAGGCTTATGTGAGAGGAAGAGCTTCTCACCACAGAGCATTTTTCCTTAGGAGCCTTCATCCTGCCTGGCTGTTTTCAACTTCTGGTCTGAGCTAGAAGTCACAGCTTTCCTAGGCTGATTTCTTAGACCAAGCTCTTTCAGGCTGTGCTCCATGGAGCCTGGGTACCAGTCTGGGCCTCATCACTGTTCATTCCAATCAGAGCAACTCTGTTTTATGAATGAGATTTGCTTGTACCAAGTGGCTAGGCTGGGACCAATGGCTCAGAGCCCTGTGTCTGTCACCCTTGTTGTGCCACCCTTGTGTACTTTTAGAGACTATTGTGTCAGTGGAGCTCCTGGTTGTCTGGCTTTTGATCTTGAGTCCATGACTTCAGTCATCTTTGGTTATAATCCCCTGTCCTCTCCAAAAACAAAAAGTTTCACAATTGTCTTGGATGCCTGTGAATCAATATAGGCTCCAACACCCCTGGTAGGAGACTGCCTGTCCTTGGCCCCTACCACCCACCCCAGTCCTGGGGCCCAGGGGTGTTGCTACCCAAATTGGCCCTTCTTTTCCCACAGGTTGTAGATGTGGCTCCTGAGCTCCTGCGTATCTGCAGCCTCATTCAGGCTGACAATAAGATCCCACCAGGTGAGGGTAGCAGTTGTGGGCAGGGTGTGGGGAGGTGAGGAGCAACAGGGCTCAGTGAGCCTGGGGCAGCTAGGGGATGGGAGCCAGTTCTCCCTGGATCTCTCTCTCTCTCCACTATTCACCCAGACACCAAGGCTGCACTACTGCTGCTTCTGACATTCTTGGCCAAACAGCACACGGACAGCTTCCATTCGGCACTGGGCTCGCTGCCTAGCGACAAGGCTCAGGAGCTCCAGGACTTCCTAAGCCTCAACTAGAATGCGGGCTGCAGCCAGGCCAGAGGGAACAGCCTGCCCAAGCTCCAAGACCACCACTCAGCCCAGTTCCACCTCTTGCCTTACCAAAGATTCTGGGCCTCATACCCACTTGGGGTCCCAGCCCTGCTTGCTACCTTATGGTGCTGAGTCTGCTTTGCTGTGGGACAATACACAAAGGAGTCATGACAACATACTATAATAAAAGGCAGTTCATTTTCTGCTTGAACAGTAACTCTGAGATCAGGAAGGATAGAAATGCATGTTCAGAAAGGAGACAGGCAGGGCCTAGTGAGGCAGAACATGGTTTAATGTAGCTGGTTCTTGGCAGCTTTCTAACTTGATTCTAACTGCTGTGGAATCGTGGCCCTGGCTGAATCAGGAGGCGCCCGTATGGCTTCTCTTGTTCTATGCGAAGGATCTGCTGCGTTGCGAGCACTGGTCAAGAGGGGAAGAACAGGCTGGTCAGAGAGAGTCTTTACAAGTGTTCTCTGTATTGTGTGCCCTACACACATACATGCGTCCATACTCACCCAGGAGCAGGTAGAAGACCCGGGCAGCCACTCTGCGGGGACTGAGAGGTGACACCAGGCTGTTGAAATCAGGCTCCCTGTTGGCCTGTAGCTCCAGTGCCACTGCCCTGTAGGGATCAAGAACTGTTAGCCCCAGCCTAGGCCCACCCCACAGAGGCACCCCCTCCATGATACCTGTGCACAGCTTCAAGTGAGAGTAGCTCAGGCTCTGGGGGCAGCTCCAAAGGTATTTCCATGGGCACCTCAGGGAGTTCAGGCACCACAGGCAATGCAGGGGGCTCTGGCTGCTCTGCCTCAGCCCAGGCCCTAGAAGAACATGGGAGTCAGATGGAGCGAGGAAGTGGCAGCTGTGATGGTGTTAAGGGGTATACCCATCCTAGTCATTGCTCCACCTGACAAAGATTGCAGCCTGAGCTCACCCAGGCTAGCACTTACCACCGC
>NW_006436757.1:291324-305456 GCF_000325575.1 Pteropus alecto
TTCTGGGGGGATGAGGCTGATGCGGGTTTTCTCCTCCTCAGCTGTTTCTATGGAGAGCTCTGTTGGGGGAGGGGAAGGTCATGAGTGGGTCTGCTTGGATCTGAGCAGTCAGGACTTTGGGGCCACCTGATCAAACTGGATGCCAAAAGCTGTGCAATGACGTTACAAGCACCCAGGAGAGAGAACTGAAGAGAACCAATCTATGCTTCGTATGTTAAATGCTCCTCTGACAAAAACTGTCAGCAGTTGGAGTACCAGTTTCCTGGGACAGTGGTTACAGGAATCTCCACAGTCCCTGCCCCAGGTGCTTACCTGAAGACAGCATGAGGGGCCCACTGGGCTCTTGGGCCTCCCTCAGGACCTGGGGATAAGAGAAAGAACTAAGACCCTAATCATCACAGAAGCACTTGGGGAAAGGGTGAAGCAATCCCTGCACTGAACCTGCCTTGGCTCTGGAACAGGATGCACCCCAAGCCCAGGACCTGGTGCCATTGGCTTATATAGGCAGAGGATAGCTCCTGCAGGAAGGAGTGAAGGTGCAGTTACCTCAATATCACTCAGAGTTTCAGCCTTTCTCCTTTCCTCTTCAGCTGCTGCCTCTCTCTCAGCAGCCTCCTCCTCCTCAGGCTCCAGGGGTGGCATTCGCCTGAGTGCTCTTGGGGGTGGCTGGGCACAGTGGGTCCAGAAAGCCAGCAGTTCTGGGGATAGCCAGCCAGCTGGATGGGGACATGGTGGCAGCATAGACAGGGTTTGAGGCATGAGGAACACCAAGAGTGAGGAATATGGGATCAGGATCCCGCATGCTAACTCCTACCACACTTACAGTAAGTTGGGGTTCGGAACAGCTCTGTGGGGCTTCTGATGGTTCTCTCAGGAGGCTGCACCATTGGCTGCATGGTAGGAAAGACCAGAGCTCAGAGTCCCTCACTGCCCTTTCACCTCTGCAATGCCTTGTTCCGGGGCTTCTGTCCTTCCAACCCTTTCAGGCACATGCCTGCCCCTGCCTGCTGTGCCCACTGCTAAAAGGACTTTTAACTGGTTCCTGTGGATGTGCCAAGCAAGGTCACTAAAGGAGCATGGAGAGTTGTGCATGTGCAGACCCCCAATGCATGCACTTTGGGAAATGTTCCCAGTGCCTCCTGAGGAGTTTAGAAGGCCCCAGCATGCACCTGCCCCAGGCCCTCCCTGCCTCCTTCAATCCCCTGCAAAGCCTGGAGTGCACTCACACACTCCCAGCAGTGAGCTCTGGTGTACAGTTGTTTCTGGAACTGCTCCCGGGAGATCTGAGTCTCCTTGTCCCAGAACAATAACTGGCGGCGGCGGCGGCGAGCAGGTGGTGAAACGGGGGGCCTCCTCTGCTGAGTCGGGGGGGGGAGGAGGGGGATGGGAGTAAGACTACCCATTACTCCTTTTTCCTGACATCCTGGTGGACTGCAAATAGTCCCCACACAGCCACCCCAGAGGTCCCTGGAGAACAGGCTGGGTGGGCCTCCAGGAGCCTGTGCAGCTCCTACTCTGCAGGAGCATACCCATTTGAAAGTACAGCTGGATAACCTGAAGTATGGGCAGGGTCAACTTTTAACTAATTTGTACAAATGCCTGTGTAGGCTAGCAGTGGCCTAGGGTTTGGGGAAACAATATGGGTGAGCAGCTCTGGGAGAGGAGGGTGAAGAGAAGGAGAAGGCTTGGAAGGTCTACTACTCACCTCTGGGCTGAGTGGGGCCGGGAGACGCAGCTCCTCTGGGGGCGTCACCTCTGCAACAACATGCTAGGTCCTGGCTCCACCCCACACCCTCTGCCCTCGCAGCCACCCAGGCAAGAAGCTAGCAGGTCCTCCCTTTAGCAAGTGGGAATACAGAGTCTTTGTCTGCAGTCGTTGTGCAGGTGCCCCCAGGAAAGGACCCAGGCATGGCAGATACTCACCAGCAAGCAGGGCCTCAGGCTCCCAGACTGCTGGCTTCAGCTCCTCAGGGGCTAGGACTGGGCCTGGAAGTGGTTCTGCTGCCCCTTCCACCCTGAGGGAAAATGAGCAAGAGAGATGAGGGTACTCCTCCCAGTACTGACCCTCTACCTGGCCCAGGGGTTTCTGCCCTTACCGTGCAAGAGCTATAGGTGAGAGCGGGGGAACTGTAATTTCCATTTCCGGGACTCGGGGCTCCTCTTTGAACACTGCAGAGAGAGGATAAGGGCTCAGAGCACAGAAGAGAAAAGATGGGAGCACTACCCAGGTCCAGATTGCCCGTGTCCGCGGCCTGGCTGTCTAGCACCAGCCAGGCCCTACACTGCCAGATGAGCCTGCCTCGTTCCTCCAACAAGATTGCTTCATCTTCCTCAGCAATGAGCAGGTCCAAGTCTCGGCGGCTAATCTCTGGGAGGTCCCGTTCACCCTATCATGAAAGAAATAACAAGGAGAAGGGGCTTAATTCCATTTCTGAAAAAAGGAAGTGGATCCAGGAGGCTGAGTCTGAGAGGCATGCCACAAGACTGGACCAAGGAAGCCCAGGGGCCCAAGCGCCAGGGGCAGAGAGAGGGGAAATGGAAATGGAGAAGGCAGGACTTGGGCAGAGGGAAGTAGATGCAAGGGTGCCAGGCTATCGGAATCAGGTATTAGGCCTCAGGCTATGTGTGCAAGGGGACAACTCACCTCGATGCGTAGCATGCGTATAGGCTCCGCCTCCTGGAGGGTGATGGCCTCAGGAGACAGCACAGTGACCAGAGGCCTGACTGGAGGGGCAGTAAAGTCGTATCAGCCCCTCTGCTTCTTTCCAAGTTCCCACACCCATGTGGTGAAGCAAAAGCATGGACTCTGGAGTCAAGTCAACCTGGTTCCAGTCAGGCCAGTCACCAGCCATTTGACCTTGAATACATTGCTTAACTACTATGGGCTTCAATTTTCTGACCAGTAAGATGGGGATTAGAATTCTGATCGCATGGGACTCTCAAGAGGCAATGATGAAGTTACACACACAAGGTGCCCCTCACAGGGCCTGGCTCTTGAGAGAAGCTCAAAGATGATTACTTCTTCAGCTCTTGGAGCTTCCTAAGCCCCTCACCAGAAAGAAGGCTCACCTGGTTTCCCAGGCTCTGTAGGGACTTCAGGAGGGGCCTCCTCAAGAACTCTCTCTGGGGTCACAGCCTCCAAAAGGTGTCGAATCTTTGGGGAGGGATTGGGGACAAAAGATAGAGTTCAACTTCTGCCCCCTTCTTTCCCTCTTTTACAACTCTGTTCAGGCAATGGATAGTAATAACTAATTCTTTATGTCTAATTCTTGCAGCACTGACATCAGCATGCAGTGAACCCACTCACCATCTGGTCTTCCTCCCATTCCTACCCTCATGGCTCCCGTCCCAACCAGTAATGCAACCTTTGTCAATTTGTCTGTGCGAGAAGCACTGCATCCTTATATCAAGTGTTGTGGGGAACAGAAGGAACAGAAAAGATTCTTGATCTTAAGCATATGGTCTAGTAAAGAGACGAGTTTGTATATGACCCCAGCAAAGGTCAACACAAAGAATAAAATAAGGCCTTAGTAATGTGCTAATTCAAGAATGACATTTGTTTCTGGCTGGGAGTTGGATAGAGACTTCGTGGAAAAGAGTAGCATTTGAGCAAGGTCTTTAGGGATGTGTAGGATCTGACTAGTAGAGAACAAAGGATGACCATTATGGGCTAGGAAAACAGCATAAGCAAAGAAGTGCATGCGGCGTCTTTGAAACACAGGAACCAGACTGGTGTTTGGGAGCCAAAGATGCCAAGAGGATGTGCTTAGATGTCTGCGGAAGGCTAGCTCTGGATCAGGGCACAGAGAGCCCTAAATGCTAGTATTCCATTTGCAGTGGGGAACCACTGGAGGTGTTTTTGAAGGAAGAGTCACATTATTGAAGTTGCAGAGATATTAGGAATGGATGGAGAAGGACATGGGTAGGGAAACAGTGCTGAGGGACAATGAAGGCCTGGATTAGGGCCTTGGCAGTAGGAACAGTGTGGAGATGAGTGGGGACAAGAGCTGCCTCTAGGTTGGTCTTGAGTAGGTAGCTAAGTGGAGCTGGGTCCACCATGACAGTCTCCCTAGCATTGACTCCTGTGGGGCAAAGCTGTGGCAGGCTCCCTTCCCCTAACCCATGTCAGACTGGTGCAGGAATAGAACTCCCCTTCTGCACTGTCAACTCATCAGCCTGAGGTGTCCTAGAGGAATAAATACTACCTGAGGGATATCGAAGGGACTAGGAAGTCTAGGATCCACAGACATTATCCCAAAAAAGGGGTCTGGAGCATCTTCCAAGGTCTCCATCAAGGCCAGGCGGTTAGGAAGCAGCAGGCTCGGTCTGAGAGAGAATGTGGCTGTCAAGGACTGAGGCTGAGATGGGCTCAGGCCAAGCAGGGAGGTCCCCCACCAAAGGCTGGGTGGTCCCAGTCCCAGAGGAACACTCACATCTCAGTCTCCACCATATCTATTCGGATCTGCAGCTGAACACGGTGCAGACGCTCCAGGATGTGCTGAATGTCCTCTGTGGGAAGGCAGGACAAGGTAGAGAGCTAGCCTAGCTGAGGGTCATTCAGCTCTGCCCCGCCTCAGAGCCTTCCCAGCCTTACCTACGAGATACTGGCATTGTTGTGAGTAGACCCGGATCACGCCAATCTGGAGCTGGGCTGAGAGATAGAGGGAGAAGCGGGGCCTCGGCAAGCCGGGCTGGGGAGGTTGCACTCGTACCAGCAGGTAATTGAGGATTTCCTCGCTGGGGAACAACGCACCCTGATCACCGCTGCACAGAGAACCAGCCCCACAGCTTTGCCCACCCCAGTTCACCCGCTAACCCACACCAGCACCAGGTCATTCCTCCCTTTTCTGGGCCTTACCAGGTCTTCACCACGTTAACTTTCAGGTATTCTCGCTTCACCAATCGGCTGCCGCGCGTCGCTGCCAGCCTGGACCGGGTGGAGGTGGTAATGGAAGGGGAGCTATCAGACAGGGATTCTAGGGCTCCCCTCCTGGCACGCCCACTCTGGCCCAGCCGGCCCTTACCAGATGGTGGCGAAGCAGCCGGTGTGGCGCTGAAGCACGTTGGGATAGTAGAACATCGTTCCTCCGAGGTTTCACCCTCTCGTCGTCCACCACTCCTCTGTTTGAATCTCGGCCCGAATTCTTTAGGGCACGGGATTTCCCGGCACCGCGGGAGAAGGATTTGGGCAGGTGGCGCTGCGGGTGGACCTAGAATGCTAAAATAAATGGTGGATAAATGATTAAAGGGACAAGTAAAAGGAGATGCATACTGGATACACAGGGATGCCCCTCTCTGTCAGCCCTGAAGGTTCGCACGCCACGTGGGTGCTTCGAACTTACTAGATTCAGTTTGGGTTGCAGGTTGGAGATGCAGAGCTCTGAGGAGAGGCTAGGGCAGTGGTTCAGACCAAGTCCTGAGGGGGAAATGATTGTCCTCCGAGAAATGCTGAGCTCTGGGGCCTTTGCACTCAGCTTGGGCAGTGGCAGTCTCTCCGGGCCGCCCTCCAGAGGGACTAGATCCCACCTCAGGGAGCACTCCGTCTGGTGTTCTGCGCCTTGCTCCTGATTAGATGACAGCAGGCCCCAGAATAGCCTATGGGAAGAGGGGTCCGCGAAGCAGTGCTGTTCCAGGGCGACGAGAAGCAGGCCGAGGGTTCCCCAGGCGGGAACGAACCGATCTGCAGAATCCTGCGCGCTGTGAGGCTTTTATGAGGTGTCCTGACCAATGGGCTCTCGTTCTCTCCTCTGGTAACAAGGGTTCCTCGGAGGCTCTTCTCTGCCGACCAATGAGCGAGGAGCAAATTTCCGCCTTTCCTATCCAGCATGGTAACAACTTCAACCAGCAGGGGACGTTAGGTCATGCCCGGGGCAATAACCTTGGCTGACCCTGTTCGCGGCCTGGCCTGCGGTTAGACCTTGCTCTTTCCCCCAAATTCCACCAGGTAGCAATTGATTGGTCTCTCTTTGTGCCAGTCTTGGGCCTATCATGAGCTGGGCAGGTAGAAACGGTGTGAGGGGGCCTGGGAGCCACTACGGGTAGATGGGGAAGACGGCAGATCTCACAGGAAGCAGTGAGAGGACTTGCAGGGTAATTTTCTAAATGAACAGTTTAGATTGTGGGCATGCCTGATCTGGCTGTTTTCCAGTTGTGACTGTTTTCCTGGCTGAAATAGACTTTAGCTTTGTTGGATGCAGGACACACTCTCAGCATACAAAAGCCATTTATCTCAAACAATTCTTTGTGTAAAATTAAGTCATATTCTAGTTACCAATATCCCTTGTTTCCATTCCGCCTGCCTTTGCACATCCATTTCTTTGGCCTAGATGCCCTCCCCAGCCTTGACTCCAGGGCATGCTTCTGCCTCTTTAAGATAGCTCTTATTGCAGCCAATCTGACCCTATTTTATTTTGCTCCTTCAATCTGGGAGCTCTTGAGATTGGGGTCTTGTGTTTTCAATTAGTGCCTGGAACCTAGTTCAGTAAATATTTGTCAAATGAATGTGCAGTTACCCTAAACTTATGACCATAGAATGTCAATGCTGAAAGGGATTTCAAAATCTAGTCCAAGTCTTGCCTTTACAGATGGGAAAACAGAGGCCTATACAGACTGCTTCTCCCAGACCACACAGCAACTCAGTGACATCCTGGTTAGGAACTCTGCTCCCTTGAATTCCAGTGTTCCCAATCCCTATTCTACCATGCTTGGCTAAATTGGTTTCTGCGTGACACAATTGCTTCAATCACTGTACATATGTTGTCAATGTTCATAAGTGTTCACATTGGGGCACAAAAATGATAAAATGGGGGCACCTGCCCTTAAGGTGCTTAGAACCTATTTTAGGAGATAAGCAAGGGACGTAGAATTTGTTCATCCATCCATCCATTCATTCGGCAAGTATTTAATAGACCTTCACTAGGGTTTTAAACAACATTTTATTGAAAAAGGAATCAATATCTGATTTGTTGGGAGAAGTAGCAGAGGTCACAGGGAAATGACAGAAATGTAACTTGAGAGCACTATGTGCCAGACACTCCTCTAGACACCAGGGATATAGCAATGAACAGAACAAGTCCTTGTTCTCATAGAGTAAGAAAGGAGAGAGCATAAGGAAGTAGACTAATAGAAATATGTGAAGTAGTTAGTGCTATGAAAATGAGGCAGCATAGGAGAATAGAGAGCAGTGAGGGCTGACGTGTAGGTGGGGTGCTCAGAGAGAGGGTAAGTCATGTGTCTACCTGAAGGAAGAGTATTTTAGACAAAAGAATTGGCAAGTGCAAAAGTCCTGAGGCAGAAATGTATTGGTGGATTCAAAGAACCTGGAGCAAAGTGAAGAATGGAGAAGAATAGAGAAGAATGGCAAGGGATAAGGTTAGAGAGGAGGATGGGAGCCACATCACAAGGATCTTGGAGTCTATTGTAAGGATTTGGGTCTTTCCCCTTAGTTGAGAGCCAATGGAGGGTTTTGAGCAGAGGAGTGATATGACAAGATTTGTGTTAAGAAGACTTACACTGTGTTGAGAATAGGCTAAAGGTGGACAAGAGTGGAAACAGAAAAGATGTGGAAGGAAGCAGGAAGAGGTGTGAGAGACGGTGGTGACTTGTTCCAAAGTGTTATTGGTGGAAGCAAAGAGAAGTGGTCAGATTCTGGATAGCTTTTAAAGGAATGACAGGATTTTCTGATGGATTGCATGTGGGGTATGAGAGAAAATGGAAGTCAAGGAGGAAGCAGGTACAAGGAAGATCCAGGAAGGATTTCAGCATATTGAGGGCACAACAAGTCTTGTGCATCTGTGTACTCAGCACTTGATTTCTTTACTACTAGTGCAGATACCTGATTAGGCTCTTGGCTTCTCAGGAGGAAAATGGGCAAAACTGAAGAGAAGGAAGGTCCAAGGAAGCAGAAAGGCTCAAAAACATCACTGAAGGTTGTCAGGTGAGACAGCAAGAAGTTTCTTGAGGATCTAGGCATCTAGCTTTGATCATGTAGGTGATCATGTAGCTGAAGGCTTATAAGAGTGAAATGACAGGAAGGGATCTAGTCTAGGAGGCTCCTTCTCCTCCAGTCTGGTGTCATGTGTAGGAAGTGGGGAGCTGGAGACCGTGGCAGTCAGGGAAGTGGTGACTTAGGTCTGAACTAGTCTGCTGGAAGTGAGTGTACAGAGAGGAAGGATGACAAGTGGTCTTGTAAAGGAAGAACTTCCAGTTCAGTGGCAAAATAAACAGGGGGTGGAGGAGTCAGCTGATTTGGACCCCTCAAATCTCAGCAAAGTGTTGGTGACATGGCAGGTTAGGCCAGGTTATCTTTTGTGGGGCTCAGATAGAATGAGTTTAAGAGTACTCTTCAGTCAGGGTGACAGTGCACCATGTGCTAGGAGAAGAGGCGCCAGGGCCTGGTCTGCCCCAGACACAGAAGGTTCAGCAATTCTTCCCCGATTCCCCCTCCCCTGCCAGGCCCCAAGGCCTCTAGTCCACAGTTTCAGGTCAACTTCAAGTTTTCCCATTCATTCATATCTCTAGTCCAGAGTCCAACCCTAGACCTGTTGCAAAGGCACAAATCAGAGGCCTCTAGTCAAGAACTGTGGAGCCCAGATCTTCTCATGTGAAGTTGGTGGCTATATTGGCTGTAGGCTCAGTGCCCCTCTCAGTGGCTGACCCAGACCCCAATTCTGGTTGCCTAGAAGGTACAGAGAGCTAGGCCCAGCACCCACAGAGCCCAGACTGCATCCTAACCAGAACCACCCGGAGGGGAAGAAAGGACCCCAGAGATGTCATTTCCCTGTGATCCCTTCTTTTCTCAACAAATCAGATACTGATTCCTTTTTCAAAAAAATTTTATTTTAAACTATTAGTGAAGGTCTAAGAAGAAAATATAAAGTGCTTGGCTTTAGGGTTCGGGGAAGAGGAAATGGTCCCTCTGAGTTCACATCACTTGGACTTTCTCATTTCAGTTCCTCAGAGATAAAAGAGGGTCTAACTCAGAAACTTAAGAAACAAACAAACAAAAAACAAAACAACAACAAAAAGAAACCAGATAAAAATCATGCTTGAGTTCTCCACCAGCCAGACATCGTGAGCAGTTCAAAAACATAACCATCACAGACAACCACTAAGAATTATCACCAAGGGAGGCAGGTCAAAGGAAATAGGAGGAACAGAGTGGAGAGGAGGAAGGTGGGTCCCCCAGGCTCTGCACCAGGGACAGAGTGGCTGCCTGGTCCTCTGGAGTCTCCTTCAGTAAATGTCGGGCAAAGGCCTGCTCCATCTGTGCCAGAAGAGGTGGGGAGAGGGTATCAGCACAGCAGGGGCAGTCACCACTCTTGCCCTGGGAAGGCCCCTCTCCTCATGGAGCTCCCTCGCCCACATAGGCAGCTATTCTTCCGTTGCCCCAAACTCACCTGCACTGTGATAAGACTCTGTAGGGTGTGGCTGGGGCTAGGGCTCTCCTCCCAGAAATTCAGTGTCACCTGGAACTTGGGTGGGGGGCCCAGGCCCTGGAAGTACCTGGCCAAGTCTGGAAGAGAAAGGGTTAATTGTTGGAAGAAAGAAAGAGAAGGGTGAGAACCACAGGCAGGGAGGAATAGGGAGGAACCCATAATGGAGAAAGAGGTGGCAGTGGGGCCACTTGGAGACCAAGGCCACAGCAGGAACTGCAGGGTCACGAGGCTGCTTTGTGCCAGAAATGGTAGGAATCAAGTGGCTACTCACCCATGTGCAGACAGGAAAAGGTGATCTTTCCTCGAGTAACAAGCATATAGAGGTAGCCGACTGTTATACAACCTGACATGCTGTCTGCTGGGAGTGTTCAGTCCTTGTAGCAGCAGGCCTGGCTGCTGAGCCCACGCCTTGGCTGCCTGCTCACACCCTCCCTATGCTAAGGCACCCATGACCCTGGGAACACTCATGGTCTGCGTCTCTTATACTCCTGCCCACCCCCATGTCAGATTTAGAGTTGAACAGAGGCAGGAAGTGAAATTCCAAGCATGCACTGGAGAGGGGCAACCTGAGGGGATGCCTAGCGTGGTAGGGCCAGGATGTATGACATGCGTCAGCTCTCCCGAATGCGTGGATGGGTGTGTGTGCCAGTGTGTGTGCAAGGTGTACCCTGCCATGATTACTGTATGGTATGTTTCAATGTGATGGTGCCCTCTGAACTGTGACAGCCTTGTGCTGGGATCCACCTGAGCCTCATCTTCCACAGCCCGAACTGTAGAAGGAGGGCTGCCAGGGCTGAGCATAGGGCCCCACAGGATGTGTACCTAGCAAGTGCAGGGTGCCATGCACAGGCTGTGATGGTGGATCCATTGGAGGGAGCACAGGGTAGGGACAGGGCCCAGGGAGAACCAAGAGGTAGGGGCAGGGGCTCGGGTGCTAGGATGCAGCAGCCTCACCTCTGCAGAAGTAAGTGGTTCTGAAGAGCTCCACACACTTATTGCTGGGCAGCAGGTGTGGGCCTGGACCAGGCGGGGCCTGGGGTGCGCTCCAGGAGATGGGAATGGGGCAAAGGCGCTCCACGAAGAGGCCTCGGGAGTTGCTGGCCACCAGGACACCTTTCTCAAGCTGGCTCAGCAGGCGCTGGGTGGGCTCTTGCGGGCCAGGCTTGGGAAATACCACCTGCTCCATGCCGTCGTACTGAGAGCTTGAGGGCTCAGCCACAAGGCGGCAGTCCAGGCTCTGCACCTGGACCTCATCCACCACGCGCCCGTTGTAGATGAAGGTAAGCAGCAGCGAGTAGTCTGTGGACAGAAAGCGACCATCTGTACCAGGGCCTCTCTCCAGGGGTTCACCTGGTCAGCATGGGGCTCTGGGGAAACAAAGAAGAGCTCTTTGCAAATACAACATCGGCATGTTGCTGTTGAGGGATGTGAGGCTGAGAGGGAAGCCAAGCGAGGGCTGGGGAGGATGAGGTAGGCTGTGGGGCGGGGGCAGCAGCTGTACCTTCTAAGGTTATAGATTGTGCCCTCCCTCCTCACTCTCACTTTCCTAACCTTCACCAGCCAAGGGGCTCCTGTCAGACTTTCCTATACTCGAGAAAATAGCTGATACATAGATTTACAGAGGCTTCAAGGCTTAATGCCCAAGGCCTTAGGGTTTATAAGAAGGTCCCTTTGCTTAACCCATAGAAATCAATATCTTAAAGCAGATTTCCAGGGAACAGAATGCATAAGATTTAGTTCTGAGAAGCAAGCTATTTGAAGTCTGCAATCTGGCCAGGTGCACTGCCTAGAAACCAATGCCTCTGTCTGGGTATGCTGAGCCCAGGCTGCTGCAAGCCCTGACAGATTGGATAATATGTGCATAGCCATAGGAAGATGATCTGCAAAGATCGGGAGCCAGGGTAAGTCAGACATGCCAAGTACCTGAGTCTGGAGGGGGCAGAAGCTCCGGAGACACCTGATCTCCTTGGAAAGGGGCCTCAGTTGTGTCTGTACCTGGAAGGGAGGAAAGGGACGTCATCCAGAGTGGGACGGGAGAGTCTAAGGGCCAGAGATTGTGGCATGAAGGATGACAACAGGCGGGGGAGGCGATACCTTCCTGAGGTTCAGGGCTGTTGCTGCTGCTGCTGCTGCTGCTGCTCCCAAAGTCTGAATGGCTTGTTCCCCCATTGGCCCCCACCTCCTCCTGCAGACACAGTATCTATTGTTGGCCTCCTCTCCCTCTACTGTCCTGCCCTCAGGCTCACCCCATGCCCTCCCCAGCTCTTACATTTTTGAGGGGGTCCTGGAGCAAGGAGGGACTAAGTATACAGTTCTTTGTAGTACCCGCATTCTCCTCCCTCTCAGGGGACACGGAGCTATGATGTCTCTTTGGTGGTAGTTTCTGGGTGCCTGGTGGGGCTGTGGAATATTGTTGAGGGGGAGAGAGAGGTCAGAGCCTAAGTGGGGACAGAGGTTAGGGGAGAGAAAAGAGGTAGTGAAAGGTTGGCAGGACTAGGCAGGGGAACCTGGGTAGCAGCTCCCCAAGGACAGGGACAAGGTAGAACTCTGACCGAGGGGCCTACAAGGAGTCCCACCACCTCCTAGGAGGCTCATCTCCACCCTTCCTCCCCAGTCTGCTGATTCTAGGAGTGATGGGCAAGGGAACACTCACCAGGGACGGTACCTGGAGGAAGCAGCCGATACACCTTGTAGGGCTCAGCCCCATCCCTATGACCATTCTCAGGAACCTCCTCAAATTCGAGACTCTTGTTGAGAGCACAGCGCAGACGAGTCTTCCAGATAGCGGGGCCTTCTGTGTCCCCCTCTTTGTACTTTCCCTTAAATATCGCCCAGGCCTAGGAAACAGAGAAAGTGAAAAGAGGTGACATGTTATAGACCCCAGCTGACCCTCCACAAGGGCCAGCTTCATGGACATGCAGCATGAGCACTTGCACAGAAAGGCCTGTGTTGGGTTTATGCTCAGCTGTTGCCATCTTGAAATCCTCAAAAATATTTGCATTTTCATTTTGGGGGCTCTGACAATTACGTAGCTGGTTGTATTGGTTGTATCCTTTATCTGAAATCCAGGCAGACATAACCCCTGAGCACTTCGAAGGAGGGGCTGGTTCCCAGGCCCTTTTACCTTGAAGAAGGCAGCATCCTGGTCCTCCCGGAAGTCCTGCTTGCCTGCATGCTTCCAGGGAATCCGGAACATGGTCTTAGCTTCATCTTCCCAGCACACCCCTGGGAACTGCCCGCTCTCCACTTGCTCCACCACCCAGTTCCGGAGTTTTCGGGTACAGCGTGCCTTGCCTGATGCCATCCTGAGGATAAGAGCAGCATCAATAGAACCAATTCTTTGGGAGGGAACATTTACTGAGGTTCTGGCCATTTGGGTTGTATTCTGGCAAGGGCCCCCAGAGAACTCATCCATCTTTTGTCTGTAGACATTTATTTCAAACTTCTTGAAGCCATATAGTTTTGTTTCTGCCATCACTGGCAATTACCCCCCACCCCCAAGAAACAAATAAAAACATTCTTTTTACTACCCTAATACCTGTGGCATTGGAAGGAAACCTTAGGCATGGTCTTAATTTTAACACTTTTCAGGAATCTATTGTTTGTAAGAATTTCCTTGGTGTTCTATACCTGGTGAGAGGCTCTGTCTAGATCCCAAGCATTTGCAGAGGCGGCATCTGCTTCTCAAATGCCTCACCCTTCACCCACCACTCCGGAAACCACCATGACCCCCATCATCCCCACTGCTTGCCCCAGGGGTAGGTGGGGCAGGGAGCTGGGGGCAGGGGCGGAGCTGCAGCATAAGTGGGCAGGGCCAGAAACCACGAAAACAAACAGGGTCGAGTGGAGTGGGCAAACAGCCTTCTTCCCTGAACAACTGGGCAGCAGGTCCTCCTAGCCTTTGCCTATAGAGCTTGGGACACAGGTCCTGGTCAGTCTCTTACTCAGGCCAAACCTGCTTCCTGGCTCACAGGCCTTCTGTCTATTCCTGTCTAGCAGAGGGGCCTCCCAAGCACCAGCCCCCTTGCCTGCCCCTCTGATCAAGCAGAGCCCTCCAGCCCTAGATCCAGGCTGCCACCAATTCTTGGCTGATCTTACCTGAGCTGCTGTGCAGGCTGTCCCAGGACTCGACTGACCTCAGCTCAGCTCTTGGCTAGGCAGCTTCCTGATAACTCCGCCCTGTTTTTACAGTCCCCACCCTGTTTCAGTTCTCCTTCAGGGAGGTCTGTTTCCCTGAAATCACGTGGTCTCTGAGTTGCAGGGCCATGGGTGGCCACCAGGGGGAAGCAGCGTTTGAGAATCTCTGTTGGAATCTGTCAGAGGCAGGAGGAATCCTCCCAGCTCAGTCTTCCTCTCCTTTCTCCCTGATACTCCTTGCTTGTATTTGACCATCTCTGTGATACTGCTGCTTCCCTAGGGAGGCTACAGTGTGCTGGAGTCTGACGCCAGGGCCTCTGGATAGCTCTGTGTCACCTGTGCATCTATGTTCACCCACGGTACCTGTGTGGTATCTATTAGGTGACCTCAAATATCAGCTGAATTTGATGAAAGGAAGAGGGATACAGGGAAGGCAGAAGTCAGCCAAGGCCAAGTGGGTGGAGAGGGCCTCCCTTTGCCATCCACAGTGTCAATTCCTTCCTGGTCCTCAGTCCAGGGAGGGTCAGGCGGCGGGCTGTAGGGGGCCCTTTCAGCAAA
>NW_006436757.1:305654-308504 GCF_000325575.1 Pteropus alecto
GGCAAGGAGATGCCTCTTTATTGGTGCTGGAGCTGTTCTTGAGGGAGTTAGGCCATGGGAACCTCATTGGGACCTTCACTCTGTTACTTCCTCCTGCGGGGGATACTCTGTCCCAAGGGCACCTCTTCCATCAGTTTCTGCAGAAGGAGAGAGAAGATGATGATCCTGGAAGCTTGGAGCTCAGACACACGCTGGACAGACTTCTAGAGCATAGAGTCAGAGGAGAGGCTGGGGGTAGGCTTCACCTGTAACAAGCGGATGTGGTAGGTAGGGGCATCCTCCCCAGCCAGTGGCTGGGGACGCACATGCAGGTAGCGCTCAGCAGCCGTCTCCAGCTCTTCCACCTCATACAGGGTGGCTGGGTCCAGTGAGTGGGCATTGATGAGGCTTACAAGATACTCTTTGTAGTGTGCCCTGGGGAGATAAGAGGGTGGGATATTGCTGGGCACAGGCATACCTGGATGAATAAGACTGACCATCCTCACTTGCTGCATGTGTAGGCACTTGTGCATGTGTACGCACCTGCCAACCTGTGCACATTGCTTGCTATTACCTATCCAGGCCTTTGTCCAGAGAATCTCTTCCTCCCACTCCTTGCAGGATCTGCATCTCCCAGAGGCCCACTTTATGGCCTGGGAATACCCTCAGTGCTCCCATCCTCTCTCCCCAACACCATGCTCCTGCCTGGCACTCACTGGCAGAGGCCCGCATAACCAGCTGGAGTCTCCTTGCCACAAGCTTCATCCCGGAGCCCATTGGGAACCTCTTTCTGCTCCATCACTCGGCAGCCACCTATGGGTAAGGGCAGGAAGGGACCCTTTGTTGAGAGGAGGCCACTGACCACCAAGCCCCAGAAGAACTGGGATGGAGGCACAGGAGGCCTCCATGGAGACCAGGAGGACAGGAGCCCCTGCTCTAACAGTGGTGGTAGTGGTAGCGGGTACTTAGAGATGCCATTGTGGCAGACCAGCTCTGATACTGAAGCAGAGACTTTGCTATCCCTGCTTTTATCCAAACTGGCTTTTGGCCCATAATCACATATTCCTTGAGACAGCTCTTTTGTGATTTAGCTCTTGCATAGTTAGTTAACTTATTCTGTGAAGGTATTACTCTATCTGGATGGTAAGAAGTGGGGTATATTAGAACCATATATAACATCTTTCTGTTGCCTTCATGGAACCTAAGACAGTGCAACTAGCAAGCCTCATTAAAAACTCATTGAGTTAACTAATGAATTATTACCCTTTGGGAATGGGAGAAGAAAATTAGCCTCGAGGTGCCAGGTGCTTTAATGTGGCTTCATGTAAAATAGCTGAGCTGCAAGGTAGATATTATCCCCATTTTACAGAGGTAAAAACAAGGCCTGGGGAGGTTAACTCACCAATGGGAATACAACATGTCAGCACAGGACGGGCCTTGAGCTCAGGTCCGACCCCAGACCCGAGCCTACCCTTTACCTACCGCACAGTGGGCGCCCAACCAACCCTCTCCCCTTCTCCAAGGCTTGTCCCGACACTCACCTCCAGGGACTGCCCGGGCTCCTGCTGGAGGCTCTGTGTTGAACATGACGTTATTGTCCTGAGAAGGGGCAGACAAATGGACGTTAGGTTCTCCTTGATGTCAGCCCACTGGATTTCCCAGCATACAGCCTTTCCCTTCTTGCCACCCTGGGTTCTGCCTCCTCTCCTTAGCAACCTGCAGACTCAGCCAGACTGGCCGCCCCTGACCTGTAGCAGCTTCTGGAGCCGGAGTGCAGTCCAATCTCGCAGGTAGAAGAGGCAGTCTCGGGGGTGGTGGCCATGTAGGGACTTTTTCACTCTGCAGTTAGGGTCTGGACATTTCTGGCAGAAACCCAGATGGGAGAGAGGAAGTTGGAGACTGTTGGGGTCCTGGCCTCTCAGGAACCCCTGTGTGAGGGGTGTAGGGGTGGGGGGAGATGGAGACACTGGAGGGTCTGGAGCAAGCAAAGGGGGAGAGGGGACAGAAAGAGGTAATTTACACCCCACCAGCCTCCTCTCTTCCACTGGGCCACCCCTCAGTGGCCTCTGTCCCCCACACCTAATGGCAGCCCCTCACCCTTTTATCCCTTCCACCCCATTCTCTGGGCTCACATTCTTGGCATAAAAGGCATTGTAGCATCCACTGCAGAACTGGTGGCGGCACTGGGTACAGTGAAAGTGCATGCAACCTCCTCGGGCCAGTGCGTATGAGAACTTGCACTTGGGGCAGTCTGCAAGGGACAGCAGGTCAGGCTGGGGCTGCCACTGCTCAAGGCCCCCAAGAAGGGAGCCGCTGGCAACAACAGATTGATTACTGGGCAAACAGGCCTAGTGAGGCAGCCTCACCAATGCCATTTTCCTGAAGATACATTGCCAGGCCCTGGGCCTGGTATTCTGGGTCATTGGTGCGTTTCCAGTTCTGGAAATCCTCACAGCTCCGGCCTCGGTGCTGCTCCTCCCACTGCCGGAAGGGAAGCAATCATCACATGGAAGCTCCAGCCCAGACCCTTCTTGCTGGTCCCTCCACTCATACCCAGTAGTCCCTGGCTTAGTGTATGGCATTGCCATCCACCATTTGCTCAAATCCCAAACTAAGAGGCCAGCCTTGGTTCTTTCATTTCCTCATACCACCACCTACTCACCGGCAAGCCTTGTTTCCAACACCTAAGCCTAGCTAACATAGTACCAATGTCTATTTCTCAACCCTGTCCCCTTTCTCTTCATCTCTACTGTGACTATCTTACTGTGGACCAGGTCAGGTCTTGCCTCAGTTACTAGTCTCTGCCTCCATTCAGGCTCCCTAATGGTCCATCCTTTACCTTGTAGCCAAAGTGCCTTTGAAAGTGTAAGT